>NW_023270709.1:28820875-28899513 GCF_011800145.1 Mirounga leonina | reverse complement strand
GGGATGGGTTAGCCTGGTGATGGGTATTAGAGAGGGCACGTTCTGCATGGAGCACTGGGTGTTATGCACAAACAATGAATCATGGAACACTACATCTAAAACTAATGATGTAATGTATGGTGATTAACATAACAATAAAAAATTTAAAAAAAAAAAAAAGAAAGGATGAAGACCCAACTTTTACATCAACATGGATGGGACTGGAGGAGATTATGCTAAGTGAAATAAGTCAAGCAGAGAAAGTCAATTATCATATGGTTTCACTTATTTGTCGAACATAAGGAATAGCATGGAGGACATTAGGAGAAGGAAGGGAAAAATGAAGGGGGGGAAATCGGAGGGGGAGACGAACCATGAGAGACTATGGACTCTGAGAAACAACCTGAGGGTTTTAGAGGGGAGGGGGTTGGGGGTGGGGCATGGGGGGATGGGTTAGCCCAGTGATGGGTATTAAGGAGGGCACATATTGCATGGAGCACTGGATGTTATACAAAAACAATGAATCATGGATCACTACATCAAAAACTAATGATGTATTGTATGGTGACTAACATAACATAATAAAATAAAATTTTAAAAAGAGCTGATGAAAATAACTGAAGACACAGATAAGTGGAAAGATATCCCATGCTCATGGACTGGAAAAATATTGTTGAAATTTACATACTACTTAAAGCAAGCTACAGACTCGATGCAATCCCTATCACAGTGCCAGTGCCATTTCTCACAGAAATAAACAAATAATCCTAACATTTGTATGGAACTACAAAAGAACCTGAATTGCAAAAGCAATCTTTTTTTTTTTTTAAGATTTTATTTATTTATTTGAGAGAGAGAGACTGAGAGAGAGAGCACATGAAAGGAGAGAGGGTTGGGAGGGTCAGAGGGAGAAGCAGACTCCCTGCCGAGCAGGAAGCTCGATGCGGGACTCGATCCAGGGACTCCAGGATCATGACCTGAGCCGAAGGCAGTCACTTAACCAACGAGCCACCCAGGCGCCCTGCAAAAGCAATCTTGAAAGAACAACAAAGGTCAAGGCATCACACTTCCTGATTTCAAACTATATTACAAAGCCATAGTAATCAAAACATGGATGGTATTAAAATAAAAACAGATGCATAGCTCAATGGAACAAAAGAGAAATCCTAGAAATAAATTCATACATACACAAGCAATTAATTTATGATTATATGAGATATAATTTATGATTCTATATATATATATGAAAGAGAATATCACTCATCCATGAGAAAGGACATCCTACCATAGTGGCAACATGGGTGGACTTGAGGGCATAATGCTAAGTGAGATAAGTCAGAGAAAGGCAAATGCTGCATAACATCACTTATATTTGGAATCTTAAAAAAAGAGTTAAATTCATCAAAACAGTATGAAAAAATGGGTGACAGGCGCTCAGGATCAGGGAAACAGGGAAAGGTTGATAAAAAGGTACAAACTTCAGCTATAATATCGATAAGGTCTAAAGAGCTCGTAAAAAGGGTGCCTGGGTGGCTCAGTTGGTTAAGCGACTGCCTTCGGCTCAGGTCATGATCCTGGAGTTCCTGGATCGAGTCCCGCATCGGGCTCCCTGCTTGGCAGGGAGTCTGCTTCTCCCTCTGACCCTAACCCCTCTCATGTGCTCTCTCTCATTCTCTCTCAAATACATAAATAAAATCTATAAAAAAATAATAATAAAAAAGAGCTCGTAAAAAATGGCGACTACAGTTGATAACACTGTATTTTATAATTGAAATCTGCTAAGAGAGTAGAATGTAAATGTTCTCAGCAAACTAAACCAAATCAAAATTTAAATACATGAGGTGATGGATGTGTTAATTATCCACATGGAAGGAGGGTATCTTTTCATAATGTATAAAAACATCAAATCACCATGATGTACACTTTATTTTTTTAGATTTATTTATTTATTTATTTGACAGAGAGAGAGAGACAGTGAGAGAAGCGACACAAGCAGGGGGAGTGGGAGAGGAAGAAGCAGGCTTCCCGCTGAGCAGGGAGCCTGATGCAGGGCTCGATCCCAGGATTCTGTGATCATGACCTGAGCCAAAGGCAGATGCTTAACGACTGAGCCACCCAGGTGCCCCTGATGTACACTATAAATATCTTACAATTTTATATCTCAGTTATACCTCAATAAAACTGAATTTTAAAAAATAAAGAAAGTAAGATAATGCAGAGCTATGAGAGAGTGGTGGAAAGTACTATTTTAGAAAGGGTCGTCCAGGAGGACTGATCACATTCTCTCCCTTTTTTTTTTTTAATTTTTTTCTTTCTTTTTTCAACCAAATTCTTGTCTTATCAATTCCTTTTTTAAAATCTTTCTTAATTTTCATCTTTACACAATCCTTCCCTTCATTATATTTCCCCTTATTTTTGTATATATATAATTTTTTCTTTCTTTAAAATTTTGGAAGGCAGTTTCTTCTAACACACTAAAATACACCCAAAATCTAGTGTGTGGCTCTGTTCTATTCACCAGCCTGATCACATTCTTTTTTTTTTTTTCTTTCTCCCCCCCACCCCATTTTCGGGTCTCTTCTGATTTGTTTAGTGTATATTTTTCTTGGGTAGTTGTTACCCTTTTAGCACTTTGTTCTCTCACTCATCTATTCTTCTCTGGACAAAATGACAAAATGGAAAACTCACCTCAAAAAAAAGAACAAGAGGCAGTACCAACTGCCAGGGATCTAATCAATACGGACATTAGTAAGATGTCAGAACTACAGTTCAGAACGACAATTATAAAGATACTAGCTGGGCTTGAAAAAAGCATAGAAGATACTAGAGAATCCCTTTCTGGGGAAATAAAAGAACTAAAATCTAACCAAGTCGAAATCAAAAAGGCTATTAATGAGGTACAATCAAAAATGGAGGCTCTAACTGCTAGAATAAATGAGGCAGAGAAGAGAATTAGTGATAGAGAAGACCAAATGATGGAAAATAAAGAAGCTGAGAAAAAGAGAGATAAACAACTACTGGATCACGAGGGCAGAATTCGAGAGATAAGTGATACCATAAGATGAAACAACATTAGAATAATTGGGATCCCAGAAGAAGAAAGAGAGAGGGGGGCAGAAGGTATATTAGAGCAAATTATAGCAGAGAACTTCCCTAATTTGGGGAAGGAAACAGGCATCAAAATCCAGGAGGCACAGAGAACGCCCCTCAAAATCAATAAAAATAGGTCAACACCCTGACATCTAATAGTAAAACTTACGAGTCTCAGACACAAAGAAAAAATCCTGAAAGCAGCTCAGGGCAAGAGGTCTGTAACCTAGAATGGTAGAAACATTAGAATGGCAGCAGACCTATCCACAGAGACCTGGCAGGCCAGAAAGGACTGGCAGGATATATTCAGAGCACTAAATGAGAAAAATATGCAGACAAGAATACTATATCCAGCCAGGCTGTCATTGAAAATAGAAGGAGAGATAAAAAGCTTCCAGGACAAACAAAAACTAAAACAATTTGTGAACACCAAACCGCCCCAAAGAAACATTGAAAAGGGTCCTCTAAGCAAAGAGAGAGCCTAAAAGTAACATAAACCAGAAAGGAACAGAGACAATATGCAGTAACAGTCACCTTACAGGCAATACAATGGCACTAAATTCATATCTTTTCATAGATACCCTGAATGTAAATGGGCTAAATGTCCCAATCAAAAGACATAGGGTATCAGATTGGATAAAAAAAACAAGACCCATTGATATACTGTCTGCAAGAGATTCATTTTAGACGCAAAGACATCTCCAGATTTAAAGTGAGGAGGTGGAAAAACATTTACCATGCTAATGGACATCAAAAGAAAACTGGGGTGGCAATCCTTATATCAGACAAATTAGATTTTAAACCAAAGACTATAATAAGAGATGAGGAAGAACACTACATCATACTAAAAGAGTCTATCCAACAAAGATCTAATAATTTTTAATATCTACACACCCTAACATGGGAGCAGCCCATTATATTAGCCAATTAATAACAAAATCAAAGAAACACATTGACAATAATACAATAATAGTAGGGGACTTTAACACCCCCCTCACTGAAATGGACAGATCATCTAAGCAGAAGATCAACAAGGTAATAAAGACTTTAAATGAGGGGCGCCTGGGTGGCTCAGATGGTTAAGCATCTGCCTTCGGCTCAGGTCATGATCCTGGAGTCCCGGGATCGAGTCCTGCATCGGGCTCCCTGCTTGGCGGGGAGTCTGCTTCTCCTACCTCTGACCCTCCTCCCTCTCCTGCTCTCTGTCTCTCGTTCTCTCTCTCTCAAATAAATAAATAAAATCTTTAAAAAAAAAAAAGACTTTAAATGACACACTGGACCAGGTGGACTTCACAGACATATTCAAAACATTCCATCCTAAAGCAACAGAATACACATTCTTCTCTAATGCACATGGAACATTCTCCAGAATAGATCACATCCTGGGTCACAAATCAGGTCTCAACCAGTACCAAAAGACTGGGATCATTCCCTGCATATTTTTGGACTGCAATGCTTTGAAACTTGAACTCAATCACAAGAGGAAAGTTGTAAAGAACTCAAATACATGGAGGCTAAAGCGCATCCTGCTAAAGAATGAATGGGTCAACCATCACCCCCACCCCATGGGGGAAATTAAAGAAGAATTTTTAAAAATTGTGAAAACAAATGAAAATGAAAACACACCTGTTCAAAATCTTTGGGATGCAGCAAAGGCGGTCCTAAGAGGAAAGTACATAGCAATACAAGCCTTTCTCAAATAAACAAGAAAGGTCTCAAATACACAACCTAACCCTACACCTAAAGGAGCTGGAGAAAGAACAGCAAATAAAGCCTAAACCCAGCAGGAAAAGAGAAATAATAAAGATTAGAGCAGAAATCAATGAACTAGAAACCAAGAGAACAGTAGGACAGATCAACGAAACTAGGAGCTGGTTCTTTGAAAGAATTATTAAGATCGATAAATCCCTGGCCAGACTTATCAAAAAGAAAAGAGAAAGGACCCAAATAAATAAAATCATGAGTGAAAGAGGAGAGATCACAACCAAAACGAAAGAAATACAAATAATTATAAGAACATATTATGAGCAACTATATGCCAGCAAATTAGATAATCTGAAAGAAATGGATGCATTTCTAGAGATGTATAAACTACCAAAACTGAACCACGAAGAAATAGAAAACCTGAATACACCCATAACCACTAAGGAAATTGAAGCAGTAATCAAACATCTCTCAACAAACAAGAGCTCAGGGCCAGATGACTTCCCAGGGGAATTCTACCAAACATTTAAAGAAGAACTAATACTTATTCTTCTGAAACTGTTCTAAAAAATAGAAATGAAGGAAAACCTCCAAACTCATTTTATGAGGCCAGCATTACCTTGATCCCCAAACCACACAAAGACCCAATCAAAAAGAATTACAGACCAACATCCCTGATGAACATGGATGCAAAAATTCTCTCTAAAATAGTAGCCAATAGGATCCAACACTACCTAAAAAGGATTACTCACCACGACCAAGTGGGACTTATTCCTGGGCTGCAAGGTTGGTTAAACATCCACAAATCAATCAATGTGATACAATACATTAATAAAAGAAAGGACAAGAAATATATGATTCTCTCAATAGATGCAGAAAATGCATTTCACAAAGTACAGCATCCTTTCTTGATTAAAACTCTCCACATTGTAGGGATAGAGGGTACATACCTCAATACCATAAAAGCCATCTATGAAAAATCCACAGTGAATATCAATGTAAATGGGGAAAAACTGAGAGCTTTCCCCCTAAGGTCAGGAACACGGCAGGGATGCCCATTACCACCACTGCTATTCAACATAGTGTTAGAAGTCCTAGCAATCAGCAATCAGACAACAAAAAGAAATAAAAGGCATCCAAATTGGCAAAGAAGAAGTCAAACTCTCACTCTTTGCAGATGATATGATACTTTATGTGGAAAACCCAAAAGACGCCACCCCAAAACTGCTAGAACGCATACAGGAATTCAGTAAAGTGGCAGAATAGAAAATCAATGCACAGAAATCAGTGGCATTTCTATACACCAACAAGACAGAAGAAAGAGAAATTACGGCGTCGATCCCATTTATAATTGCACCCAAAACCATAAGATACCTAGGAATAAATCTAACCAACAAGGCAAAGAATCTGTACTCAGAAAACTATAGAATACTCAAGAAAGAAATTGAGGAAGACACAAAGAAATGGAAAAACATTCCATGCTCATGGATTGGAAAAACAAATACTGTGAAAATGTCTATGCTACCTAGGGCAATCTACACATTCAATGCAAAATACCATCAACTTTTTTCAGAGAGGTGGAACAAATAATCCTAAAATTTGTATGGAACCAGAAAACACTGCGAATAGCCAGAGGAATGTTGAAAAAGAAAAGCAAAGCTGGCAGCATCACAATTCCAGACTTCAAGCTCTATTACAAAGCTGTCATCATGAAGACAGCATGGTACTGGCACAAAAACAGACACATAGATCAATGGAACAGAATAGAGAGCCCAGAAATGGACCCTCAACTCTGTGGTCAACTAATCTTTGATAAAGCAGGAAAGAATGTCCAATGGAAAAAAGTCTCTTCAACAAATGGTGCTGGGAAAACTGGACAGCCACATGCAGAAGAATGAAACTAGACCATCTCACACCAGTCAGAATGGCTAAAATTAATAAGTCAGGAAATGACAGATGTTGGTGAGGATAAGGAGAAAGGGGAACTCTCTTACAGTGTTGGTGGGAATGCAAGCTGGTGCAGCCACTCTAGAAAACAGTATGGAGGTTCCTCAAAAAGTCTTTAGGGCGGAACCCAAACCTGATTCTAGACCTTCAGGTGTGCACAGGAGCCCACAGCCACTGGCAGTTTTAGAAGCACAAAGGGCAAAGATAATCTGGGCCCCTGAAAACACTTCGTAGAGAGTGGCTGTGGGCACGCAGCATGGGAGGCTAGTCTTCAGAGATGCAAGCAGAAGTGGAGACTGTCCTGGAGAGTTTCTTAAAGAGGGCAAACCAAATTTTCTGCTCTGGGTCAGAGGTTTGGCTCTGGCCATTTTTGCTCTGATCCCCTGAAGAGGCACAGAAAGGCCCCAGGGACAAAATGAGGCTCAGAAGATCCGTTTTGAATAAGCACCTCCCCCTCCAGGAGATGTGGCAACTCCGCACAGGCAGGGTTACCTGAGAAACACCCCAGCAGGCCCCTCCCCCAGAAGACAGGCTGGAAGAGCAAGTGGATGACAATCCTTTGGATCCTGTAAGACTGTAAAATCCCAACACCAGGGGAAAATTGTACATTGAGCTCCAGGTGTGGCCTCACAACTTGTTTATTTTTCAGATATAATTCTCCTTTTTTTCTCTCTTTTTTTTTTTCCCTTTTCTCATGTCATTTTCCCCTGCCCCATTTTTCTTTACACCTTCTTCTCATTTCAACTAGATGTCTATTATACCAACTAATATTTTATAGTCGCTTTTTGAACGTGTATATTTACACATCTATATTTTATATACATATATGCTTTATTTTAGCCCGTGTTTCACTCTAGTCAGTTTTACCTTTTTATATATACAAGTTTTAATTTCCTAGTAATTTGGGGACATAGTGTCCTCTAACACACAGACCAAAATACACCCAGGAACAACTAAAACATCCTGCTTTGTCCACACTGAGAGACTATAGTGCCCCTTACCCTCCCACTCCTTTTATTTATTTATTTATTTATATTTTTTATTTTTAAAATTATTTTTATTTTTTCAATTTTTTAATTTTAGTCCTGTGTTTCATTTTGGCTTTGTTTTTTGGTGGTGATGTCTGACCACTCCGGATTTTTCTACGGTGCATTTAGCTTGGGTCATGGTTGGTATTTTGGACTCTGTTCATTCACTCAACCATCCTTCAACAGAATGACTAGGAGGAGGAACCCCCAACAAAGAAAAGAATCAGAGACTGCGGTTTTTGCCACAGGTCTAATGGACATGGATATAACCAAGATGTCAGACATCGACTTCAGAGTAACAATTATGAAGTCAATATCTAGGCTTGAGAAAAATATTAAGGACAACATAGAATCTCTAAGGACAGAAATGATATCGAATCAGGCCAAACTTAAAAATGCTATGAATGAGGGCACACCGGTGGCTCAGTCGTTAAGCATCTGCCTTCAGCTAAGGTCATGAACTCAGGGTCCTGGGATTGAGTCCCACATTGGGCTCCCAAACTGGGGACAGGGCGCAGACTTGCAGACTGGCAGCAGTGGGGAAAGGACTTTAGGGCAGCCACCTGGGCTGAAACCTGGAGCAATGGGGCCCCGAGTGCAAACTGGGGGTGGCTGGTGGTTTTAGAAGCCCAAAGGGCAGAGACGTAGGCCTGTGCCCCAACCTGGAGGTGAGGACTGAGAGCCGTGCTGAGGGGCGAACAACCTAGGATGCTGCAGTTTATACCAGCAGAGACAGAAACAGAGATAGTGTGGCCTGGAGAACTCACTGAAGAACAGACTGTGATCTCTCTGCTCTGAGGCAGAGGGTTGGAAATGATCTCTTCTGCTCTGACTCTCGGAAGAGATGCAGAAAGCCACCAAGGAAAGCCACCAGAGAACAAAATCACCCAAAAACTGGTTTTCACTGAGCCCACTCCCGCCCCCCCACAGGGGCAAGGCAACTCTGTCCAAACAGGGTTGCCTGAGTAACAGTGCAGCAGGCCCCTCCCCAAGAAGACAGTCTGGAAGAACAAGAGGCCAACACCCTAAGGTCCCTATAAAACAGGTGCATCTTGCTTGGGTTGTTGTCAATAATTTGGACTCTGTACATTCCCTCAAACACCCATCAACACAATGACCAGGAGGAGGAACCCCCAAAATAGGAATGACTCAGAGACTATGACTTCTGCCACAGATTCACAAATGGATACAGATATAACCAAGATGTCGGAGATGGAATTCAGGGTAGCAATTGTGAAGAAAATAGCTAGAATGGAGAAATCGATTAATGGCAACATAGAGTCTCTAAGAGCAGAATGAAACTGGGCCATTCTCTTACACCATACACAAAGATAAACTCAAAATGGATGAAAGACCTCAATGTGAGACAGGAATCCATCAAAATTCTAGAGGAGAACATAGGCAGTAACCTCTTCGACATTGGCCACAGCAACTTCTTTCAAGACACGTCGCTAGAGGCAACAGAAACAAAAGTAAAAAGACCTTTTGGGACTTCATCAAGATAAAAAACTTTTGCACAGCAAAGGAAACAGTCAACAAAACTAAGAGGTAACCCACGGAATGGGAGAAGACATTTGCAAATGACACTACAGATAAAGAGCTGGTATCCAAGACTTTTTAAAGAACTTCTAAAACTCGGGGCACCTGGGTGGCTTAGTCGGTTAAGCGGCTGCCTTCATCTCAGGTCCTGATCCTGGGGTCCTGGGATCGAGCCCCACATCCAGCTCCCTGCTCAGTGGAGAGCCTGCTTCTCCCTCTCCCTCTGCCTGCCACTCTGCCTACTTGTGCTCTCTCTCTGTCAAATAAATAAATAAAATCTTAAAAAAAAAAAAAAGAACTTCTAAAACTCAACACCCAAAAAACAATAATCCAGTCAAAAAGACATACAAATGGCTAACAGAAACATGAAAAAATGTTCATCATCATTAGCCATCAGGGAAATTCAAATCAAAATCACATTGAGATACCACCTTACACCAGTTAGAATGGCAAAAATTGACAGGGGAAGAAACAACAAATGTTGGAGAGGTTGTGGAGAAAGGGGAACCCTCTTACACTGATGGTGGGAATGCAAGTTGGTACAGCCACTTTGGAAAACAGTATGGAGGTTCCTCAAGATGTTAAAAATAGAGCTACCCTATGACCCAGCAATTGCACTCCTGGGTATTTACCCCAAAGACACAGATGTAGTGAAAAGGAGGGCCATATGCACCCCAATGTTCATATCAGCAATGTCTGCAATAGCCAAACTGTGGAAAGAGCCAAGATGCCCTTCAACAGATGAATGGATAAAGAAGATGTGGTTCCTATATACAATGGAATATTACTCAGCCATCAGAAAGGATGAATACCTACCATTTGCATTGACAGGGATGGAAATGGAGGGAATTATGTAAGTGAAATAAGTCAAACAGAGAAAGATAATTATCATATGGTTTCACTCATATGTGGAACATAAGGAATAGCACAGAGGGACCATAGGGGAAGAGAGGGAAATCTGAAGGGGGAGAAATCAGAGAGGTAGACAAACCATGAGAGACTATGGACCCTGGTAAACAAACAGGGTTTCAGAGGGAAGGGGGGTAGGGAGATGAGGTAACAGGGTGATGGGTACTAAGGAGGGCATGTGTTGTAATGAGCACTGGGTGTTATATGCAACTGATGAATCATTGAACACCACATCAAAATCTAATGATGTACTATACAGCAGTTAACTAAACATAATAAAATAAAATAAAATAAAATAAAATAAAATATAAAATGCAAAAAAAAAGCTGAAAACAAAATAATAGAGAAAAGGCGAGAAAAGAATATCTTCCCAGGCGACATCATCTCAGGTGCTCTTTGTCTTATACCCTCAGCAGCTGGCACAGAGAAGGTGCTATACATGCTTTGTATTGATATGAAGAAGTGCGTACCTAACAAAGGATCGTCCAGCTCTGTGATTTTGCATTTGCCCATAATTAACTCAATAAATATTTAATAAATAATGAAAAAAAAGGATGTGGAGAAAGGGGAACCCTCTTACACTGTTGGTGGGAATGCAAGCTGATACAGCCACTCTGTAAAACAGTATGGAGGTTCCTCGAGACGTTAAAAATAGAGCTACCCTATGACCCAGAATTTGCACTGCTAGGTATTTACCCCAAAGATACAGAGGTAGTGAAAAGAAGGGGCATCTGCATCCCAATGTTCATAGCAGCAATGTCCACAATAGCCAAACTGTGGAAGGAGCCAAGATGCCCTTCAACAGATGAATGGACAAAGAAGGTGTGGTTCATATATACAATGGGGTATTACTTAGCCATCAGAAAGGATGAATACCCACCATTTGCATCCACATGGATGGAACTGGAGGGGGTTATGCTAAGTGAAATAAGTCAAGCAGAGAAAGTCAATTATCATATGGTTTGACTCATATGTGGAACATAAGGAATAGTGAGGAGGACCACAGGGGAAGGAAGGGAAAACTGAATGGGATGAAATCAGAGAAGGATACAAATAATGAGACTCTGGATGCCGGGAAGGAAACTGAGGGTTACAGAAGGGAAGGAGTGGGGGGATGGGGCAATTGGGTGATGGGTACTAAGGAGGGCACATGTAGTGATGAGCACTGGATGTTATACACAACTAATGAATCATTGAATACTGCATTAAAATCTAATTATGTGCTATATGTTGGCTAATTGAACATAATAAAAATAAATAAAATTTAAAAAAAGAAGTGTTTTCTTTCCTGCAAAAATAACACCTACATAATTGCCTGGATTTCTCCAACTTGACTGATATCTTACCCACTGGGAAAAAAAAACACAGTTCAATTTAATCTGTTAAAATTATAGATATGACTTAAATTATATTTTTGGTCTTCAACAGTAAATTTATTACTATAATAATAGTCATCTCTGATTAATTTTCATGGAGGAAATCTTTAAGGAAAAAAAAAGAATAAAAGACAAGATGAAACCCAAAATCTTAAGGGAAGCCTTCCTAAAATGGTTGTTTGGATAACCCTCTGACCACAGTGTAAGATCTGTTAATCACCTCTGTGGGGCACTAGTCCCCAGGGTCTACACCACGTTAACATACTAGCCTTTAGAGTCCTACACAAATACTTCCTGGAGCACACGTAGACCAAGGGAGGGCTCTCCTGGTTTAATTGGGCAGAGATCCACCCACAATTGTGTCTAACAGGAGTGTACATGAAAAGACTACACATATCCCATTGAAAGTACATTCAACAAACCAAATTCATCAACTTTTCCACCAGTCCCACAAATAGTTCTTCTCCAGCATCCACGTTAGAGACTTCACTGAATCTTAGTTCAGCTACTGCATTTCAATGTAAATGCGATCGTGGTGTTAGCACAAGACAGTGGTGGCTCATCAGTATTTCATGGACTCACTAACCTGCCAAACAAGAATCCTTCCCTGATTACCCATGAAATGAAGGCTCAGCATCATGGGAACATGGGTACCTTGGACTACATAAGAACACAACAGCTGTGAATTCTTCCCTCCTGAAACGTAAATATGGTCTGATTTTCTTTCTCGTTTCTCCTCCACATCATTCTGCACGTTGAAGTTATGTTTAAATATGTCTGCTTCATTTCTCTTACATTTCACTGAACAAAGTAACATGTAAACCCATGCTATACTATTAGAAACTGGATTTCATATCGTGAAAAATGAAAACCTGTTTTGGTGAAAACGTTGATGCTGCTTTCTTAATATCTGTTACTTCTGCTTGTGCTCTGTAGTTTTTATATCACGTCCACGCTTAAATTAAAATTATAATAACAGCTAAAATTTGAGACCAAGGCTTTGAAAAGTCCTATATTTGGATTCACAACATAAAATTACATAAAGTGTAATTTCAGGCTTCACACTTCCAATAGGATACTGGATTCTTATGGGACCCAAAGCTTAAACTGAGCTGGTAATGTATTTCACCTGCTAAACCTAGCTAACATATATTTTAGAAACTGAATGTGCATCATGGATGCTCACAGCCTTCTTCAGTGGTATAGCACACTCTCAACTCACAAGCAAGGCATTTGATAAGTCATGGTGAGTCCAAGGATAGCAACCAGAAAAGCATGGTACTTAAACATCACACAGTGTTAGGAAGAGCTGACAACCATCAAGCCCCTAATCTTGGAACTTTATGTTAAGCTAAGAGTATATTTGATAATAGCTTCTACTATTAAAGGAAACTCAAAAGACATATAAAAAATGTTTAAGGAGTCAAACTAAACAATGTTGTCTAGAGATGCACATTTGAGTAATAAAGTTTAAAATACAAGGAGATTGGGCACCTGGGTGGCTCAGATGGTTAAGTGTCTGCCTTTGGCTCAGGTCATGATCCCAGGGGCCTGGGATCAAGTCCCACATCGGGCTCCCTGCTCCTTGGAAGCCTGCTTCTCTCTCTCTCTGTCTCTCATGAATAAATAAAATCTTTAAAAATAAATAAATAAATAAATAAATAAAATACAAGGAGATTACTATAAACATCAGGATAGTGGATACTTTGGGCGACAGGGTGGGTAATGATCATTCAAGTCATGAACAGAAGCTCCTGCAATGCTTGGTAGGGTTCTATTTCTTGACCTGAGTGTCAGTTACAAGAATATTCACCTTAACTCGTTGAGCTTTTGTTTTTTTCTCTATCTTTTACTGTATAACAAAACTGTTTTTTATAATGAAGCCATGTTGAATTGACTTATTCCATGTTATTTCCAGAATAAAGAAAAAAAGCCAGTGCTCTGTTAAAGAGGAATGTCTGACTCCCATAAAGAGTAAGAGGCAAAGATTAAAAGAGAGTATGAAGCTCTGAAAACAGGAGTTGTGTGAACATTCTGTGGAAGACCTCCATCCTAAGGCAGAAGTCTGGATCATGCTTTCTGAGTCTATTTCAACTCTAAAATTCTATGGCCTTTTAATTCCCAACACTATCCCAATCCTACATTTTTAAAGAACACCCAGTTCTTTTTGTAATCAAGGCATGTTGAGAGCTAAGTCCTCTGTCCTCTCCTGCCTCTGGGTTTATCAATTTAGTATGTACATCATGTTTGGGCACTTTTCCATACATGAGTGTCTACACATTTGAAAAGTTATGCCAACGTAAAATTTTAACCATTCCAGTTTAGTTCTAGACCATCATGGTAAAAATCACCAGTGTGAAAAATAAAGAGAGTGAGGAGTGAATAGAATAATAATAATTCGTGGGTTGGTGAATACAATTTTTAATTTTGAGAATTAAATATGAACCAAGCACAGTTCCTAGTGTTATCACAAATACTAATCTTCACAAACTCCCTTTCAGGATATTATTATCATCATTGAACATATAGAGAACATGGTGTACAAACCATTTACAAAACTGCCCAGGGACACATTATCTCCAAGTAGTGAAGCTGGGATTTGACACCAAACTCTGAGTCCAGAATCTACACTATGCTCAATTTAGCTGACATCCAACCACATAAAAACTTCATATTCATTAATTAAATTAAATTTCCATTTTGAGAAATAATACATCCCTATCTCATACTACTTGGTAATAATAGTTCCTTCTTCATGATTGTAACATTTTCATGTTTTAACTGAACTGCTTGTAACAATGATACACTATAGATAATTTACCTTGTTTACTATAACTGCAGCAAATAAATTTATTATTTCTTGGCTCCAAACCCACTATGAATATAAAGAACCATAGTTCTGAAGTTCATGGTCAGGAATAATATGAAAAAAAATTACAAACCAAAAGAATAGAAACTTAAAAAATTAAAATTAATTTTAATACAGTAATAAAATATTCCATCTATTTAATGATGAAGTATTCAGAAATAGTGAAATATGTTTTCTTTATCTCTTTTCAGTAATCTTTCAGAAGTGAAATGAGATTTTATCAATAGGGTTCCAAAGCAACCTATGATTGTTAATTTCTAAATAGAAAAACAACCACACTAATCATTTAAATAGCTGCTTTTTGGTTGAGTAACCTACCTTGCTACTTTTGCTGAATGGCCAGGTTAGTAGGAGGTAACACAGGTGGTTGCTGTGGGTATGTGATAGCCAAATGTTTCTGGAATTAAAAGTTCAATTTTTTATTCTGTGACAAAACAGTAAGGCTATTTAAATGGTGAAAGAGCAGTTATGGCAGGTATTCCAAGAAACACAGGGCCTCTGTACATGGCAGTGAAGGTCAATAGGAAAGATAATATTTCCTGGTACCCAAAACACATGCAACAAAAAAGGGAAGTATAAGGAAGAACACTAAAATTGATACAGGAACAGCCATGTCTGCAAAGATGAATAGGAGGGGAAACATGAGGAAGAGGTTCGTGGTGATGGAGATTACAATGGCTGGAAAGCACACATTTGGGAGTGAATATGAAAAGTGATCCTACTACCAAATGGTGAAGTTTATCTCAAGAAAATGGATCATTTAACTTTTTACCCCAAACTCCACTCTTTTGATAAGGGAAAGAATTGTCACGATAGAGTGATGCTTATGTCACACATTTAAGAAGGACAACTCCCCAAAATACACCCCACTCTTAAATTATATCATTAACTACATGGATTTATTAGCTTTTCAAGTACATAGAACTATAGGTGTCATGACTTATTAAGTTCTTTCAATGATTTACAATTCAGTGTGATTGGGTTTACCATATTATTGTTAGATCACTCTAGTTATGAGTAAACACAAAGAAGGAAATATTGGGCAATTAACACAGGGAAATATTAATAGAGGTGTTCTAAATGGGAGAGAGCACACAAACAACTGTATTTGGGATACTCATGGCAAACTACAAAGATTTTTATTTTTACCTGGGGTAGACACTATTTATTATTACCCTGGTTTGTCTCCTAGACTTTCCTAAGGAGCCATGGACACAAACAATGGAAGTTCCACTATGGATTTCATCCTGCTGGGGTTTTCTGATCGGCCCCAATTAGAACTCATCATCTCTGGGGTTGTCTTCATCTTCTATATTGTGACGCTGGTAGGAAACACAACCATCATTCTTGTATCTTACCTAGACACCCAGCTCCATACTCCCATGTATTTCTTCTTATCCAATTTGTCTTTTTTGGACCTCTGCTATGCAACTAGCATTATCCCCCAGATGCTGGTAAATCTGTGGGGTCCAACACGGTCTATTACCTATGGAGGGTGTGTGCTCCAATTCTTCTTTGCCCTTGACCTTGGAGCCACAGAGTGTCTTCTCCTGGCTGTGATGGCCTATGACCGCTATGCTGCTGTCTGTCAACCTCTTCGCTACAGAGTTATAATGCACCCTCAGCTTTGCCAGAAGATGGTGCTCACCGCCTGGTTAGGTGGCCTTGGCAGCGCCTTAACTGTTTGCTCCTTGACTTTGAAGTTACCCAGATGTGGACACCGGGAAGTGGATAATTTCTTGTGTGAGATGCCAGCATTGATCAAGATGGCTTGTGTCTACTCAAAAGTAATTGAGATCATTGTCTTTGCTCTTGGAGTGATATTTCTTCTAGCACCTATATCACTAATTCTCATTTCATACGGAATTATCACTCAAGCTGTCGTGAGGATCAAGTCAAAGGCAAGGTGGCGTAAGGTCCTTAATACATGTGGTTCCCACCTCACAGTAGTAACTCTGTTTTATGGAACAGTCATTTATATGTACATGAAGCCACAGAATAGCACATCCCAAGATAAGGGGAAGTTCCTTTCTCTCTTTTACACAATCATCACACCCACCCTTAACCCTCTAATCTATACTTTAAGAAACAAAGATGTAAAGAGTGCAGTAAAGAGAATACTGTGTGTAGAAAAAAGGTCAGCAAAGTCATAAGTTACATGGAAG
Organism: Mirounga leonina; assembly: GCF_011800145.1. Lineage (NCBI taxonomy): Eukaryota > Metazoa > Chordata > Mammalia > Carnivora > Phocidae > Mirounga > Mirounga leonina. Next base: position 28,882,907 of record NW_023270709.1, on the reverse strand, counting down.
ACAGCTAAAAAAATAATATTGACCTTTACCAACAAAAGATGAATGGATTCATTTATGCAAAGAGCATTTAATCGGTGTTTATCATGTACCAAGAATTGTACTAGGCACTGGCTTTGTAAATTGGTAGAAAGAAGACAGAAATTATAAGATAAAGATACAGATACATAAAAAAAAAGAAACTTCAATTCATACACTTAAAAAACTTCAACACTAATCAGGGGTTAGGGCACCTGGGTGGCTCAGTCGGTTAAGTGTCTGCCTTCAGCTCAAGTCATGATCCCAGGGTCTTGGGATCCAGCCCTGAATCAGGCTCCTTGCCCAGCAGGGAGTCTGCTTCTCCCCCTCCTTCCCACTTGTGCTTTCTCTTGCTATCTCTGTCTCTCTCAAATAAATATTTTTAAAAAAAGATTAATTGGGGACCACAAATAAGTAAACACATAATTATGAAATGTGATTAAGTACAGTAATAGAGATAAGTGCAACGTATTAAGAAAATATTTCAGAAGCAAACTTATTTTAATGTAGGATTGCACTGGATCCACCCTGATTTCTTTCTTCCCAGAATTGCCACTTTCATGGGAAACAACACTCCGTTTCAGGCACCTGATCCTGCCAGCAGGGCCTTTGTGGGGGAGACCAGCTACCCACCAATACCCGTTCCACATTTGGTTTCTAGTTTTAACTGGGCACAGGGTCCCATACTGCATATCACATTTCTGTGCCTGGCCTCCACCAACACAATGCCAGGGAAGCAATGTAGGCAACTCCTGAGTTATCTTCTCAGATATGAAGACTGCTCTCACCCTTCTCCCTCCCCTTCCATTGGCTGGAATGTGAATATGGAGGGTACCTAACTTTGCCAAAAACCCTAAACCAACACAGCAATGCCTCCACACTACTATAGGAGAAAAAGTTTCTATATTATTTAATATTATTTAATCCATTCTATTTGGGGGGGTTCCATCTTTTTTTTATTATGTTAATCACCATACAACATTTTTTTAAGATTTTATTTATTTATTTGTCAGAGAGAGAGAGCACAAGCAAGGGGAGCATCAAGCAGAGGGAGAAGCAGACTCCCCATTGAGCAGGGAGCTCAATGTGGGACTCAATCCCAGGACCTGGGATCATGACCTGAGCTGAAGGCAGACACTTAGCCCAACTGAGCCACCCAGGTGTCCCTAAGCCACTCTATGTTGAGGTCTATTACAGTAGATTAACTTTTACCCTCCGTGGCCTGATAAGGAATTTGGGCTTTTTCCTGGAAGGTAGTGTGGTCCTTGGACCAGCAGCAACTGCATCACTTGGCACCTTATCACAAATGCACACTCTTGGGCCCACCTCAGACCTACTGACCAACCATCTGAGGATGGACCCAGCAACTGATGTTTTTTAACAAGCACCACAGGTGATTAGGCTAAAGTTTGAGAACCACTGTTACTGAGAATAGGGAGATGTTGAGTCTCTAAACAGAAAATTAACAGGGCTTTTTAATTAATTTCCTTCCTATACACCTGTGAAAGGAGGTGGATAATGGTTTCTCTAGGCTCTTAGATAAGAGAAATAAAGGAAATGAGGAGTTTTGCTGAAGTGAAATCAAATCCAAACGAGTATTCAATTATTTATTAATAATACTATCTTCTTGTTCTTTAGTTTTATAATGTTCATTCTTTTATTGAATTATGATGGTAGTAGATGGTAATTTTTTTTAAAGATTTTATATATTTGACAGAGAGAGACACAGCGAGAGAGGGAACACAATCAGGGGGAGTGGGAGAGGGAGAAGCAGGCTTCCCGCAGAGCAGGGAACCCAATGAGGGACTCGATCCCAGGACCTTGGGATCATGACCTGAGCCAAAGGCAGACGCTTAACGACTGAGCCACCCAGGTGCCCCGAGTAGATGGTAATTTTTTGGACAAAGTCTTGATGATCTTATTTCACAAAACAAAAATTTAGCAATTTCATGTTTGTTCCCCATATATTTTTTATTTCGTTTTACTGGTAAATACATTCAAACTCTGAGAATCTCTATGCTGGAGAGAAAAGTACTCCCCTTCTCTACAAGACAGCCATTTCAGAGACTGGCAATCCTGTCTGCACATGAGAATCCTCACATTGATTGTGCCCTCGTTCTGTGATTGCAAGTCCTAGTAAGCCGCCATCCACCTGGAGTATTTGGGTAGGAGTATGGGGTTTGTAAGGATTAATAGTCTTTTCTTTCCCATCCTCAAACCTTGTGGTTCCCAGGATTCCACAGGGAAAACATTATACCTTTATTTTAAAGTTTTGATTCCTTTTTTGCAGGTAATTTTAACATTCCAGGTGTGTAAGCCTTGGGAATAATAAGGAATCAGAGAGGATGATGATATCCAAAGACAAGAAGGCCTAGAGAAAATATAAAACTTTATGGTGTTGTAAGGACTTTAGGAGGAGAACATACAGAATGATGAAAAGTGTGGCCCCTGGAAACAAATATCAACTGTTCTTTCTGAGAAAAGCTCATCCCCAACCTTGATAAACTAGTGATTTATCACTTACAAACATCTTATTTGACATCTATGTTCAATTGAGATCTTACTCTTCTGAAAATTCCTTACAAACCTCATCAATCTGCCCCGTGAATTCCCTCCAAAATTTGTCCCTGTCACTATTTTGATATCTTTTTATATATTTTTCTGTATGTATGTCTGAGGAAAGGCATTGGTGAGCTTTTCAACAACATAGAACCTCTTATTCACGTGTGATTTTCCTGTGTCTAAATTGGCTTCTGACTTGAATTACATATTCACAAGTATCTGGAGAATGATTAAGTGAATGAAAAGTTTAATAAATATACACAAAAATGTTCTTATTCTACAGAATATGGCAAATGTTCATTAGGTAATGAATATAGGAGCAACATCTTCAGGCTTTTAACATTCAGGACATTTGCAACACCTGAAACCTAGAAGAAGGGAAATAGTATAGTTCTTCATTCACCTGCATAATACTATAGAATCCTTGTAAGTGTATATCTGGACATGAGAAAAACAGGAGGAATAAAATAAAAAGTTTCTCATTATCTCACAACCTAGAAATAATGACTGCTAATGTTTTAGTTGATTTCTTTTTAAATCATTCCCTTCCATACTATTGGGTCACACTGAGTAGCTGATTTATTTCTCCCAATGTATGCATTCACATCAGATAAATCACTCCCAAGGGAGAAAAACTTGGCTCCTAGAGGAGTGGAAAAATCTCAGCTAGTACAGTGATTGGTGGCCTTAGAAAGAGCCCCTGTACGTTAACAGACACACCAAGTAACTGTAATGTGAAAATGTCATTGGGAGGAAGATGCTGACAATGACAAGACTGGAAAAACAATGTCCTGGTGTTATAGCACGTGCCTGTCCCTGCCTGCACAGATGACAGAGATCTCCTGTGAGACAAAATGATGGATGAGGGAACATGCCCAGGCTCTAGCACCTGAGGAAAGCATGAACGGTCTTCTAGGCAAGTGACTGACACCTTGGATCCAAGGATGGCCTCAATCAGGTTCAAAACCTGGAGATTCCCTGGAATAACATTTAAAAGTTTTATAACACAAAGTATTATTGTGAGTTTGGGGAAAGAGACATTTCACTCTTTCCTGGTTATATTAGTTATCTGCTGCCACATAAATACTTACTTTAATATTCTCAGCTCACAGTGATTATTAGTGACCTTCCTAAGAGCCACTGTGCATGAAGAGACATGTAGTATAACTGTGATGTGAAAATGTCATCAGTAGGGAGATACTGAAAATGACAAGATTAGAAAAACAATATCTCAGTGTTATATCACTTGTTTGTCCCTGTTGCAATGATGACTGTGGCCTCCCCCAGCCTCCCTGGGGCCAAACTGACTCATGGGGCACACATACCCAGGGTCTAGCACCTGAGAAAGGCATGAATGGTTTTCTAGGTTAGTGACTGACACCTTGGACCCAATGATCACCTCAGTTAATCAGGTTAAAATAACGGTGACTCCCTGGCATACTATAAAAAAAGGTTGATAACACAATGTACTACTATCAGGAATTGTAGGAAATAGACACCTTAGTCATTCCTGGTTGTAGTAGTTATGTGCTGCCACATAAACATTTTTTAAAGATACAAGCAGGAATACTACAAATAACAGACATAGGTTGAAAATCCCTTCCCCACAATTCTGAATCTAAACAGGGTGGAAAACTGAAAATGTTCATAACTCTGTTGGCAGTAAACCTATCCTAAACAGATGTAAGGATATTTCTGCTATTTGCTTTCAGTTCAGTTTCAGGTTAAACAAAGGCAGCTCAGTGTTAAAAGAAAACAATTCCTTTGTAAGAGAGGATAATATTAGCTATTTGTCATTTGTCAAAAACAGCAGATGCTTCCCAAGGAGGACACTCATTACTATCACTGATTTATAAAACCATAGATTTTCTTTGGAGTTGAGGACCAAGAGAAATTAGACACTGTTATAGGACGCAGTGGTGGCATAAAGGGAAATACAAAGAATAATTTTCACTTATTTTTATCTAAGATTTTATTTTACCTTTTTTTAATGGACAATTTTAAGTACACACATTTATAGTAGCCATGGGAAACCATGGGTCACATTTTATGTTCTTCTTAGCCAATGGAAACATCAAAAAGTTTCTGTCCTTTGTATCATTGTATCTTGCTGGTAAGAAATGTTCCATGAACTCTGAGTATAATATGGCCTATTGCTTTTCTTTATTACCATTATTTTCCTTATGTGTCAGCCCCCAATTTCATGTTACCAGAATGTCCAGTGTCTCCATTTTGGGCTTCCCTTCCTCATGAAAGATCTCCAAACTTCAAATTCCAAATGTAAGTGCCAACCAGTATAAGTGCAAACCAGTATAGGCCATGTATTAAGTGCCCTGCCAGCATTTCTACTTCATGCCACAGATGCCATGGTGCCTACTGGAGGGTAATGTCACAGATGCCGTGGTGCCTATCGGAGGGTAATGTCACAGATGCCACAGGTGCCACAGGAACTGCTGGGGGGTGCTTGCCCTTCAGGTATAAGCCCTCATCATCCCCATCATAATGAGGACCAGTATCCCAGGTCCCTGCTCCAACTTCAGTGCACCTTCAAAGGAGGCACACTCCCCTCCCCGCTTTTGCATGACTGTTGGGTCCCTATGAGCCCTGCGTTCGGTCTCTGAGTTGGCTGATACCACAACATGATAAAGGCCTACAAGATGAACCCAAACCTAATACCACACTCAATGATCTATGTCCATCCGTACCACTTCTATTCAACACAATACTTGAACTTTTAGCCAGAACAATTAGGCAAGAAAAACAATAAAGGCATCCAAATCAGAAAGGAAGAAATAAAATCATCTGTATATGCAGATGACATATCATATATAAAAAATCCTAAAGAATCCACCAAAAAACTTAGAACATCTGAACAAATTGTGTAGAGTTGCAGGATTAAAAATCAATATAAAAAATACATCATAGTTAAGATGGCAGAGGAGTGGGGGACCCAAATTTTGCCTGGTGCCTGGTATTCAGCTAGAATTATCAAATCATTCTTAACACTTGTGAAATCAGTTGGAGATCTGAGAAAAGAATGGCTAGAATTCTACAAATAGAAAAGCGACCACTTTTTGCAAGGTAGTAGGTGCAGAGATGTGAATCCAAGGGAATATAGCAGAGGATATCTCATGGGGAAGAGCCTGCTTAAGGAGGCTACAGCAAAGTATCATAATTGGCAGAGTGTAAAATCAGAACTTTTAGAAGTCTGCTACAGTGGGGAACATCCCTGCTTAAAGCTGCTCAGGTGGCAAAGTGGAGTGGAATCCCAGTGGGACATCGTGGTCTCAGGATTCTCAGGGTCACAAAAAGAATGGGACTGCCTGAGTGTGGCAGGGAAGCCAGTTGAACACATCGAATCTAGGCACTGGCTTTCTGCTCCGTGTTGCCATAAACTGCAAACCACTACATAGTTACATGACCACTCTCTGGGCAGGGGCCCAGCAAAAGGCAGAAGCACAGTGAGACCCCTCCACCTCTTTCCCCTAGGAGGAATGGCATGGGTTCATGCCACAGAAGTCCATAAGGTTTAGAGACTCAAAACTGGGTTGTAGACAAATGGATAAAGAAGATGTGGTCCATATATACAATGGAATATTACTCAGCCCTCAGAAAGGATGAATACCCAACTTTTACATCAACATAGATGGAACTGGAGGAGATTATGTTAAGTGAAATAAGTCAAGTAGAGAAAGTCAATTATCATATGGTTTCACTTATTTGAACATAAGGAATAGCATGGAGGACATTAGGAGAAGGGAAAAATGAAGGGGGGGAAATCAGAGGGGGAGATGAACCATGAGAGACTATGGACTCTGAGAAACAAACAGGATTTTAGAGGGGAGGGGGGTTGGGGGGATGTGTTAGCCCAGTGATGGGTTTAAGGAAGGCATGTACTGCATGGAGCACTGGGTGTTATACACAATGAATCATGGAACACTATGTCAAAAACTAATGATGTACTGTAGGGTGACTAACATAATAAAAAAATAAAATAAAATAACTGGGTTTTGTGCCTGAGATAAAAATGCTAGATCACAGGCTAGATGAACACAGAGTTCAGAAGGAAACCAGGGAGACAAGAGCTATTGACTGCTTTTCTGTGAGGTCTCATTGAAGAGTGGGAAGCATGAACTTTCAGCTCCAGGGTGAGAGAGCAGGGCACTGCCATTTTCATCACCCCCATCAGTACTGAAAGCATTCATGGAGTAAAACAGTACCACATGGTACAATCTGGAGCCACTCACACTGAGCCCTGTCACCTGGCAAGGGACAAACAATTTAGCCCGGTAAAGACACCTGAGAATCAGTGCAATAGACTGCTACCCCAGAAGACCAGCAGGAACAACCAACTAGCACCAAGTTCACCAATCATAGAGAACTGCAAAACTTCAGCTTTGGGGAAAACAGTATATAGCATTCATGGGGTCTTTTTAAATTATTATTCTGTAGTCTCTCAGTTTTATTTCTTTCACCTATTTCCTTATATCTCATTTTATCAATTCTTTTTTTAATTTTTATTTTTATATATATGTTATATATATGTCATATATATTTTTTTTATTTTGGGTTTCCTTTCATTGTCATTTTTTTATTATTATTTAAGTTCAATTAGCCAACATATAGTAGTACATTGTTAGTTTCAGAGGTAGAGGTCAGTGAATCATCAGTTGCATATAACCCCCAGTGCTGATCACACCACATGCCCTCCTTAATGTCCATCACCCAGTCACCCCATCCCCCCCTCCCCTCCAGCAACCCTCAGTTTGTTTCCTATGGTTAAGAGTCTCTCAGGGGAGGGGGGGGTTGGTGCCTGGGTAGCGCAGTCGTTTAAGCATCTGCCTTCAGCTCAGGTCATGATATCAAGTCCCACGCTAGGCTCCCTGCTCAGTGGGGAGCCACCTTCTCCCTCTCCTCCCCACTCATGCCCTCTCTTGCTATTTCTGTCATATCTCTGTCTCTCTCACACAATAAAAAAAAATCTTTTAAAAAGAAGTCTTTCGTGATTTTTCTTCCTCTCTGATGATTTCCCATTCAGTTTTCCCTCCCTTACGCTATGATCCTCTGCTGTTTCTTATATTCCACATAAGTGAAACCATATGATGATTGTCTGTCTCTGATTGACATTTCGCTCAGCTTAATACCCTCCAGTTCCATTCATATCCATGTAAATGGTAAGATTTCATCCTTCCTGATGGCTGAGTAATATTCCATTGTATATATACACCACATCTTCTCTATCCATTCATCTGTTGATGGATATCTTGGCTCTTTCCACAGTTTGACTATTATATACATTGCTACTATAAACATTGGGGTGCAGGTACCCCTTTGGAAGACTACATTTGTATCTTTGGGATAAATACCTAGTAATGAAATTGCTGGGTCATAGGGTAGCTCTATTTTTAACGTCTTGAGGAACCTCCATACTGTTTTCCAGGGTAGCTGTACCAGCTTCCATTCCCACCTACAGTGTAGGTAATATTTGTTGTTTCACCAATATCTGTTGTTTCTTGACTTGTTAATTTTAGACTTTCTGACTGGCATGAGGTGGTATCTCATTGTGGTTTTGATTTGCATTTCCCTGATGCCAAGTGATGTTGAGCAAAAGATTCCACCAAAAATTTGGTAGAACTGATAAATAGAGTAACACTGTAGGATACAACATCAAACTAAAGAAATCTATTGCATTTCTATGTACCAAAATGAAGCAGCAGAAATAAAAGTCAAGGAATTGATCCCATTTACTGTACATAAGAAAACCATAAGGGAGTTAGGAATAAACCTAACTAAAGAGTAAATGATCTGTACTCTGAAAAACTATACACTTATGAAAGAAATTGAAGATGACACAAAGAAACGGATAAACATTCCATGCTCATGGATTGGAAGAACACATACTGTTAAAAGGTCTATACTACCATAAGCCATCCACACATTTAATGCAATCCCTGTCAAAATACCACCAGAATTTTACACAGAGCAAGAACAAACAATCCTAAAATTTGTATGTAATCACTAAAGACCCCAAACAGCCAGAGCAATCTTGAAAAAGAAAAGAAAAGAAAATCACAATTCTGGACTTCAAACCACATTACAGAGCTATGGAGATCAAGACAGTGTGGTACTGGCACAAAAACAGACACATAGATCAATATAACAGAATAGAAACCCAGAAATGAACCAACAACTCTATGGTTAACTAATCTTTGTAAGGCAGGAAAGAATAACCAATAGAAAAAAAGACAGTCTCTTCAACAAACGGTGTTGGGAAAATTGGACAGCCACATGCAGAAGAATGAAACTGGACGACTTTCTTACACCATATACAAAAAATAAATTCAAACTGGGTGAAAGACATAAATCTGAGACATGAATCCATAAAAATCCTAGAGAACACAGGCAACAATCTCTTTGACCTCAGCTGCAGCAACTTCTTACTAAACTATTGGGACTTCATCAAGACAAAATGCCTCAGCACAACAAAGGAAATAACAAAACTTAAAAGGCAACCTACCAAATGGGAGAAGATATTGCAACTGTCTTGCCAGATAAAGGGCTAATATCCAAAATCTATAAAGAACTTATCAAACTCAACACCCAAAAACCAAAAAATCCGCTCAAGAAATGGGCAGAAGACATGAACACACTTCTCCAAAGAAGACATTCTGATGGCTAACAGAAACATGAAAAGATTCTCAACATCACTCAGCATCAGGGAAATATGAATCAAAACCACAATGAGATACCACCTCTCACCAGTCAGAATGGCTAAAATTAACAAGTCAGGAAACAACAGATCTTTGGTGAGGATGTGAAGAAAGGGGAACCCCTTACACTGTTAGTGGGAAACCAAACTGGTACAGCCACTCTAGAAAACAGTATGGAGGTTCGTCAAAAAGTTAAAAATAGAACTACCCTACCACCAAGCAGTTGCACCACTGGGTATTCGTCCAAAGGATACAAAAATAGTGACTTGACTGGGCATATGCACTCCCATGTTTATAGCAGCAATGTACATAGTAGCCAAAATATGGAAAGAGCCCAGATATCCATCAGCAGATGAATGGATAAAGAAGATGTGGTGTGTATAAATACAATGGAATATTACTCAGCCATAAAAAAGAATGAAATCTTGCCATTTGCAACAATGTGGATGGAACTAGAGGGTATTATGCTAAGTGAAATAAATCAGAGAAAGACAAATACCATATATTTCACTCATATGCACATAGAGGAAGGGAAGGAAAATTAAATAAGATGAAAACATTGAGGAAGTCAAATCATAAGAGACTCTTAATCTAGGAACAAACAGAGGTGTTGGAGGGGAGGTGGGGGGTGATGGGGTAACTGGGTGATGGGCATTAAGGCGGGCACTTGATGTAATGAGCACTGGGTATTATATGCAAGTAATCAATCACTAAATTCTACCCCTTTAACTTGAAATTAAATAAAATCTAAGAAATAAAAAAGGAAAAAATAAAAATGGACATAGGATTTCATAGTCCAGAGTTGGTTAAAATTGAGACAGCACAGAAGTGGACTGTTACTGAATCTGAGGTTTGGCCCTGCTACCATTTCATTCTTCTTGAAAACACACCTACCCACATTGCTCAACTTAAGAAATAAAGCACAATATCATCAATACAGTAAAAGCATCCCATTTACTCCTGCACAATTACAGTCTCTCTTCTCAGAGGTGATCACAATTATGAATTTTATTTTATCTTTATTGTTCTTTACATTTTATTACATAGTAATATATCCTAACATAAAATGAAATAAGATGTACGTATTTAAACTTGAAGTATACGGCATTATATGTATTTTTCTGCAGCTAGTGTTTTCAAGTCCTGTTAAGAATAATTATGGGGGGAGGAGCAAGATGGCAGAGGAGTAGGACACCTGGATTTCCTCTGGTCCCAGGAATTCAGCTGGATAGGGATCAAACCATTCTAAACACCTACGAACTCAACGGGAGATCGAAGAAAAGAATAGCAACCACTCTCTCAACAGAAGAGCGACCACTTTCTGGAAGAGTCATATTCTATCCCTTCATAGTAGTTAACCTTATTTTTGGTATATATATATAAGTTGTTCTCTCTTTAAAATTTTGGGATACAGTTTCTTCTAACAGATCAAAATATACCCTAATCTCTAGTGTATGGCTTTGTTCTAGTCTCCTGCCTGATCACATTCTTTCCCTTTTTTTTTTTTAAATCCTCTTCTTTCTTTTTTCAACCAACTTCTTATCTTATCAATTCCTTTTATAAAATATTTTATAATTTTAATCTTTATAGTCATATTCCATCCCTTCAACATATTAACCCTTACTTTTGTACATACATAAGTTTTTCCTTCTTTAAAATTTTGGGAGGCACTTTCTTCTAACAGACCAAAATACGCCCAAAATCTAGTGTGTGGCACTGATCTATGCACCAGCCTGATCATATTTGATCATATTCTGTTTTTGTTTGTTTGTTTGTTTTTATCTTTTTCTTTTTTCTTTCTTTCTTTTCCCCCGGTTTCAGGTCTTTCCTGATTTGTTCAGTGTATATTTTCTGGGGACATTGTTACCCTGTTAGCATTTTGTTCTCTCATTCATCTATTCTCCTCTGGACAAAATGACAAGACGGAAAACAAACACCTCAAAAAAAAGAACAAGAGGTAGTACCGACTCCCAGGGACCTACTCAATATGGACATTAGTAAGATGTCGGAACTAGAGTTCAGAATGATGATTTTAAAGATACTAGCTGGGCTTGAAAAAAGCATGGAAGATACTAGAGAAACCCTTTCTGGAGAAATAAAAGAACTAAAATCTAACCAAGTCAAAATCAAAAAGGCTATTAATGAGGTGCAATCAAAAATGGAGGCTCTAACTGCTAGGATAAATGAGGCAGAAGAGAGAATCACTGATAATAGAAGACCAAATGATGGAAAATAAAGAAGCTGAGAAAAAGAGAGATAAACAACTACTGGATCACGAGGGCAGAATTCGAGAGATAAGTGATACCATAAGATGAAACAACATTAGAATAATTGGGATCCCAGAAGAAGAAGAAAGAGAGAGAGGGGCAGAAGGTATATTGGAGCAAATTATAGCAGAGAACTTCCCTAATTTGAGGAAGGATACAGGTATCAAAATCCAGGAGGCACAGAGAACCCCTCTCAAAATCAATAAAAATAGGTCAACACCCCGACATCTAATAGTAAAACTTACGAGTCTCAGACACAAAGAGAAAATCCTGAAAGCAGCTCAGGACCAGAGATCTATAACCTAGAATGGTAGAAACATTAGATTGGCAACATACCTACCCACAGAGACCTGGCAGACCAGAAAGAACTGGCATGATATATTCAGAGCACTAAATGAGAAAAATATGCAACCAAGAATATTGTATCCAGCCAGGCTGTCATTGAAAATAGAAGGAGAGATAAAAAGCTTCCAGGACGGAAGGGGGGGAAAGACGGTGGAGGAGTAGGGGACCCTATTTCAACTGGTCCCCGGAATTGAGCTGGATATCTACCAGACCACTCTGAGCACCCACAAAACCAGCCTGACATGTAAGAAGATCTGGATCTCTACAAACAGAATATCGCAAGTGGTTGGTTTTGAGGTACGAAGTGGGGAGCCGTGATTCCGTGGGCAGATATTGGAGGATAAATGGAGGCGGGAGGGAGCCTGGCTGTGGGGATCCTACACCACCGGTGAGTGACAGCCTTGCACGCCGTGGGGGACAGGGCACAGACTTGCAGACTGGTAGCAGCAGGGAAAGGACTTTAGGGCAGCCCCGGGGGTGAAACCCAGAGTGGCGGGGTTGCGCATGCGCGAACTGGGAGCGGCTGGCAGTTTTAGAAGCACAAAGGGCAGAGACGCACTCCAACATGGAGGCAGGACTAGGGGCACTGTGGAGGGGCGCACAACCCAGGACGCTGCAATTTATAGCAGCGGGGACAGAAACGGAGAGAGTGTGGCCTGGAGAGCTCACTGAAGAACTGACTGCGATCTCTCTGCTCTGAGGCAGAGGGTTGGAAACGGTCTCTTCTGCTCTGACTCGCGGAAGAGAAGCGGAAAGCTGCCAGGGAAAGGCGCCAGAGAACAAAAGCCCAAAAACTGATTCCCACTGAGCCCATCCCACACCACAGGGGCACAGGGCAACTTTGCCCAAACAGGGTTGCCTGAGTAACAGCGCAGCAGGCCCCTCCCAGAAGACAGGCTGGGAAAACAAGAGGCCAGCAACCCTAAGGTCCCAAGAAAACAGGTGCATCTTGCTTGGGTTCTGGCCAATAATTTGGACTCCATACATTCCCTCAAACACCCATCAACAGAATAACTAGGAGGAGGAGCCCCAAAATAGAAAAGACTCAGAGATTATGACTTATGCTGCAGATTTACAAATGGATGCAGATAAAACCAAGATGTCGGAGATGGAATCCAGGCTAGCAATTGTGAAGACAATGGCTAGAATGGAGAAATCAATTAATGGCAAAATGGAGTCTCTAAGGGCAGAAATAAAAGGGGAATTGGCAGAACTTAAAAATGCTATCAATGAGATCCAACCCAATCTAGATAATCTAACAGCTAGGGTAACTGAGGAAGAAGAGAGAATGAGCAACCTGGAAGACAATATAATAGATAAAAAGGGAAAAGAGGAGGCCAGGGAAAAACAACTCAGAATCCATGAAAATAGAATCAGAGAAATAAGTGACACCATGAAGCGTTCCAATGTCAGAATAATTGGAATCCCGGAGGGAGTGGAGAGAGAGAGAGGACTAGAAGATGTATTTGAGCAAATCGTAGCTGAGAACTTCCCTAATCTGGGGAATGAAACAAACATTCGAGTCCTAGAGGCAGAGAGGACCCCTCCCAAGATCAAGGAAAACAGGCCAACACCCTGGCATGTAATAGTAAAACTTGCAAATCTTAGAACCAAGGAAACCATCTTAAGGGCAGTTAGGGGGAAGAGATTCCTTACGTACAGAGGGAGGAACATCAGAATAATGTCAGACCTATCAACAAAGACCTGGCAAGCCAGAAAGGCCTGGCAAGACATATTCAGGGTACTAAATGAGAAGAACATGCAGCCAAGAGTACTTTATCTGGCAAGGCTTTCATTTAGAATGGATGGAGAGATGCAGAGCTTCCACGACTGGCAGAAACTGAAAGAATATGTGACCACTAAGCTGGCCTGCAAGAAATATTAAGCGGGGTTCTATAAAAGGAGAAAAACTCCAAGAGTGATATACAACAGAAATTTACAGAGACAAACTATAAAAACAATGTCTTCACAGGCAACATGATGACAATTAATTCATATCTTTCAATAATCACTCTCAACGTGAATGGCCTAAACGCTCCCATAAAACGGCACAGGGATTGGATAAAAAGACAGGATTGGATAAAAAGACAGGACCCATCCATATGCTGTCTACAAGAGACTCATTTTGAACCTAAAGATACATCCAGACTGAAAGTGAAGGGATAGAGATCCATCTTCCATGCCAGCGGACCTCAAAAGAAAGCTGGGGTAGCAATTCTTATATCAGACAAATTAGATTTCAAACTAAAGTATGTAATAAGAGACACAGAAGGACACTATATCATTCTTAAAGGGTCTATGCAACGAGAAGATCTAACAATTGTAAATATCTACGCCCCCAACATGGGAGCAGCCATCTACATAAGCCAACTGTTAACCAAAATAAATAGTCATATTGATAACAATACATTAATTGTAGAGACCTCAATATTCCACTCTCAGCAATGGACAGATCATCTAAGCAGAAAATCAACAATGAAACAAGAGCTTTGAATGATACACTGGACCAGATGGACCTCATAGATATTTAAAGAAAATTCCACCCTAAAACAACAGAATACTCATTCTTCTCGAGCGCACATGGAACTTTCTCCAGAATAGACCATATACTGGGTCACAAATCAGGTCTCAACCGATACCAAAAGATTGAGATTATTCCCTGCATATTCTCAAACCACAGTGCTCTAAAACTGGAACTCAATCACAAGAAAAAAATTTGGCAGAAATTCAAACACTTGGAAACTAAAGACCACTCTGCTCAAGAATGTTTGAGTCAACCAGGAAATCAAAGAAGAACTTAAACAATTCATGGAAATCAATGAGAACGAAAACACATCGGTCCAAAACCTATGGGATACTGCAAAGGCGGTCCTAAGGGGGAAATACATAGCCATCCAAGCCTCACTCAAAAAATAGAAAAACCCCAAATTCACCAACTAACTTTACACCTTAAAGAACTAGAGAAAAAGCAACAAACGATGCCTAAGCCACGCATTAGAAGAGAAATAATTAAGATTAGAGCAGAGACCAATGAATTAGAAACCAGAAACACAGTAGATCAGATCAACAAAACTAGAAGTTGGTTCTTTGAAAGAATTAATAAGATCGATAAACCACTGGCGAGACTTATCCAAAAGAAAAGAGAAAGGACCCAAATTAATAAAATTATGAATGAAAGGGGAGAGATCATGACTAACACCAAGGAAATAGAAACAATTATTAGAAATTATTATCAACAATTCTATGCCAATAAACTGAGCAATCTGGATGAAATGGAGGCCTTCCTGGAAACCTATAAGCTGCCAAGACTGAAACAGGAAGAAATTGACAACCTAAATAGGCCAATAACCAGTAATGAGATTGAAGCAGTGATCAAAAACCTCCCCAAAAACAAGAGTCCAGGGCCTGATGGATTCCCTGGGGAATTCTACCAAACATTCAAAGAAGAAATAATACCTATTCTACTGAAGCTGTTTCAAAAAACAGAAACAGAAGGAAAACTTCCAAACTCATTCTATGAGGCCAGCATTACCTTAATCCCCAAACCAGGCAAAGACCCCCTCAAAAAGGAGAATTTCAGAGAATTTCAACACCATTCACAAAGATATCCCTGATGAATGTGGATTCCAAAATCCTCAACAAAATCCTAGCTAATAGGATCCAACAATACATTAAAAGGATCATCCACCACGACCAAGCGAGATTTATCCCCAGGATGCAAGGGTGGTTCAACATTCGCCAATCAATCAATGTGATAGAACACATTAATAAGAGGAGGGAGAAGAACCATATGGTCCTCTCAATTGATGCAGAGAAAGCATTTGACAAAATACAACATCCTTTCCTGACTAAAACTCTCCAGAGTATAGGGATAGAGGGAACATTCCGCAAGTTCATAAAATCCATCTATGAAAAACCCACAGCGAATATCATCCTCAATGGGGAAAAGCTGAGAGCCTTTCCCTTAAGATCAGGAACAAGAAAAAGATGCCCACTCTCACCACTATTGTTCAACTTAGTACTAGAAATCCTAGCAATAGCAATCAGATGACAAAAAGAAATAAAAGGTATTCAAGTTGGCAAAGAAGAAGTCAAACTCTCTCTTTTCGCAGATGACATGATACTTTATGTGGAAAACCCAAAAGACTCCACCCCCAAATTACTAGAATTCATACAGCAATTCAGTAATGTGGCAGGATACAAAATCAATGCACAGAAATCAGTTGCTTTCTTATACACTAACAATGCAACTGTAGAAAGGAAATTAGAGAGACGATTCCATTTACAATAGCACCAAAAAACGTAACATACCTCGGAATAAACCTAACCAAAGAGGTAAAGGATCTATGCTCTAGGAACTACAAAACACTCATGAAAGAAATTGAAGAAGACACAAAAAGATGGAACAACATTCCATGCTCATGGATAGGAAGAATATACTTTGTTAAAATGTCTATGCTACCCAGAGCAATCTATACCTTCAATGCCATCCTGATCAAAATTCCAATGACATTTTTCAAAGTGCTGGTACAAACAATCCTAAAATTTGTATGGAATCAGAGAGGCCCCGAATCGCCAAGGAAATGTTGAAACAGAAAAACAAAGCTGGGGGCATCACATTGCCCAATTTCAAGTTATATTACAAATGTGTGATCACCACGACAGCATGGTACTGGCACAAAAACAGACATATAGACCAATGGAACAGAATAGAGAACCCAGATATGGACCCTAACTCTATGGTCAAATAATCTTTGACAAAGCAGGAAAAACCATGCAATGGAAAAAAGACAGTCTCTTCAATAAATGGTGCTGGGAAAATTGGACAGCCACATGCAGAAGAATGAAACTCGACCATTCTCTAACACCATTCACAAAGATAAACTCAAAGTGGATGAAAGACCTCAATGTGAGACAGGAATCCATCCAAATCCTAGAGGAGAACATAGGCAGTAACCTCTTTGACATCGCCCACAGCAACTTCTTTCAAGATACATCTCCAAAAGCTAGTGAAACAAAAGCAAAAATGAACTTTTGGGACTTCATCAAGGTAAAAACCTTCTGCACAGCAAAGGAAACTGTCAACAAAACAAAGAGGCAACCCACAGAATGGGAGAAGATATTTGCAAATGACACTACAGACAAAGGGCTGGTATCCAAGATCTACAAAGAACTTCTCAAACTCAACACCCAAAAAACAAATAATCAAATCAAAAAGTGGGCAGAAGAGATGAAAAGACACTTCTCTGAAGAAGACAAATGGCTAACAGACACATGAA
The DNA here is from genome assembly GCF_011800145.1 of Mirounga leonina. Classification (NCBI taxonomy): domain Eukaryota; kingdom Metazoa; phylum Chordata; class Mammalia; order Carnivora; family Phocidae; genus Mirounga; species Mirounga leonina. The sequence goes on along the minus strand of NW_023270709.1, from coordinate 28,865,729 downwards.
AAAATGTTCATCATCATTAGCCATCAGGGAAATCCAAATCAAAACCACACTGAGATACCACCTAACACCAGTTAGAATGGCAAAAATGGACAGGGAAAGAAACATCAAATGTTGGAGAGGTTGTGGAGAAAGGGGAACCCTCTTACACTGTTGGGGGGAATGCAAGTTGGTACAGCCACTTTGGAAAACAGTGTGGAGGTGCCTCAAAAATTTAAAAATAGAGCTACCCTATGACCCAGCAATTGCACTCCTGGGTATTTACTCCAAAGACACAGATGTAGTGAAAGGAAGGGCCATATGCACCCAAATGTTCACAGCAGCAATGTCTGCAATAGCCAAACTGTGGAAAGAGCCAAGATGCCCTTCAACAGATGAATGGATAAAGAAGATGTGGTCCATATATACAATGGAATATTACTCAGCCATCAGAAAGGATGAATACCCAACTTTTACATCAACATGGATGGGACTGGAGGAGATTATGTTAAGTGAAATAAGTCAAGTAGAGAAAGTCAATTATCATATGGTTTCACTTATTTGTGGAACATAAGGAATAGCATGGAGGACATTAGGAGAAGGAAGGGAAAAATGGGGGTGGGGGGAATTGGAGGGAGAGATGAACCATGAGAGACTATGGACTCTGAGAAACAAACAGGGTTTTAGAGGGGAGGGGGGAGGGGGGATTGGTTAGCCCGGTGATGGGTACTATGGAGGGCAGGTACTGCATGGAGCACTGGGTGTTATAGGAAAGCAATGGATTGTGGATCACCACATCAAAAACCAGTGATGTATTGTATGGTGACTAACATAACATAATAAAATTTTAAAAATAAATAAATAAATAAAAATTTTTTAAAAAGAAACAACTATGGAAAAAAATAATACTATATTGCATATTTGAAAGTTGCTCAGGGAGTAGTCTTTTTTTAAGATTTTATTTAATTATTTGAGAGCAAGTGAAAGAGTGAGAGAGAGAGCACATGAGCAGGGGAAGCGGCAGAGAGAGAGGGAGAAGCAACTCCCCGCTGAGCAGAGAGCCTAACGTGGGGCTCGATCCCAGGACTCTGGGATCATGACCTGAGCTGAAGGCAGACGCTTAACTGACTAAGCCACCCAGGCACCCCTAGAGAAGGATTTCTTAAAGACCAATTAAAAGATTCTTCCATGTTTCAATTTACAAATTCTGATGACCAAGAGACATATTTTTTAAAGTAAAAAGTCAAACAACTGTTAAAAGCAATTATAAAGAACCCTATAAATTAAGAAGAAAAAAGCAGAAGCAATGCCAAAGAACAATTGTCAGAATCTACAAACAGGTTTTTCATAGAAAGACAATTGTACATAGCAGTAGGTATATGAAAATGTAGTCAATCTCATTAGTTATTAGGGAAATGAAAATCAAGGCCACAACTAGATAGCATTTATAGTTTTTTGGTTGACAGTGACTTAAAAGTCCACAACACCAGGCACAGGAGAAAATGTAGATTAATGGAATAATTTATGCAAGACTAGCAAAGGATAAATTGATAGAACCACTTTGGGGGAAAATGCCTTCTAAAGCTTGCTTATCCCATAACCAGCAATTCCTGTCCTAGGCATACACACAAAAGACCTTCCTGCATACAGGACCCAAGAGACATAAAAAAAAATTGTTCATCCTAATGCCTTTCATATAAGCCAAGAACTGTAATCAGAAAGTGAAGACACAAAATAATTGTAATATGGAATATTATACAGTAGTGGAAATAAATGAACCACACCAACACAAAATATATTGGCTCATCTCACTGAGAAAATGTTAAGTGAAAAAAGGAAAGTCCCAAAAGCACATATAAGATGTGATACCTTTTGTGAAGTTCAAATAAACTAATCTTTAAAATACATGCCATTTAGACATTGACATATGTATGTGAGTGGGTTGATATACAAATCATATTCTAATGCAAGTGTGTGATGAACACAAAATTCAAGATCACCCTGGGGGTCAGGCAGGAACAAGAGAGAGTGTAAAGGCATAGAGGTAGCTGTAGTCTGGTAGCAAGATCCCAGTTCCGGAGTTGAGTGGTAGCTACAATATGTTCATGGTACTATTTTTAACTCACTGAAGACAGAACAATGATGATATGGCTCATGACCCACATGTTTATGATTATTTACATGTTTATGATTAATTTTTTTAAAACATTTTCTTTCCTACAAACACAACACCTAGATAATTGCCTACTATTGTCCAATGTGATTGATGTCACACTCACTCAAAAAAAAAGTTCAATTAAATGTGTTAATTTTGATAGATATGGTTTACATTATATTTTCAATCTTCAATAGTAATTTCATACATAAATAAATTCATCTCTGAAATTAATTTCCATGGAGGAAATCTAAAAGGAAAAATAAAGAAAAAAGGAACAGGTGAAACCCAATGTCTTAAGGGAAACTTTCCTAAAATAGTTGTTTGGATAACCCTCCGACCATGGTCTAAGATCTGTTAATCACCTCTGGGGGGCACCAGTCCCCAGGTCTACACCACAATAACCTTTAGATTCCTACAAAAACACTTCCTGGAGCACACGTAGACCAGCAGAGGGCTCTCCTGGTTTAATTGGGCAGAGATACACCTACAAATGGGTCCAACAGGTACACAAAAGACTACAAATATCCCATCAAAAATACATTCAACAAACCAAATTCATCAAATTTTCCACCAGTCCCACAAATAGTTTTTCTCCAACATCCACATTAAAGAATTCACTGAATCTTAGTTCAGCTGTTGCATTTCAATGTAAACGTGATTGTGGTGTTAGTACAAGACAGTGGGGGCTAATCAGTATTTCATGGACTCAGTAACTTGCCAAAGAAGAATCCTTCTGATTACCCGTGAAAGGAAGGTTCATCGTCATGGGAACATGGGTACCTTTGGACTATGTAAGAACACGGCAGCTGTGAATTCTTCCCTCCTGAAACGTAAATATGTTCTAATATTCTTTCTAGTTTTCTCTCTACATCATTCTGTACATTTAAATTATGTTTAAATATGTTTGCTTCTATTCTCTTACATTTCACTAAACAAAGGAACGTTAGAAACTGAAGTCCAGGGGCGAATGGGTAGGTCAGTTGGTTAAGCATCTGCCTTTGATTCAGGTCATGATCCAGGGTCCTGGGATCCAGCCCTGCGTTGAGCTTCCCTGCTCAGTGGGGAGCGTGCTCCTCCCTCTCCCTCTTCCCCTCCCCCTGCTCATGCTTTCCTCAAGCTCTCTCTCTCTCTCTCTCTCTCTCACTCCCTCTCTCTAATAAATAAAATCTTTAAAAAAGAAAAAACTGAAATCCATACCATGCTATGCTATTAGAAACTGAAGTCCATACCATGAAAAATGAAAACCTGTTTCAGTGGAAATATCCAAGCCTCTTTTTTAACATCCATTTCTTCAGCTTGCATTCTCTCCTTTTTAATATCATGTTCACTTGTATATTAAAATTATAAAAATAGCTATAAATTGAGACCCAAGGCTTAAACCAACGTGGAAATGTTTATAAGCATAAAGGAAAAGTCCTATATTTGGATTCACAATATTAAATTACATAATGTGTAATTTCAGGTTTGACATATCTGATAAGGATTCCTGGGGCCTTATGTGACCCAAAGCTTAAACTGAGCCAGTAATGTTTTTAACCTGCGAAACCTAGCTAACATATATTTTAGAAACTGTACATGCAATATGGATGCTCATGGTCTTCTTCAGCTGTACAGCATACCTAGAGTACGTGCTCACTTCCCAACTCACTAATTGAAGGCATTCAATAAACCAGGTGAGTCCAATTGATACCAACCAAAGAAGCATGGTAATTAAACATCGTACAGTGTTAGGAAGAGCCGACCACCATCAAGCACTTAATATGGGAACATAAACCTCAGAGCATATAGGATAGTCGGTTCTAATATTGAAGGAAACTCAAAAGACATATAAACAATTTTTTTTTAAGATTTTATTTATTTATTTGACAGAGAGAACACAAGCAAGGGGAGTGGGAGAGGGAGAAGCAGGCTTCCCGCTGAGCAGGGAGCCCGATGCAGGGCTCGATCCCAGGACTCTGGGATCACGACCTGAGCTGAAGGCAGACGCTTAACAACTGAGCCACCCAGACAGCCCTGACGTATAGACAGTCTTTAATGAGCCAAACTAAACAATATTGTCTAGAGATGCATATTTTGGTAATCAAGCTATTAAAATACAAGGAGGTGATTACTGTAAACATCAGGACAGTGGATACTTTGGGGAAAGGGAAAGGTAATGAATGATTGGGATGCGGCACAAAGAAGCTCCTGGGGTGCTTGCCAAGGTTCTATTTCCTGACCTGCCTGTTAGTTACAAGAAATTCACCTTAACTCATCAAACTTTCGCTTTTCTCTGTATCTATGTTTTGTTGTATAATAAAACTGTTCTTTTAATGAAGTCATGTTGAATTGACTTATTCCATGATTAAAGGACAGCTATGAGACTCTGAAAACAGGAGTTGTGTGAACATTCTGTGGGAGAGCTCTTTCCTAGGGCAGAAGTCTGGATCATGCTTTCTGAGTCTATTTCAACTCTAAAATTCTATGGCCTTTTAATCCCCAATCTATCCCACCTTAAGTGGGCAAAGAACCCCTGTGCATTTTGTAATCAAGGTGTTAGGAGCCAAGTCCTCTGTCCTCTCCTGCCTCTGGGTTTATCAGTTCAGATTGTACATCATGTGTGTGGGCACTCTTGTGTACATGAGTGTCTGTGCATTTAAAAAGTTATGCAAACGTAAATTTTAAGCATTCCAAGTTTAGTTCTAGCCTATCATGGTAAAATCACCAGTGTGAAAAACGAAGAGAACAGGGGTAAATAGAATAATAATAATTTGTGGGTAGATGAATACAATTTTCAATTTTGAGAATTTGATACAAACCGAGCACGGTTCCTAGTGTTTTCACAAATACTAACCCACACCACCTCCCTTTGAAGAATATTATTATCTTCACTGAACATATAGAGAACCTGGTGTACCAACAGGTTACATAACTGCCCAAGCACATATTACCTCCGAGTAGTGAAGCTGGGATTTGACACCAAGATCTGAGTCCAGAATCTGTGCACTTAAGCATTATGCCAAAGATGACATTCGCCACATAAAAACTTCACACTCAAATTAAATTTCCATGTTGTATTGAGAAAAACTATACCCCTATCTCATACCACTTGGTAATAACAGTTCCTTTTCATGATTAAACATTTTCATGTTCTAACTAAACTGCCTGTAACAATCATATACTGTAGGTAATTTAATTTACCTTACTTTACTCTAACTGCAGCAAATAAATTTTTTAGTCCTTGTCCCCAAACACTATGAATACAAAGTACCCTAGGTCTGAAGTTCATGGTCAGAAATTATATGCATAAAACATTCATAAACCAAAAAATAAAAACTAAAAAATTATAAATAATTCAATCATTAAACATTCCATTGATTTAATGATATGCTAACATATTCAAAAATAGTGAAATTTATGTTTTCTTAATCCCTTTTCTGTAATCTTTCAGAATTGAAATGAGGCTTTACCTATAGAGTTCCAAAGCAACCAGAGGATTGACTCATGTATTTGGTAAAGGCCATGCAGAAAAACAACTCACTGACTGTTTACTGAGCTGCTTCTTGTTCGAGTTACCTACCTTGCTAATTTTGTTGAATGGTCAGGTGAGTAGGGGCTGACACAGGTGGTTGCTGTGGGTATGTGATAGCCAAATGTTTCTGGAATTAGTTTTTAACTCTGCAACAAGTAAGTAGGTTGTTTATACGGTGTAATAGCAATCATGAAAGGTATTCCAAGAAACACATGGCCTCTGTACATGGAAATGAAGGTTAAAAGGAAAGATGATATTTTCCTGGCACCAAAAAAGGTCACTATAATAGGGAACACCAAAATATACAGGAACAGCCATGTGTGCAATGATGAATAGGAGGGGAGATAAGAGGAGGAGGTTGGTGGTGATGGTGATGACAATGGCTGGAATGAACACATCTAGAAGTGAATATGGAAAGTGATCCTGTTACCAAATGGTGGAGCTTATTCCAAGAAAATGGGTCATTTAATTTTTTATCTCAAACTCCATTTCTTTGACAAGGGAAAAATTTGTCATTATCAAGTGATGCTTATGTCACACATTCAAGAAGGAACAACCCCTCAGAATATATCCCACTCTTCAATTATATCATTAACTACAAGGATTTCTTAATCAAAATACACAGAACCATAGGCATCATGGCAAATTAAGCCCTTTCAATGATTTACAATTCAGTGTGACTGGGTTTACCACATTATTGTTAAAACCACTATGGACTCTGAGAAACAAACAGGGTTTTAGGGGGGAGGCGGGTGGGGGGATGGGTTAGCCCGGTGATGGGCATTAAGGAAGGCACATACTGTGTGGAGCACTGGGTGTTATACGAAAACAATGAACTGTGGAACACTACATCAAAAACTAATGATGTAATGTATTGTGATTAACATAACATAATAAAATAAAGTTAAAAAACAAGTAAATAAATAAAAATAAAACCACTCTGGTTATGCATGAACACAGAGAGGCTTTGGGCACTGAACGCAGGAAAAGTGTTAACAGAGGTGTTCCAAATGAGAAAAAACACACAAATAAGTGAATTTGGGATACTCATGACAAACTACAGAGATTTTTATTTCTACCTGGGGCTGATGCTATTTTGATTGCCATGGTTTGTCTCCTAGACTTTCCTAAGGAGCCATGGACACAAACAATGGAAGTTCCACAACGGATTTCATCCTGCTGGGGTTTTCTGATCAACCCCGATTAGAACGTATCATCTCTGGGGTTGTCTTCATCTTCTATATTGTGACGCTGGTAGGAAACACAACCATCATTCTTGTATCTTACCTAGACACCCAGCTCCATACTCCCATGTATTTCTTCTTATCCAATTTGTCTTTTTTGGACCTCTGCTATGCAACTAGCATTATCCCCCAGATGCTGGTAAATCTGTGGGGTCCAACACGGTCTATTACCTATGGAGGGTGTGTGCTCCAATTCTTCTTTGCCCTTGACCTTGGAGCCACAGAGTGTCTTCTCCTGGCTGTGATGGCCTATGACCGCTATGCTGCTGTCTGTCAACCTCTTCGCTACAGAGTTATAATGCACCCTCAGCTTTGCCAGAAGATGGTGCTCACCGCCTGGTTAGGTGGCCTTGGCAGCGCCTTAACTGTTTGCTCCTTGACTTTGAAGTTACCCAGATGTGGACACCGGGAAGTGGATAATTTCTTGTGTGAGATGCCAGCATTGATCAAGATGGCTTGTGTCTACTCGAAAGTAATTGAGATCACTGTCTTTGCTCTTGGAGTGATATTTCTTCTAGCACCTATATCACTAATTTTCATCTCATATGGAGTTATCACTCAAGCTGTCGTGAGGATCAAGTCAAAGGCAAGGTGGCGTAAGGTCCTTAATACATGTGGTTCCCACCTCACAGTAGTAACTCTGTTTTATGGAACAATCATTTACATGTACATGAAACCACAGAACAGCAGCTCCCAAGATGAAGGCAAGTTCCTCACTCTCTTTTATGCAATCATCACACCCACTCTTAACCCTCTGATCTACACTTTAAGAAACAAAGATGTAAAGAGTGCAGTAAAGAGAATATTACATGTAGAAAAATGGTCAGCAAAATCATGAGTTAGATGGAAGACAGCTAGGAAATAATACTGACCTTTACCAACAGAAGATAAACCAATTCATTTATGCAAAGAGCTTATAATGGGTGTTCACCATGTACCAAGATTTGTTGTGGTGCTAACTTTGTAAATAAGTAGGAAGTAGACAGAAATTACAAGGAGAAAGATACAGACACATAAAGAAGCTTCATACACTTAAAAAGCTTCAAGACTACTCAAGGATTACAGATAACTAAACATATAATTATGAAATGTGGCTAAGTACAATAATAGAGATATGTACAAAGTATTAAGAAAATATTTCACAGGGAAATTTATTTTAATGTAGGATTACCCAGGACACTGATTTCTTCCCACAAGAATTAAAACCTTCATGGGAAATAAAACTCCTTTTCAGGCACCTGATCCTGCCAGCAGGGCCTTTGTGCTGGAGATCAACTACCCACTGATACCCATTCCACATTTGGCTTCTAGTTTTAACTGGACACAGGGCCACAATGTACATATTGCATTTCTGAGCCTGGCATCCACCAACACAATGCCAAGGAAGTAATGTGGGCAACTCCTGGGTTATCTTCACATATGAAGCCATTTGCTCACACCCTTCTTCCCCTCCCCTTCCTCTTAGCTGGAATGTGAATGTGGACGGTACCTAGCTTTACCAAACCCTAAGAGGGAATGGAACAATAACATGGAAACAGATCCACCTCTCCAGCACAGCAATGCCTCCACACTATTACAGGAGAAAAAGGTCCTATATCATTTAAAATTAATTAAGCCACTCCATTTTGGGGTCTCTCTGTTAGCATAGCTTAACTTTTACCCTCCATGGCCTGATAAGGAGTTTGGGCTTTTCCTGTAAGGTAGTGTGCTCCTTGGATCAGAAGCAACAGCATCACCTGGTGCCTTATCAGAAATGGACACCCTTAGGCTCACCTCAGACCTACTGAGCCAACCATCTGAGCATGGACCCAGCAACTAATGTTTTTAACAAACACTAGAGGTAATCAGGCTAAAGTTTGACAACCACTGTTACAGAGAATAGGGAGATGTTGAGTCTCTATAAAGAAAATTAAAATGGTCTTGTGGATTTTAATTAATTTCTTCCTATACATGTGTGAAAGGAGGTGAGTAAGAGTTTCTCAAGTCTCTTAGATAAGAGAAATGAAGGAAATGAGGAGTTTCACCTAAGTGAAATCAATATAAAATGTTATTATTTAGAGAATGGAAGAGAGGCAAGATGGCAGAAGAGTAGGGGACCTCATTTCATCTGGCCCCTTGAATTTAGCTAGATATCTATCAAATCAATCTGAACATCTATGAATTAATCCTGAGATGTAAGAAAATAATTGCTGCAATCCCAAAAATAGAAAAGCGACCACTTTTTGTAAGATAGGAGGTGAGGAGAAGTGAATCTGAGGGGATATACCAGAAGATAAACCCTGGGGGAGGGAGCCTCCATAAGCCAGCTGCCAGAAAGTGATATAGCAGTGGAGTACAAAATCAGAACTTTTGGAGGTCTGCTCCAGTGAGAGATGTCCCTGCATGAAAGGTGCTCAGGTGACAAAGCAGGGCAGAATCCTAGGTGGGATAGTGCGGCCTCAGGATCCCCTGTGTCACAGAAAGAACAGGCATGCCTGAGTGCAGCAGAGTTCCAAAGCATTGGAATGGTGAAATGGCTATAATCAGCAAGCTCCAGGAGTGGGCTCTCAGCTCAGTGTTGCACTGAACTGCCTACCACGGCCCAACTGGGCTACTGCTCTCAGAGCAGGGGCCCAGCAAGCAACAGAACCAAGGCAAGTCCCCCCTCACTCCCCCAGGAGGATCAGTGTGGGTGCGCACCACAGGAGTCTACAGAGTTTGGTGCACACAAAAGTGAAGACCACTTTTCCCTGAGGGTTTACCTAAGGGAGGAGGCCACAGACTTTCAGCTTTGGGGCTGGATATTGGGGTGCCAACATTGTAATCTTCATACTCTAAAGCACTGTGGAAAGCCTTCAGGGAACAAAAGGCACACAGAGCAACCAGAGCAGCTTACACTGAGCCCAGCCCCCCGGCAAGGGGTGGTGAAACTCCACCCAGGCAAAGACACCTGAGAATCAGCACAGAAGGTCCACCCCCCAGAAGCTGGAACATCAGGCGAATACCAAGTTTATGGAGCACACAGAACTGCAAAACACCAGCACTAGGGGAAAATAGTATATAGAATTCAAGGTTTTTTCTCATGATTCCTTTATCTTTCAGTTTAAAATTTTCATTTTTTTCTTTTTTTTTTTTCCTTTTCAACTAGTTTTGTATTTTCTCAACTCTTTGTGGGTCTTTTTTAAACTTTCACTTTTATATTTCCATTTTATAGATATGTTCTTCATTTTTGGCTTCCTTTAACTGTATTCAATTTTATTTTTGTATATACATAAGTTTTTCTTTCTTTACAATTTTGGGTTTTAGGGTCTTCTAACAAACAGACCAAAATATATCCAGGACCAAGTGGATCACCCTGTTTTGTCGACCTGGGAGATTATAGTCTCTCTATTTTCTCTTTTTTTTTTTTTCTTTCCTTTTTTGGTTTCTGACCTACTAGGATTTGTCTAGTGTGTATTTCACTTGGAGAGTGGGTGATACTGTTGATTTTGTTCTCTCATTCATCCATTCTTCTCTGGACACAATGACTAGGAGGAGTTCACAACAAAAGAAAGAACCAGAGGTATTACTCTCTGGCAAGGATCTCATCAATATAGATATAAGCAAAATGTCAGAGCTGGAATTTAAGATAACAATTATTAAGTTTCTAGCTGGGCTTGAAAAAACCATAAAAGACTCTAGAGAATCTCGTAGTGCAGAAATAAAATCTAATCAGGCTGAAATTCAAAATTCTTTAACTGAGATGCAGTCCGAATGGATGCCCTAACAGCTAGGGTAAATGAGGCAGAAGAGAGAGTCAGTGACATAGAAGACAAGAAGATGGAAAGGAATGAAGCTGAGGAACAGAGAGAAAAACAACTAATGGACCATGAGGCAAGGCTTTGAGAAATCAGTGATACCATAAGGTGAAATGATATTAGAATTATTGGGGTCACAGAGGAAGAAGAAAGATACACAGAGAGAGAAAGCGGACAAAAGGTATATTTGAGCAAATCACACCTGAGAACTTCCTAATCTGGGGAAGGAAATAGGCATTCAAGTCCAAGAGGTAGAGAGAACCCCCTCAAAATCAATAAAAACATATCAATACCCTATATACCATAGTGAAGCTTGCAAATTTCAGACACAATGAGAAAACGCTGAAAGCAGCTTGCTACAAAATGTCCTTATGTACAGAGGTAGGAACATTAGGCTGGCAGCAGACATATCCAAAGAGACCTAGCAGGCCAGAAAGGGCTGGCATGACATATTCAGAGCACTAAGTAAGAAAAACATGCAGCCAAGAATACTTTATCCAGAAAGGCTGTCATTCAGAATAAAAGGAGAGATAAACAGCTTCCAGGACAAACAGAAACTAAAAGAATATGTGACTACTAAACCAGCCCTACAAGAAATATTAAAGGGGATCCCCTAAGCAAAGAGGAACAGAGACAATATACAGTAACACTTTACAGATAATACAATGGCACTAAATTCAGATCTTTCAATAGTTACTCTGAATGTAAATGGGCTAAAACAAAAGACACAGGGTATCAGATTGGATAAAAAAGCAAGTCTCAGCCATATGCTGTCTAAAAGAGACTCGTTTTAGACCTAAAGTCACCTCCAGATTGAAAGCGAGGGGATGGAGAACAATTTATCATGCCAGTGGAACACAAAAGAAAGCTGGGGGGGCAATCCTTATATCAAACAAATTAGATTTTAAACCAAAGACCATAGTAAGGGATGAAAAGGGACATTATATCATAATAAAAAGGTCTATCCAACAAGAAGATCTCACAATTATAGATATTTATGCTCCTAAACTGGGAGCAGCCAATTATGTAAACCAATAAAAAACAAAAAGAAACACATTGATAGTAATACAATAATAGTAGGGGATTTCAACACCCCACTCACAGCAATGGACAAGTCATCTAAGCAGATCAACAAGGAAACAAGGGCTTTGAATGACACACTGGACCAGATGGACTTCACAGATATACCCAGAGTGTTCCATCGTAAAGCAACAGAATACATATTCTTCTCAAGTGTACATGGAACATTCTCTAGAACAGACCACATATGGGGTCATAAATCAGGTCTCAACTGGTATAAAAAGATTGGGATTATTCCCTGCATATTTTCAGATCACAGTGCTTTGACACTTGAACAAAATCGCAAGAGTAAATTAGGAAGGATCACAAATACATGGAGGTTAAAGAGCATCCTACTAAAGAAAGAATGGGTCAACAAGGAAATGAAAGAAGAATTTAAAAGTTCAACATAGTACTAGAAGTCCTAGCAACAGCAAATCAGACAACAAAAAGAAATAAAATGTATTCAAATTGGCAAAGAAGTCAAACTCTCTCTTTTCACAGATGACATGATACTTTATGTGGAAAACCCAAAAGACTCCACCCCCAAATTGCTAGAACTCATACAGCAATTCAGTAATGTGACAGGATGTAAAATCAATGCACAAGAATCAGTTGCTTTCTTACACACTAACAATACAACTGTAAAAAGACAAATTAGAGAAACGATTCCATTTACAATAGCACCAAAAACCATAAGATACCTCGGAATAAACCTAACCAAAGAGGTAAAGGATCTATACTCTAGGAACTACAGAACACTCGTGAAAGAAATTGAAGAAGACACAAAAAGATGGAAAAATATTCCATGTTCATGGATCAGAATAAACATTGTTAAAATGTCTATGCTACCCAGAGCAATCTATACTTTCAATGCCATCCCGATCAAAATTCCAATGACATTTTTCAAAGTGCTGGAACAAACAATCCTAAAATTTATATGGAATCAGAAAAGACCCTGAATCACCAAGGAAATGTTGAAAAAGAAAAACAAAGCTGGGGCCATCACATTGCCCGATTTCAAGCTATATTACAAAGCAGTGATCATCAAAACAGCATGGTACTGGCACAAAACACACACACATAGTAGACCAATGGAATAGAATAGAAAGCCCAGATTTGGACCCTCAACTCTATGGTCAAATAATCTTCGAAAAAGCAGGAAAAAATATGCAATGGAAAAAAGACAGTCTCTTCAATAAATGGTGCTGGGAAAATTGGATAGCCACATGCAGAAGAAAGAAACTCGACCATTCTCCAATACCCTACACAAAGATAAACTCAAAATGGATGAAAGACCTCAATGTGGGACAAGAATCCATCAAAATCCAAGAGGAGAACATAGGCAGTAACCTCTTTGACATTGGCCACCTTTCAAGATACATCTCCAAAGCCTAGAGAAACAAAAGCAAAAATGAACTTTTGGGACTTCATCGAGATAAAAAGCTTCTGCACAGCAAAGGAAACAGTCAACAAAACAAAGAGGCAACCCACAGAATGGGAGAAGATATTTGCAAATGACACTACAGATAAAGGGCTGGTATCCAAGATCTATAAAGAACTTCTCAAACTCAACACCCAAAAAACAAATCATCAAGTCAAAAAGTGGGCAGAAGATATGAAAAGACCCTTCTCTGAAGAAGACATACAAATGGCCAACAGACACATGAAAAAATGTTCACCATCATTAGCCATCAGGGAAATTCAAATCAAAACCACATTGAGATATCACCTTACACCAGTTAGAATGGCAAAAATGGACAAAGCAAGAAACAACAAATGTTGGAGAGGTGGTGGAGAAAGGGGAACCCTCTTACACTGTTGGTGGGAATGCAAGTTGGTATAGCCACTTTGGAAAACAGTGTGGAGGTGCCTCAAAAATTTAAAAATAAAGCTACCCTATGACCCAGCAACTGCACGCCAGAGTATTTATCCCAAAGACACAGATGTAGTGAAAAGAAGGGCCATATGCACCCCAATGTTCACAGCAGCAATGTCCACAATAGCCAAACTGTGGAAAGAGCCGAGATGCCCTTCAACAGATGAATGGATAAAGAAGATGTGGTCCATATATACAATGGAGTATTACTCAGCCCTCAGAAAGGATGAATACCCAATTTTACATCAACATGGATGGGACTGGAGGAGATTATGCTAAGTGAAATAAGTCAAGCAGAGAAAGTCAATTATCATATGGTTTCACTTATTTGTGGAACATAAGGAATAGCATGGAGGGCATTAGGAGAAGGAAGGGAAAAATGAAGGGGGGGTAATCAGAGGGGGAAATGAACCATGAGAGACTATGGACTCTGAGAAACAAACTGAGGGTTTTAGAGGGGAAGGGGGTGGGGGGATGGGTTAGCCCAGTGATGGTTATTAAGGAGAGCATGTACTGCATGGAGCACTGGGTTTTATACAAAGAAAACAATGAATCATGGAACACTACATTAAAACCTAATGATGTATTATATGGTGATTAACATAATAAAATAAAGTTTAAAAGAGAAAGAAAGAAAGAAAAGAAAAGAAAGAATGAAAGAAAAGCTCTCTTGATATAAAAAACTAATGATGTACTGTATGGTGACTAACATAACATAATAAAATTGAATTAAATTTTTAAAAAAAGACTCTCAGGTGCCTGGGTGGCTCAGTCGTTAAGCGTCTGCCTTCGGCTAGGGTCGTGATCCCAGGGTCCTGGGATCGAGTCCCACATCGGGCTCCCTGCTCGGCAGGAAGCCCGCTTCTCCCTCTCCCACTCCCCCTGCTTGTGTTCCTGCTCTCGCTATCTCTCTGTCAAATAAATAAATAAAATCTTCAAAAAAAAAAAAAAAGACTCTCAGAGTTAGATGAAAAGGACACAAGAGACAAAATAGAGCCACTCCCACCTGCCAAAGATGGAATTATTTGAACATCATAAATAATGACTGTAATCGATTAAGACTCCTTGAATATTTTTTTTAAAAATCCATGAGTTTGTATGGGCACCTGGTTGGTTCCATTGGTCCAGTGGCTGACTCTTGATTTTGGCTCAGGTCATGATCTCAGGGTCCTGGGATCAAGCCCTGCATCAGCTTTGTGCTCAGCAGGGAGTCTGCTTGAGGATTCTCTCTTCCTCTCCCTCTGCCCCTCGCATCTCCTCATGCTCTCTGTCTCTCCCTCTCTCCCAAATAGATAAATCTTTTTTAAAAATAAGTAAATAAATAAAAATAAAAATCCATGAGCTTGTAATGAGGTTCAAAAGGAGAAACCAAACCAAAAATGTTATTTATCAATTGTTGCACAAAAAGTTCCTCAAAATTTAGAATCAAACATTAAATATTTATTACCTCGCACAGTTTCTGCACATCAGGAATCTGAGAGCAGCTTAGCTGTTGGCTTTGAGCCTTTGAGCTGTGCTGTAGTCATCTGAAGTCTTGACTGGGGGCTGGAAGATGCACTTCTAAACTCACTCACATGGCTGTTGGCAGAGGGCTTCCATTCCTCACCACATGGGCCACTCCTCACAATGTGACAGCTGACCTCCCTCAGAGTGAATGATCTGAGAGGGAGGGAGAGAAAGAGAGACAAAGCTGGAAGCCACAGTCTCTTTTATAACTTAACATTAGAAGTAACATAACATCACTTCTGCCATATTCAACTGGTTACACACACCAGCTCTGGTATAATGTGAAAGGGAGCTACACATGGAATGAATCCTGGAAGGCAGGGCTCATTGATGGCCATTTCAAAGGATGGCCAACATATTGTTGGTCATGGCACCTAGGGCAAACAACTATTTACTTCTGAACACTGGCAATTAAATTGAAAAGTAAACATTTATTGTCTTTCCTGTATAAACTACATTTCAGGATAACCAAATAGCCCTAAATTTATGTGTTGATGAGAGAAAATCCTTTAAAAGAAATTCCTGTTCATCAATATGACAAAAATTATTGAATTAGAAAAATCACAATTTTGAAAACCCTATAAAATGGTTGATTTAGGTGAAGAACAGGAGGTGAAACCACCAAGTGAAAGGTTGATGGGGAACTTACCTGGAAAGATCCAGCTATCAAGTGTTGTACTCATAGATCAAACTTAGCATCACAAAGAGTGGAATCGTCAGACCTTATATGCCTCCTGATACAAAACAACAAGAAGTACATAGCACCACCTACGAATAATTCTCACCCATAAAGGTAAATCAAACTCGAATCAAACTTTTGGAGCTAACATCTAGTTAACAGGAAATACAAGGCTAGAGAAATAAATTAAATGAAGATACAAAGAGACAAAACCAGCATGTGAAAAATTCAGGACAAATGACCCAACTTGTTTAACTGGGGGAAGGAGGGTGAGTGAGAGATGGAAGGAGGAACTATTCTAGGCCTAAATTAAATGAAAATTTAAAGAAATAACCAAAAAAAAAAGCATGTAGACTTTGGATCTTGAGTCAGAAAAGCATGTTTTATGTTTTATAAACATACAAATTGAAGCCCCTTGCCAATCGACAGTTATGTTTTATATATTTGGTCAAGTTTAGTATGCACTCAATACTAGATGGTAACCAGGAATTATTTAAAATTTTTAGGTGGGACGATGGCACTGTGGTCCTGCTAGAAAATGTCCTTATTTTTTAAGAAATGCATTCTCGGGGGGGGGGAGGAAGATGGTGGAGGAGTAGGGGACCCTATTTCAACTGGTCCCCGGAATTGAGCTGGCTATCTACCAGACCACTCTGAGCACCCACGAAACCAGCCTGACATGTAAGAAGATCTGGATCTCTACAAACAGAATATCGTAGGCAGTTAGTTTTGAGGTACAAAGTGGGGAGCCGTGATTCCACGGGCAGATATCGGAGGATAAACGGCAGCGGGAGGGTGCCTGGCCGTGGGGATCCTACCCTGCCGGTGAGCTACAGCCTCGCGCCCTATGGACAGGCATAGACTCGCAGACCAGTAGCGGCAGGGAAAAGACTCCAGGGCACCCCTGGGGCCGGAACCCCGAGAGGCGGGGTCGCGCCTGCCAACTGCAGCCCCCGGGGCACAAACCCAGAGCGGCCGGGTTGCGTGGGGGAACTGGGAGCGGATGGCGGTTTTAGAAGCACAAAGGGCAGAGATGTGCCCCGACCTGGAGGCAGGACTGGGGGCGCTGCGGAGGGGTGCACGACCCAGGACGCTGCAGTTTATAGCAGCATGGACAGAAACGGAGACAGTGTGGTCTGGAGAGCTCACTGAAGAACTGACTGCGATCTCTCTGCTCTGAGGCAGAGGGTTGGAAACAGTCTCTTCGGCTCTGACTCGCGGAAGAGAAGCGGAAAGCCGCCAGGGAAAGGCGCCAGAGAACAAAAGCCCCAAAGACTGCTTCCCATTGAGCCCATCCCCCGCCAAAGGGGGGCAGGGCAACTCCTCCCAAACAGAGTTGCCTGAGTAACAGCGCGGCAGGCCCCTCCTGCAGAAGACAGGCTGGGAAAACAAGAGGCCAGCAACCCTAAGGTCCCAAGAAAACAGGTGCATCTTGCTTGGGTTCTGGTCAATAATTTGGACTCTATACATTCCCTCAAACACCCATCAACAGAATAACTAGGAGGAGCCCCAAAATAGAAAAGACTCAGAGATTATGACTTATGCTGCAGATTTACAAATGGATGCAGATATAACCAAGATGTCGGAGATGGAATTCAGGCTAGCAATTGTGAAGACAATGGCTAGAATGGAGAAATCAATTAATGGCAACATAGAGTCTCTAAGGGCAGAAATAAAAGGGGAATTGGCAGAACTTAAAAATGCTATCAATGAACTCCAACCCAATCTAGATAATCTAACAGCTAGGTAACTGAGGAAGAAGAGCGAATAAGCACCCTGGAAGACAATATAATATATAAAAAGGGAAAAGAGGAGGCCAGGGAAAAACAACTCAGAATCCATGAAAATAGAATCAGAGAAATAAGTGACACCATGAAGCGTTCCAATGTCAGAATAATTGGAATCCCGGAGGGAGTGGAGAGAGAGAGAGAACTAGAAGATGTATTTGAGCAAATCGTAGCTGAGAACGTCCCTAATCTGCGGAATGAAACAAACATTCGAGTCCTAGAGGCAGAGAGGACCCCTCCCAAGATCAAGGAAAACAGGCCAACACCCCGGCATGTAATAGTAAAACATGCAAATCTTAGAACCAAGGAAACCATCTTAAGGGCAGTTAGGGGGAAGAGATTCCTTACGTACAGAGGGAGGAACATCAGAATAACGTCACACCTATCCACAGAGACCTGGCAAGCCAGAAAGGCCTGGCAAGACATATTCAGGGTACTAAATGAGAAGTACATGCTGCCAAGGATACTTTATCCAGCAAGGCTTTCATTTAGAATGTATGGAGAGATGCAGACCTTCCACGACCGGCAGAAACTGAAAGAATATGTGACCACTAAGCCGGCCCTGCAAGAAATATTAAGCGGGGTTCTATAAAAGGAGAAAGACCCCAAGAGTGATCTACAACAGAAATTTACAGAGACAATCTATAAAAACAACGTCTTCACAGGCAACATGATGACAATTAATTCATATCTTTCAATAATCACTCTCAATGTGAATGGTCTAAACACTCCCATAAAACGGCACAGGGTTGCAGATTGGATAAAAAGACAGGACTCATCCATATGCTGTCTACAACAGACTCATTTTGAACCTAAAGGTACATCCAGACTGAAAGTGAAGGGATAGAGATCCATCTTCCATGCCAGCGGACCTCAAAAGAAAGCTGGGGTAGCAATTCTTATATCAGACAAATTAGATTTTAAACTAAAGTCTGTAATAAGAGACACAGAAGGACACTATATCACTCTTAAAGGGTCTATCCAACAAGAAGATCTAACAATTGTAAATATGCCCCCAACATGGGAGCAGCCATCTACATAAGCCAACTGTTAACCAAAATAAAGAGTCATATTGATAACAATACATTAATTGTAGGAGACCTCAATACTCCACTCTCAGCAATGGACAGATCATCTAAGCAGAAAATCAACAAGGAAACAAGAGCTTTGAATGATACACTGGACCAGATGGACCTCATAGATATTTACAGAACATTCCACCCTAAAACAACAGAATACTCATTCTTCTCGAGCGCACATGGAACTTTCTCCAGAATAGACCATATACTGGGTCACAAATCAGGTCTCAACCGATACCAAAAGATTGAGATTATTCCCTGCATATTCTCAGACCACAATGCTCTAAAACTGGAACTCAATCACAAGAAAAAATTTGGCAGAAATTCAAACACTTGGAAGCTAAAGACCACTCTGCTCAAGAATGTTTGGGTCAACCAGGAAATCAAAGAAGAACTTAAACAATTCATCGAAATCAATGAGTACGAAAACACATCGGTCCAAAACCTATGGGATACTGCAAAGGCGGTCCTAAGGGGGAAATACATAGCCATCCAAGCCTCACTCAAAAAAATAGAAAAATCCCGAATTCACCAACTAACTTTACACCTTAAAGAACTAGAGAAAAAGCAACAAATGATGCCTAAGCCATGCATTAGAAGAGAAATAATTAAGATTAGAGCAGAGACCAATGAATTAGAAACCAGAAACACAGTAGATCAGATCAACGAAACTAGAAGTTGGTTCTTTGAAAGAATTAATAAGATCGATAAACCACTGGCCAGACTTATCCAAAAGAAAAGAGAAAGGACCCAAATTAATAAAATTATGAATGAAAGGGGAGAGATCATGACTAACACCAAAGAAATAGAAACAATTATTGGAAATTATTATCAACAACTATATGCCAATAAACTGAGCAATCTGGATGAAATGGAGGCCTTCCTGGAAACCTATAAGCTGCCAAGACTGAAACAGGAAGAAATTGACAACCTGAATAGGCCAATAACCAGAAACGACATTGAAGCAGTGACCAAAAACCTCCCCAAAAACAAGAGTCCAGGGCCTGATGGATTCCCTGGGGAATTCTACCAAACATTCAAAGAAGAAATAATACCTATTCTACTGAAGCTGTTTCAAAAAACAAACAGAAGGAAAACTTCCAAACTCATTCTATGAGGCCAGCATTACCTTAATCCCCAAACCAGGCAAAGACCCCCTCAAAAAGGAGAATTTCAGACTGATATCCCTGATGAATGTGGATTCTAAAATCCTCAACAAAATCCTAGCTAATAGGATCCAACAATACATTAAAAGGATCATCCACCACGACCAAGCGAGATTTATCCCCGGGATGCAAGGGTGGTTCAACATTCGCCAGTCAATCAATGTGATAGAACACATTAATAAGAGGAGGGAGAAGAACCATATGGTCCTCTCAATTGATGCAGAAAGAGCATTTGACAAAATACAACATCCTTTCCTGATTAAAACTCTCCAGAGTATAGGCATAGAGGGAACATTCCTCAAGTTCATAAAATCCATCTGTGAAAAATCCACAGCGAATATCATCCTCAATGGGGAAAAGCTGAGAGCCTTTCCCTTAAGATCAGGAACACGTCAAGGATGCCCACTCTCGCCACTATTGTTCAACATAGTACTAGAAGCCCTAGCAACAGCAATCAGACAATAAGAAATAAAACGTATTCAAATTGGCAAAGAAGAAGTTAAACTCTCTCTTTTCAGAGATGACATGATACTTTATGTGGAAAACCCAAAAGACTCCACCCCCAAATTACTAGAACTCATACAGCAATTCAGTAATGTGGCAGGATACAAAATCAATGCACAGAAATCAGTTGCTTTCTTATACACTAACAACGCAACTGTAGAAAGAGAAATTAGACAAACGATTCCATTTACAATAGCACCAAAAACCATAAGATACCTCGGAATAAACCTAACCAAAGAGGTAAAGGATCTATACTCTAAGAACTACAGAACACTCATGAAAGAAATTGAAGAAGACACAAAAAGATGGAACAACATTCCATGCTCATGGATCAGAAGAATAAACATTGTTAAAATGTCTATGCTACCCAGAGCAATCTATACTTTCAATGCCATCCCGATCAAAATTCCAATGACATTTTTCAAAGTGCTAGTACAAAAAAATTCTAAAACTTGTATGGAATCAGAAAAGACCCCAAATCGTCAAGGAAATGTTGAAAAAGAAAAACAAAGCTGGAGGCATCATGTTGCCCGATTTCAAGCTATATTACAAAGCTGTGATCACCAAGACAGCATGGTACTGGCACAAAAACAGACATATAGACCAATGGAACAGAATAGAGAACCTAGGTATGGACCCTTAACTCTATGGTCAAATAATCTTAGACGAAGCAGGAAAAAATATACAATGGAAAAAAGACAGTCTCTTCAATAAATGGTGCTGGGAAAATCGGACAGCCACATGCAGAAGAAAGAAACTCGACCATTCTCTAACACCGTACACAAAGATAAACTCAAAGTGGATGAAAGACCTCAATGTGAGACAGGAATCCATCCAAATCCTAGAGGAGAACATAGGCAGTAACCTCTTTGACATCGGCCACAGCAACTTCTTTCAAGATACATCTCCAAAAGCTAGTGAAACAAAAGCAAAAATGAATTTTTGGGACTTCATCGAGATAAAAAGCTTCTGCACAGCAAAGGAAACAGTCAACAAAACAAAGAGGCAACCCACAGAATGGGAGAAGATATTTGCAAATGACACTACAGATAAAGGGCTGGTATCCAAGATCTATAAAGAACTTCTGAAACTCAACACCCAAAAAACAAATAATCAAATCAAAAAGTGGGCAGAAGAGATGAAAAGACACTCCTCTGAAGAAGACATACAAATGGCTAACAGACACATGAAAATATGTTCATCATCATTAGCCATCAGAGAAATTCAAATCAAAACCACATGGAGATACCACCTTACACCAGTTAGAATGGCAAAAATGGACAGGGAAAGAAACAACAAATGTTGGAGAGGTTGTGGAGAAAGGGGAACCCTCTTACACTGTTGGTGGGAATGCAAGTTGGTACAGCCACTTTGGAAAACAGTGTGGAGGTGCCTCAAAAATTTAAAAATAGAGCTACCCTATGACCCAGTAATTGCACTCCTGGGTATTTACCCCAAAGACACAGATGTAGTGAAAAGAAGGGCCATATGCACCCCAATGTTCACAGCAGCAATGTCCACAATAGCCAAACTGTGGAAAGAGCCGAGATGCCCTTCAACAGATGAATGGATAAAGATGTGGTCCATATATACAGTGGAATATTACTCAGCCATCAGAAAAGACGAATACCCAACTTTTACATCAACATGGATGGGACTGGAGGAGATTATGCTGAGTGAAATGAGTCAAGCAGAGAAAGTCAATTATCATATGGTTTCACTTATTTGTGGAACATAAGGAATAGCATGGAGGACATTAGGAGAAGGAAGGGAAAAATGAAGCGGGAGAAAATCGGAGGGGGAGATGAACCATGAGAGACTATGGACTCTGAGAAACAAACAGGGTTTTAGATGGGAGGGGGGAGGGGGGATTGGTTAGCCCGGTGATGGGTATCAAGGAGGGCACGTACTGCATGGAGCACTGGGTGTTATACGAAAACAATGGATCATGGATCACTACATCAAAAACCAATGATGTACTGTATGGTGACTAACATAACATAATAAAGTTAAAACAAAAAAAAAAAGAAAAGAAAAGAAAGAAAGAAAGAAAGGCATTCTCAAAAACATAGTATTTAAGTAACATCTTTGGGTTTTGCTTTCAAACATTTCAGCAAGAAAAACGCCGTTGGCGGGGCCAGATGAAACAAGTGCGGCCGCGGTGAGCGTACGCGGGCTCCTTAGTCTTCTCTCAACTTTTGTGCAGGCTTCATTTTTCCATAAGGACTGTTTTAATGTTTGAAAAAAGAGCAGCCCATCATTTACCTTGTGTTTTTGGCTGATATTTAAAAGTGACTTTCGCCTATATGTCTGTCACAAAAGTCCCGCGCGCTCTGGCGAGGAGCCCCAGCCGGACCACAGCCGGTCGCTGTGCTGACGCACTCACGCTGCGACCCCCGCGCCCCGCGCGCTCTCGGGAACTCGCGCGAACTCCCTGGACGCCCGCGCGAGAGGCCCGGCGGAATTTCCGGGGACGTCCCGACCAGCGAGTGGCCGCGTTTCCTAGAAAGCCACCGGAAGTGGGTGGCGGAGGACTAGGAAGTGGAGCTGGCACAGATTTCCCGGTTGCTGGTCTCCTGGGGCGAGTGGGCGGGAAGGGCCGCGCCTCCGGGCCGCGCCTCCAGCCCGCGCGCGGTGGGAGCTCGGCCGCGGGCTCCCGCGCTACGGCCGGGTCGTCCAGGGTCGCGGCGGGAGGGGCGGGCTTCGCCGCCAGACGGGGCTCTCCCGCAGGTTCTGGCCCCCTGTTCCTACCCCGCATTTATTGTCCTCCCAGCGTCCGCGCACGCGGGCATTCCTTGAGCCGCTGGGGCAGCGCTGTTTTAGGCGTTGCAAGTACAGCTGCGAGCGCAGTGGCCAGAAATCCCTGCCCTCGGGAGCCCGCCCAGTGCAGTGAGGGAGAGACCGACCCTACATAACGGCGCAGAACCGGTGACTTACCGGGCTGGGAAGTGGGCGGTGCTGCTGGAGAAAACAGAGGAAAGGTAACGCCAGGTAGGCGTCGGGATCGGAAGGAGCGAGCAGGTGGCAGCGTTCGTAGGGCGCCTAGAGCCGATCTTGGGAAGATGACAGACAAGCACACACTTGGAAGCGAGGTCGTGTGCCCTGAGAATTGCTGGCGGTGGAGGGACGGCCGGTGCAAAAGCCCTAAGGGGGGAGAGAAAGGTCTGTGTGAGTGAGCACGGTGGGACGAGGAGGAGCGCAGGAGGAGCGGCGCTCGGCGCGTCTGTAGACTTTATGCCACGTAAGACCAGCTTTTATTCTGAGTACGTGAGAGAGGTGGTCAGAAGGAACGGGCACGTGTGTCCGCCCTGTTCCGAGTAAGCTGGAGACGGGAGGTTGTAAGCAGAGATGAAATGACCCAGTTTAGGTTTCAAGCACACCGCTCTGACCGCTGTATTGGTAAGAGGTGGAAGGGAAGGATAGACGCAGGGAGACCAGTTAGTAAGATTGGGGAGCAAGGCGCGCGATGGCGGCTTGGACCAGGATGGTAGCTGTGGAGGTCATATTCCAGATACGTAACATTTCCAGTTTGCCTTCCTGTGCTCCCTCTTTTCCCACAGATAATCCCCAGTGATTGCTTCTTTTTGCTGTGTTCATGGTCCTCTCTTCCCTTTTCATGGAATATTCAGGAAAACAAGGTGTGAGACCACAGCTAGCTCAATAGTGCTGATGAAGCCCAAATCCAGGGCATTGTGTGACACATCAGGCCAAACAGCAGCTGCCCTGTGGGTCATCAGGGGCGCTTTGGCTGGCATCCCCCAGGCCACTTCCAAATTTGTTGTCTGGGCAAAGCCAGAACTGACTCTGGGAGTTTGACCCAAGCAGCAGGGAAGAATCTGGACTGCGGTGGAAGACTAAAGAAAGCTGGGTAAAAAGATGTGGCAGGTAAGGAAAGGAGGGTCTGCAACGTGTCCCAAGGAGGAGGAAGAAGCGAGTACAAAAAAGGAAAGCAGTGGGGGCCATGGTGGAAGTTTCCTGCTTCAAAATATTATTTTTCCTGGATGGCTTCGTGACCATGAAAACTTTCCAGTGACAGAGAGGAAGACTTTTCTGTTTTTCTTTCTTTTTTATTTATTTATTTATTCATGAGAGATAGAGAGAGAGGCAGAGGCAGAGGGAGAGAGAGGGAGAAGTAGGCTCCCCGCGGAGCAGGGGGCCTGATGTGGGACTCAATCCCAGGACTCTGGGATCATGACCTGAGCTGAAGGCAGACACTTAACCGACTGAGCCACCCAGGCGTCCCGACTTTTCTGTTTTTCATAAGGTGTATCAGGGACTGAGTCCCTGAATTTCTCTCCCCTCTTGGTATGTCTGGGAGTCGATTTCCACGGACAAAGCTTTATAGTTTATAGTTTATAGTTGTTTAGGGCTTGTTTTCCTCCTGTCCATAACCTCCCTGAGTTTTTCTGTGCCTCGTAATAGGCAGTGGTGTCACATGAGAGTCCAGGCCCACCACGCCAGCTGCCTGGGACCCCTGATGCTGAGCTCCTGCAGGAAAGAGGTGAGGCACATAGGGTATTGTGCCAAGAGGGGTGGAGGGAGGCAGGGAGGAGATGCTTCCTGGGGCTTGGGAAGCCCCTCATTATTGAGCATTTATTGGAAGACTATTCTAGGCTTGGATCAGTATTGAGAGGAACTAAATTATTCAGTTTCTGCCCTCATCTTACACCAAATTTGGAAAAAATAATCAGACTTATAAGAAAAAATTCTACAAAGCAACTTATCAAAGAAATTGCATTCCATCACGTATTATATGTACAACTTGACACGATAAATAACATATATGTGTACATAAAACCTGTGGTATCATTCAGTAACTCCTACCCCACCAGTTTTGCCAACATGTCCATGTTGAATGTATGTAATTTCACTTCTGTAGACCTTTCTGGAACCCTGAGATTTTAAAAGTATAAAATGAGTCCCTGAGAAACAGAAGATAAAACAGTGGCAAAGAAGGAGCAAAGGTTTTGTCGTGAAGCTTTGGGAAAAATAAAGGTAGATGGAGGAATGTGAGGCTGGGCTTTAGAAGTGCTGAGTGATGACGTGTGTGAAGAGCAAAGTGGACAAGACTGGAGAAGTGGCGGGGCACCTGGGTGGCTCAGTCATTAGGCATCTGTCTTCGGCTCAGGTCATGATCCCAGGGTCCTGGGGTCGAGCCCCGCATCGGGCTCCCTGCTCCGCGGGAAGCCTGCTTCTCCCTCTCCTACTCCCCCTGCTTGTGTTCCCTCTCTCGCTGTCTCTCTCAGTTGAAATAAATAAAATCTTTAAAAAAAGAAAAAGACTGGAGAAGTGGCTGATGGAGGTAAAACCCAGGAGACAGCATTCAGCAGTTCCGTAGTTCCAAAGGCAGACCCTGAAAGGCAGACTTTTGGACAGAGGACTAGGCACCTGGGCACCCCAAAAGTAGACTTTTAGTATATATTATCTACAAAGAAGAAAAGAGTATATTATTGGAACTTCCAGAGGAGAAATCCTGAAATTTCAACTGTATAAGGAATCATAAATGAAAATTTTTTTTTTAAGATTTTTTTTTTTAATTTATTTATTTCAGACAGAGAGAATGAGAGAGAGAGAGCACATGAGAGGGGGGAGGGTCAGAGGCAGAAGCAGGCTCCTCGCCGAGCAGGGAGCCCGATGCGGGACTCGATCCAGGGACTCCAGGATCATGACCTGAGCCGAAGGCAGTCGCTTAACCAACTGAGCCACCCAGGCGCCCAGGAATCATAAATGAAAATTAATAATATAGAATATATTTGAGGTAGAAGATAATCGACACTGCTTAACTTGGGTGTTTAATTTCATTTTTTTAAATATAAAATTATACACACTCTTATGGTTCACATCTGACCTGCATCTCCTGGTCCTCTTTTTTCATAAGACCTTAAATTCTCTTCCCATTGGTGATTTTCAGGACCATAAAGTTCATAGTTACCTAACATATAAAGTTCATAGGTATCTAACATATAAATGAATGAACCTCATCCTAGATAATATCTGTACACTGCTTTAACAAACAGTTACTGGCTGAATGTTTGTGTCCCCTCAAAATTCACATGTTGAAGCCCTAACCCCCATTGTGGTGATATTTAGAGGTGGGGCCTTTGGGAAGTAATTTGGTTTAGAGAAAGACATAAGGGTGGGGCCACGTGAAGAGATTCGTGTCCTTATTAGAGCTGTCTGCATCCCCCACATGAGGATAGGATGGCAAGCTGGGCAGGGCTCATGCCAGAACCTGGATCTCCAACTTCCAGCCTCCAGAACCATGAGAAGTAGGTTTCCAGCGTGTGAGCCAGCCAGGCCGTGGTATTTTGTTATGGCAGCCTGAGTTGGCAAAGGTAGTTTCGTGCCGTTTGAGTACATAGCCTGTCTCCCAAGTTCATGTTTTTTGTTGTTGTTGTTTTTTAAGATTTTATTTATTTGACAGAGAGAGGGAACACAAGCAGGGGGAGTGGGAGAGGGAGAAGCAGGGGGAGCGGGAGAGGGAGAAGCAGGGGGAGCGGGAGAGGGAGAAGCAGGGGGAGCAGGAGAGGGAGAAGCAGGGGGAGCGGGAGAGGGAGAAGCAGGCTTCCCGCTGAGCAGGGAGCCCGATGTGGGGCTCGATCCCAGGACCCTGAGATCATGACCCGAGCCGAAGGCAGACGCTCAACGACTGAGCCATCCAGGCGCCCCTCCCAAGTTCATGTTTAACTTGAGGGCAGAAACTGACCTTTCAAAATCTGAAGCTAAAAACTAAAGCCTAAGAACCACTGTGGTGACCGGGGATTGAGGAGGGAGAAATAGCAAGTTGTGTAATGGGTATAGAGTTTCAGTTTTGCAGGATGAAAAAGCTCTGGAGATTACACAACACTGTGAGTATTTTTAACACTGCTGAACTGTGCACTTAAAAACGGTTAAGACGGTAAATTTTGTTACGTATTTTTTTCCACAATTCAAAAAAATTCTTAGTGTGATGAGCACTTTTTAAAAAAAAGAAGAACTGCTGTGAGTTAACAAAACTTTCCCAGTCTGTGAAGAGGGTATAGTAAAAATCCAACTGGGATATATCTGGAGGGGAGTTTGGGTTAAATAGGGGTATGTTTTGTCAAAACTCACCCAATAGTACACTTAAGACTTGTTTATTTTACTGTAGTAAATTTTACCTCAACAAGAACGTAAACAAATACTGAACTCTAGTTCATGATATGGACCATAAGGTGTTTTGGGGTGCAGTATGCTGATATCTTCGATTACTTTGAAATGCAGCAAAAAATAAAGTGAATTAATAGAGGGCTAGTTAGATGGACAGATACGCGATAGAGCACATATTATGAACGTTAAAGTGAGTATGTGGATGTTTACTAAACCTTTCAGCTTTTCTCTATATTTGAAAATGTTCATGATAAAGTGTGGATTGGGAAAAAAAAAAAAAAAAAACAGTGGGGGGGTTTGAGTTTTTGACATCACAAGGAGCAGAGCAGACCGAGCATCTGCTGTGAGCTGTGTGCAGGCCAGGTGGCTGTGGGACTGTGCGACAAAGAATTACCGAGCGCGTGGGCTTGTAGAGTGAGACGCGGGGTGACAGAGTGGGGCCCATGAGGACTAAAACACAGTCCGGGTCTTGGTCAAAAGCCAAGAGTAGCCTAAACCGAAGAAGAATCGTGGGGAGTTTCTCTGGGAAGAAACCAGTCTGCTCCTAAATTGAAGTTTCGGCGAAATTGGAATGAAATTTTGGGGACCTGAGGCCACAGGGTAATCCTTGGGTCTTACCAACTGGTGACTAACCCCACTGGTATCTTCTGAAAGAAACTGTTCAGACTCTGATTTGGAATGTGCTGATGAACTTTCTAGAAAGGTTAGTTGCCGCAAACACTGCAGCTGGAGGAAGGTTGGGCGGGCCCACTAGGAAGGACTTAGGGCCGCGTTGACTAGCAGTGTGTGCTCTACTACCCAGGTGTGGGGAGGGTGGTTTAGGGCTCGGGAATTAATAGGAGAAACTCAGAATCACAGGGGGAAGGTGGTGGTTCTCTAAGAAGAACAGGAAAGAAAATTTTCCAAGAAACTAACTGGGGGCAGAGCAGCCACGAAGTTACCGAAAGGAGCAAGCTTTGGGCCTGTCCCTGCATATTTCTATTCCTCACTTTCGTCCTTTCTGTTCGCCCCACCCCACCCCTTCAACCCGTTCAAATACTGGAGGAGAGGTTATCCCACAAGCCAGGAGTCAGTGATGTGGGCTTGGGGCGGGGAGGGGTGAGGTCATTCTAGGATGAAGAGAGACCAGAGGAGAAAACACGTCGTAGGTGAGGGAGAGAGCACTGGCCATCCGCGCGACCTTGTGCCGAACCCGAGGCTGGAGAAATAATGGGGAAGACGGGGCTCGAGAAGCTTCTATACCGGGGAAAAGAGGAAAGCGGAAGGTTTCGGTAATACTGTACCAAATTGACCCGCCTCGTTTCTCTCAGCTCTGCCAACCCCTCAGCATCCTGCCTTTGGCAGAGAGGGAAGCCAAGGAGACCAGCCCAGAGCAAAGAGCACACCGATGAGCCAGGCCCGGGTAAGCTGCGGCCCCTCCATCCTTCCCGGAAATACAGCACCGCCTCCTTCCACTCATTCCCTGACTCAGCCCCCAAATGCAGGTGCTCCCTCTCGAGGAACATTCCACTGGATGACACGCCATTCATTCCTTGTTCCCTCTGCCATGGGTGTTCACTTCCTTTCACCTCAACCCAAATACACAAAACACAGTAACCACCTCGTTTCTATAAACCTTCTCCCAAAGGGGGAGGGCCCCATGGGGTTTTCTCCAGGACAGCGGGACTGCACTGTTTCAGGACTCGGTGACGTTTGAGGACGTGGCCGTGCACTTCAGTAGTGGAGAGTGGCAGTGTCTGACCCGCGCTCAGCGGCACCTCTATGCAGACGTCATGTTGGAGAACTACGGGAACGTGATCTCGGTCGGTAAGGACGTCCCTGCACTTGGCTCAGTACTGTTTGCTTTTCCTTTCAGTTGCGTTGTTTACTGATGTATGTGGGGCCTCATATTCTTGCCTCTGTTATATGGCAAGATCATTGAAAGAGCAGCGACCGTCCCCCAGGGTCTCCTCCTCTGCCTTTTGAGTAGGACTCTTCTGCGAATATCCGTACACGTTTCCATGTGACCAGACCCCTGAACAAACCCTCTCTCTACCCCAATGGCCATTTCTTTCTTGTTGCCCTACGTGGACAGAGGGGTCAAGGCTGGGTATTAGGACCCTTGTCATGTTGCTCTGCACACTCGTATTCCTTCTCCACGACCAGGCTTTGCGGTCCCTAAGCCTCCTCTGATCTCCCATCTGGAGCAAGGGAACGAGCCCTGCGTTCAGGATCTGCAGGACGGGGGGTTCCTGAGCTGCTCCTTCCCAGGTGAGTGATGGAGGCGCTCCAGCCTCCTGCTGGGTGCCCTGGGGCAGGTGTTTGTAGAACGTTCTTAGTGCCGGGTCATCCGTCCTCACCCGCCCGGGCACCCTAACAAAGAGAAAACAAACAGCAGCAAACTCTTTGGGCAAATATTCTGTCATGATCTGATTGCTTCTTTGCACCCTATCTAATAGGCCCTTTGCAATTCGGTCCTCAGAGAAAGCTCAGTGAGTTCACCTCCCTTCTGTGTATCAGTTCCTCCAGTGCTCAGAGAACCCTGCTTTTCTGCCCCTAGTTTTCGTTCAGGACCTTCCCCACACTGAGCCCCGGGCCTCTGACCCTTGCCTTTCTCTGCTTTCCCTCACGGCGTCAGCTCGGCGGCAGGGGCTGGCTGCATGGACATGGCTCCCTTCTCCCCTTTCCTGGGCAGCACTCTTGTTCCTAACTCCCGGCTTGCTGGGTATCCCGTCGTCTGCTGGAGAGCGGCATGCCTGAAGGCAAACTCGCCTGCCCGCAGCCCGTCTCCACCGAGCCCTCCCTGTTTCTGTACCCGGGTCCACCTCTCTCTCACGTTGCCTCTCACACTCCCTGACCCACGTTCCTGGTCAGTCGTGAATCAGTACCAGCTCCTCATTCAAACTGTTTTCTCCATCCGTCCTTCAAAAAAGTGTCCCTTATCTGTAGGCCAGCCCAGCTGCCCTATCACAATACCTACTCTTCCTTCCTCCTCCCTCCTGCCCTCCAACAAACATTTATTGAGCAATTGCACACCAGCCACTCAACAAGGTACTGAGATGGCATCAAATATTATTGCCTAGCAGGGAAGGCAGGTAGTGAGGGGTGGCACGGAATAGCGGGAGTCACAGATACGTACCTGGGATACACAGACACGGAAGAGAAGCATCTGAATCTGAGTTGGGGACCAGGTGGCTGTGGAAGGAATGACCATGAACTAAGCGGTGGCGTAAGTCAGATGGTTTAGTGGGAGGAGGGAAGAGGCATTCTGAGAACGTGGGGAAGTGCTGAGGAGGAAAAGCATGAAGTGTGCGCAGCGTGGCCGGAGCAAAGGGCTCCAGGCGGCCGGTGTGGGAGCAGCAAGGAGCAAGGCCACGATTCAGAGGGGTTTTGATAAACTGCAGACTTTGAACTTTATTCTGACAGTAGGAGTGACATTGATGAAGCATTCACGTCCGTGTGGCAAGTGCTTTACCCACCTTAGCATATGTAAAATGATCCCATCTTACAGATGAGCAACTGAGGCCAGGGAGATGCAGCCAACCCCGCGGGCTGCACAGCCAGTAGGAGTCAGCGTGAGGATTTCAGCCCAGATGGTCCCACTGCAGACCTGCGGCTCTGACCTGCACGCTTTACCTCCTTTCCGTCTGGTTAACCACGCAGTGCCACTGAGACCTTTCAAGCTGAGGAGTGGCATGATTAGATTTGATTTTTAGAAAGAAAAATCTGGAAGCAGAGTAGAGCACAGATTCGAGGGGAGGCAGACTAAAGGACAGTAGGGGTTGGGGGGCAGTTAATGAGCAAGAATGCCCTGGCAGGAGAAAGAGAGAGGAAGGGGTGAGCTGAGATACAGAGAAGACTTATTAGAGCTCTGGTTGCCAGCAGTAGAAATTAACTCAAACTAACAGGCAAAACAATGAGAATTTATTATTCAGGGGTGTCATGGAAGCTAAGAGCAGGGGGACATCAGGGCCCTCGCCCCACCGTCCCCTCTGCAGGTCTGCTTCCCTCCGTGCTGGCTGACTGCCCCGCTCTGCTCGCTGCCGATGGCAGGATGCTCCCTCCCCTGGGCGGTACACCCTCCCCCCAGCACTGGCTGTTGTCAGAGCCTGAGTCAGAGTCCAAGGAGAGAGAACCTGGCCTGGTCTGGGTGAGGGGGGCCAGATGGGATGTGCCCTGCACCCAGGTGGGCAGAGCTGCACTGCAGAGCAGATGGGTCCCTGGGGGTTAGACTGCAGTCCATGTCTCAGGTGGAATTGTAAAATGTCAGCTGAGCAAATCTGAAGGACAGAGAGGGTTGGATGTGACTCAGTTTCCTGACCGAGGTGCCTGGGCGTACCGTGAGATTCTCGAGAACAAGTAGGTTTCTAAGGATTTTTGTAAAGTTTACAGAGTCTGAGCTGTCTTGGTACTTCTCCTTATACCAACCTGTCGCAGCCTTTGGCCATAACCGTAGCTCTCTTCCAGCCTGGGAAAGTCACGTACCCTTCATAGGGCTTCACCCGTTCACCTCTCCCATCTCCCGTGTTTCACGACCCCTGAACATGTGACATTTTTATTTCCTTAAGTATCAGTGGACAGGACCTGGCCGGGGACTGAGAAGGCAAGTTCAGAACAGGAGGTGTTTGAGAGCGGGGAAGTCTGCTGGGTCCACGTCAAAAGTCTCCTGAAAGTCCTGTCCCACGATCCTGAGGCTGGAGGAGCTCGTGCCCAGGATGTCAAGTTAGGGAATCCACGGGACGCGCCCGGGATGGAGACGCTGGGAGGGGAGCAGGTGACCTGCAACGAAGGAAAGGCCCCAGAGGTCCTCAGAAAAAACTTCAATCCAGGCGCGAAGCGTATTCCGTATACCGGAGTCCTTCCAGAACGGAAACCGCACAGCGGGGCCGAACGTGGCAAGAGCTTCAGTTGGCATGCGGACCTGCTTCTGCACGAGCGCGTGCGTGCTGGCGAGCAGCCCCGTGTGTGCCTCGAGTGCGGGAAAGCGTTCAAGACCAGCAGCCAGCTTTCGGTGCACCGCATCAGCCACACGGGGGAGAAGCCCTTCCGCTGCGCGCAGTGCGGGAAGGCCTTCGGCAGCCCGTCCGCGCTCTGCCGCCACAGGAAGGCGCACGGCGGGGAGAAGCCGCACGGCTGCGGCGCGTGCGGGAAGGCCTTCGAGAGCAGGAGCCGGCTCCGTCTGCACCAGCTGGTCCACAGCGGGGAGAGGCCGCACGAGTGCGCCGTCTGCGGGAAGGCCTTCCCGCTCAAGCATTGCCTCACGCTGCACAGCCGCACGCACAGCGGGGAGCGGCCCTACGCGTGCGGGGAGTGCGGCAGGGCCTTCCGCGGGAGCTCGGACCTCCGCAAGCACGCGAGGACGCACAGCGGCGAGCGGCCGTACGCGTGCGGGGAGTGCGGCAGGGCCTTCAGCCGCAGCTCGGACCTGCGCAAGCACGCGCGGGCGCACGCGCGGGCGCGAGGCGGGGGCTGCCCGCAGTGCGGCCAAGCCTTCGGCAGCCGGGCGGAGCTCAGCCGGCACCGCAGGACGCACGCGCCCGAGAAGCCCTACGCGTGCGGCGAGTGCGGGCGCGCCTTCCGGCACCAGTGCAAGCGCCGGGCGCACGAGCGCGCGCACCGCGGGGAGAGGCCGCACCCGTGCGCGCACTGCGGGAAGACCTTCCAGGACCGGCACTGCCTCGCCGTCCACCAGCGCGTGCACACGGGCGAGAAGCCGTTCGCCTGCGCGCAGTGTGGGAGAGCCTTCCGCGGGAAGTCCAACCTGACCAACCACCAGAGAATCCACACCGGCGAGAAGCCGTACGCGTGCGAGGCGTGCGGGAAGGCCTTTCATCACAGCTCGGGCCTGACGCAGCACAGACGCATCCACAGCGGGGAGAAGCCCTACAGCTGCGGCGAGTGCGGCACGTCCTTCCGCCAGCGCGCAGCTCTCGTCGGGCACCGGCGGGTGCACACGGGGGAGAAACCCTACGAGTGTGAGCAGTGTGGAAAAGCTTTCAGAGTGAGCGCAAACCTCACGGGACATAAGAAAAGAAGACACAGAGGATGGAGAGCCCACGCGCGTGATGAGGGTGGGAAGGCCCTCTCCCCAGGACCTGTCCGACCTTCCCAGTAGTCGCTGTTTGACCGGCAACCCCTGGGGAAGCCGTTCTGTGTTTGCACTTTCCCGTTTCTCCTTCTGCTCCGGAGCCTGGTTCTTCGCGGCTTGCTGGCCCCCGACCGAGCTCCCCAGAGCCTGACCATGACCTACCTGACCTTGTAGCGGGCACGTTCGCTTCCAATCAGGAATGCCAGTCAGTAATAATAATATCGAATACTTCTTAGTGCTTGCCGCATGCCGGCCACTCTTCTAACGACTTCGTTATTTTAATTCATTTAATCCATAAAACATCCCTACAGGATGAGGAAATTAAGGCATAAAAAGATGAAACGTGCTGAGGATCACTTAGCTAGTAAGTTCTGCAGAAATACCCCCAGAGGCTCAGGCCTGCACCTTTCCCATAGCCTGCAACACATCCCTTAGATGTGAGGCCACAACTCAGTTCAGCACCGAGCATGTTTTAGTTGATAAAATACTGATCATGTTTAGCAAGGTTTTTGTTTTGTTTTAACTTAAAGACTGAATGGAACTTTTCCATGTGGGATCGGGATTTCTGAGATCGGGATGGGAAAGGAAGGCTTAGTGGAGAGTCTGCTGGAGAATCTCTCTCTCCCTCCTCTCCCTCCTCCCCTCCTCTCCCTCTTCTCTCTCTCCTCTCTCTCCCTCTCTAAAAAAAAAAAAATTTTAATCCTAGAAGAAGATGCAAATGTGTCAACCTAATTAACATAATGACCATAATTGAGAATTAAATTTAGTTCTAAGTTCCTTGGTTGGTAAAAAAAAAAAAGAGAGAGAGAGAGATGAGCAATGGGTTATCCCAACATTTCTCAAAGGTGTTTTACAAGTTAAGGCTTTTAAAATAATGACTTTAGGAAATGTTAGCTAGGTGGGTTTTTTAAATTCCCTTAAAGACTTATCAGTTTATAATACGCTAATCTAAATCTTAAAGGAGCAATAAAAACATTGCTTTCCAAAAGTAATTGACGACACAATCCTGTTTGAAGCCTCTTCAGGGCTCTTGTTTCAGAAGAAAAAACCTTTTGGGAAATGGTTATACATTATCTAATACAGAAAAACAAGGTGTCCAAGAGATGCGATTTTCTAGTAAAATTCCAGAGGGGATTACATGGTTTCTTATTTTTAAACAAGGGTGGACTGAAACATCGTTCCTTAGGTTCAATTTCTACAGGGAACTTTACGTTCTTTATGTGGCCGTTTCCTGCACTGTTTGTGAAAGCCAAAATGAAAACGTTGAAGACATAACAATGAAATTGCCTCTGTGGAGGACGAAATTATGGATATGTGGCTTTCTGGTGAGGAAAAAAAATGACATAAGGACAGTTCAGGATACGTCTGGAGAATTGGCAGTGGTTTTCCAATGCACACACAGCAATAGTTGTACTTTATTATTTTTTTTAAAGATTTTATTTTTTATTTATTTGACAGAGAGAGACACAGCGAGAGAGGGAACACAAGCAGGGGGAGTGGGAGAGGGAGAAGCAGGCTTCCCGCAGAGCAGGGGACCTGATGTGGGGCTCGATCCCAAGACCTTGGGATCATGACCTGAGCCAAAAGCAGACGCTTAACAACTGAGCCAGCCAGGCACCCCAATAGTTGTACTTTAATGCTCGACAAAATACTGTCATACTGTCCTAGAAAATCTGAGGTTTTGTATTTCACAACAGCATGTATAAGCTTTTAGAAAATGTATGTACATGTTCAGAACGTCTGTCTCACCCACAGACTATGGGGTGCTTTCAGACTTTAGACTCAAAGTCAGGGCGCCTGGGTGGCTCAGTTGGTTAAGCGACTGCCTTCGGCTCAGGTCATGATCCTGGAGTCCCGGGATCGAGTCCCACATCAGGCTCCCTGCTCAGCAGGGAGTCTGCTTCTCCCCCTGACCCTCGTCCCTCTCATGCTCTGTCTCTCATTGTCTCTCTCGCAAATAAATAAAATCTTAAAAAAAAAAAAAAAAAAATTTTAGACTCAAAGTCATCCCAGCTTGAGAATGCAGCAAGATGGCAGTTCCAGTTTAAATTCTTGACCATCCTCAAGTGTGGATGTGTTGTGTTGTTGACTGGAGAGCTTACATCTTCAGACACCAGTTAACTGGAGGGGGTAGCGGGCCCGACATTCTGTTGTGAAACTTTAAAGACCTCTGTATGGAGCTCAAATACGAGCCTTCTAGACACCACCCTCACCTGTCCATCTTCCACACGACCACTGTCTTCCTAGAACACCGCTGTGATCCAGACACCTGGTCTAAAGACTGCCAACAGACTCTCAGTCCTGCAGTAAGAAACCCCAGAGGACTAGCTTGACCTCCAGGAATCTTCGGATGTTTCCTGAACATCTAAAATGAGTGTTGTGCGATAGAGAACAGACTGGGGGTTGATGGAGGGAGGGGGGTAGGGGATGGGCTGGATAGGGGATGGGCATTAAGGAGAGCACCTGTTGTGATGAGTACTGGTGTTGTATGTAAGTGATGGATCACTGAATTCTCCTGAAACTAAGAGTTCACTGTGTGTTGACTAACTGGAATTTAAATAATAAATTAATAAATAAATAATAAAATGAGCGTTGGGGGGGGAAACACTGAAGAAAGTTCAGATATTTTACCTGTGGGAAAAGTCTGTACATTTATTTTTTTTTTTAAAGATTTTATTTATTTGACAGAGAGAGACACAGCGAGAGAGGGAACACAAGCAGGGGGAGTGGGAGAGGGAGAAGCAGGTTTCCTGCTGAGCGGGGAGCCCAATGTGGGGCCCGATCCCAGGACCCTGGAATCATGACCTGAGCTGAAGGCAGACGCTTAACGACTGAGCCACCCAGGCGCCCAAAAGTTTGTACATTTATTTTTTTTTTAATTTTTATTTATTTATTTGACAGAGAGAGACATAGCGAGAGCAGGAACACAAGCAGGGGGAGTGGGAGAGGGAGAAGCAGGCTTCCTGCCGAGCAGGGAGCCCGATGCGGGGCTCGATCCCAGGACCCCGGGATCATGACCTGAGCCGAAGGCAGACGCTTAACGACTGAGCCACCCAGGCGCCCAAGTTTGTACATTTAAAAGGGGTCCTAAACTGGAATAAACTCTGCCATAAGGTAGTAAATTTGGCAGGAATACTGTACAAGGGGTTCAAAGATGAGATGCATAGTTGAATAATAAAACATATTAGTACTTGTGAAAACCCTAAGATTTCTGTAACTAATTCTGAAGAGTTACCAAAACTAGAGTTACTGATTTAGTCACAGTTTACTTAGAAACTCACCAGGTAACAACACAGTTCTTTAACCTAATTACCCTAATGCAAAATCTGAGAAAAAAGTCACTCGGAACATGGATACAGTGAGATTTTCACTTTACCTTCACAACGGAAGTAGAGAATGCCCACATCACTCCGTTTTAAAAGGCGGAACAAGATGCAGGTTTCAGATCTTGGACCATCCGTGAACAGAGGTGTGTCTCCGTAGCTTCTACACACGGGTGCAGTTGGTGCCCTGTGATCACCACAGAGCAAGTTTCAGCCCCTGCGCTCAAGACAGTCTTCCAAAATTTTCAAGGCAAATCAAGCACTTCTTTTTCCACAAGGCAGAATACCTGAAATTCCTTCAGTGCTTCCTCACGGTTTACTTTAAAATGTTCCGGAGACATCCGAGGATTCCTGGAGGTCAAGCTCGTCCTCTGGGGTTTCTTAACGCAGGGCTGAGAGTCCGTTGGCAGTCTCTAGACCAGGTGTCTCGGTCACAGCGGTGTTCTAGGAAGACTGGAGTGAAAATGCCTTTTCGCCTGGTAGAGTGAAGGCCTGTTTCTCTTCCTCAAGACCGACGCGACCGTTCTTGGTCCAGGCTGTATTTGTTCATGCGCGGGAAGACTCAGCGTTGCGAAGATGTGGGTTCTTGAACCGGGGTGTGTCACCATGCAGACGGGGCTGGCTCGCGCGTGCGGCTGCCATCGGCTGGGGACTCCGGGCGGGGAAAGAGGCCAGCGCGGCGCGGCCTCTGCTCCGCGGGCCGGATCCCGGAGGCCACGCGCGCGCCTCGAGAGGGCGGCGGCCGCACCACGGAGACCCGATTTTCGGGTGACGATGCTCAGAACACGAGTGAAGGCTTCTGCGCCACACCGAGCGCCGACCTCAAGGGGCAGTCGTCTGGGGCTCCGGGTTAGGAGATCCGGCGGGTAACTTAACCGCCGCGCAGGGCTTTGACTGCGGCGAGATGCCAAGCTTTCCCCGACGAGCCGCGCCTGCTCGTGCGGGTCGACTGCAGTCGGGGTTCCCGCATGGCAGGGCCTGTGTGAGGTGCAGGGCCGGTTCCCCCTGCAGGAAGGCCGCCCGCTCTGGAAGGTGACATTCCCAGTGAGGGTCTTCTTCCTTACGGGCGTGGACACCCTAGGGGTCGGCAGCCCGGCTGGAGGCCTCAACCCCGAGTCTGAGGTCGGAGATAACATGCTGGTCCGTGATCACATCAACTTACCCGGCCTCGGTGGTGTGAACCGCTCACAGGGCGCAATGACGAAGGGCTGGACTTCGTGTCCCTGCCGTGTCCGATGCCTATGACCGGGATGTGCGGCGAAGGCTCACAGGGCCTGGAAACAGATGGGGGAGCAGAGGGCGCGGGAGGAAGGCATCTGTGTGATGGTGGCCCGGCCTGAGACTGGCGGAGCGTTGGCTGCTGCGGAAGCTGGGGGGATGCTGCTGGCGTGAGCACAGTACCAGAAGTTGTAGTTGCAAGGCACTGTGGACGTCAGGTCTTTGGCTTCTCGCTCATCACTCACAAAGTCGTCTTCGATTAAGGAGCCAAGGAGAAGGTCAGTCCTGAGGAAGCTCTAGAGCCGGGACACAAGCAGCACAAAAGTTGCAATGGTTTGTCTCTGTTCTCATGACCAGTATTCCCCCGCCCGCCAAAGCCAGCTAACCAGCCCTGGAGTGGTCTGGCTTCTCCACGATGGGATCCAAGTAGCTACTACATGCTTCGGCCCCTTGCTGGGGTCACGTGCCTCTGCCCTTCAGTAGTAGGAGAAGAGAGAGGACGATCCCTATCCTTGACCTTCCCATTTCTCCCACCAGACCCTCTGCACTGGCTCTTTTGCTCAGTTATCTCAAAGCAGTTATCATCTCCTCCCGACGACCCCCAAGGGCTAGAGCCCAAGCCCTGCTGTGTCTATGCCCTGGGAGTGACTGGGGCTGTTGGACTTGGTGCAGTAGCTACTGCTGTCCTTTTGATGTAACGCTTTCCCATTCCTGGGGACTCGGTTCTGCCTCCTCCAAAGCACTAGAGCCCACATGAGGGCCAGCCCAGTCCAATAGCCCTTGGAGTTTTGTATTACCCTATCTTGAGAATAAAAAGGAAGATTTAAAAAAAAAAAAAAAAGACAACAGTTCTTCCCAAAATTGAGCAATAGATTCACTGCAACCTAAATAAAAATCCCAAGAGTGCATTTTTGTGGAAAATGACAAACTGATTCTGAAATTTATTTTGCAGTGTAATTCTTAGCCAAGAATAGCCAAGACTTGTGAAAGGCAAACTTTTATCCTTTTATCAGTAAATTTTGGACAATATTTGTACCCTAAGGTTAAGAAAGGATTTCTCAAGACACCAAAAAAGGTTAATTTTTAAAATTTTTTCTGATAAATTCAACTAGATTAAAATGAATTTCTTTAATCAAATTCACCATAAAAAAGGGAAAATACACTTTTCTCATGACTTGAAAAAAGATATTTTGAACACATACACTTGGCAAATAATTGTCAGCTAAAATATTTTAGGTTGAGGGCGGCTGGCTGGCTCAGTTGGTTAAGCGTCCAACCCTGGATTTCGGCTCAGGTCATGATCTCAGAGTTGGGAGATCCACTCCTGCATCAGGCTCTGCACTGATTGTGGAGTCCGCTTAAGATTCTCTCTCTCCCTCTGCCTCTGCCCCTCCCTCCCCCATTCACGCTCTCTTTAAAATATATATATGTGTGTGTGTGTGTGTGTGCGTGCACGCGCGCTATGGTGAGCGCTGTGAATTGTGCAAGACTGCTGAATCTCAGATCTGTACCTCTGAAAAAATAATACATTATATGTTAAGAAAAAAAAAAGAAGAAGAAGAAGATAGCAGGAGGGGAAGAATGAAGGGGGGGAAATCAGAGGGGGAGACAAACCATGAGAGACGATGGACTCTGAAAAACAAACTGAGGGTTCTAGAGGGGAGGGGGGTGGGAGGATGGGTTAGCCTGGTGATGGGTATTGAGGAGGGCACATTCTGCATGGAGCACTGGGTGTTATACGAAAATAATGAATCATGGAACACTACATCAAAAACTAATGATATAATGTATGGGGATTAACATAACAATAAACAATTTTTAAAAATCAATGGTTAAAAAAATAAATATATATATTTCTTAGGTTGAGTCATATGAATTGCCATATCTAAAGGTTGAATAGAGGCAGTTTAATATGGTTTGACCTTATATAAAAATTCCTTTAAATCAATAAGCAAAAGACAACCCCCCAAAAAGGCAGAAGGCATAAAGAAATACTTCACAGAAAACTGAAAAAGAATGATGACTAAACACAGAAAGGAGTCCAGTCTCCATAACAAGGAACTCAGCACAGTGACACCGTGTGAGACTCCTGCTAGGCAGAGAAAGGTAAAAATGGGCCTCACCAAGTTCTGGCCAGGCCGTGGAGTTGCAGCATTCACTGGTGGTGCTGTAAACGGATGCAGCCTCTTTGGAAAGTGAATAGATGCTATCCTGTAAAGCTGACCTGTCCCCCAGAACCTTACAGATCCATCCTAGGGACGCACCCTGAGAAAAACCCCCACCAGGACTGACAGCCACGTACAAGGATTTTCACAGCGTATTTGCTCATGATAGCCAAACCTAGCAACAATCCAAGTGTTCACCAACAGTAAGTAGAAGAACATATTTTGCCACATTTAAAAAATTTTTTCTTATAGAAGTGAACATGAATGACCTGACTGGGTTATCTACACAGTAACGTGGGTCACCAGTGGACAATCCCGGTTGAAGGGGAAGAGCAAGGCCCAGAAACCAGCATACAGTTTGGTGCCATTTGTATGAGGTTCAGAAACAAGGAAGACAAAATAATACATTGATTGGTGATCTATTCATAAGTGTATTATTCGTGTAAGTAAAGGAATGATAAGCACAGAATTTAGCATAGTGGTTACCTCTGAAAAGGAGACACAGTGATGGGATAGGAGAGAGGCACATAAGTTGATGCAAATGTCTTAGTGATATTCCAGCCCAGACCTGTCCAGTGGAAACTTAATGCCAGGGGGCCCGGGTGGCTCAGTCGTTGAGCGTCTGCCTTCGGCTCAGGTCATGATCCCAGAGCCCTGGGATCGAGCCCCGCATCGGGCTCCCTGCTCACTGGGAAGCCTGCTTCTCCCTCTCCCACTCCCCCTGCTTGTGTTCCTGCTCTTGCTATCTCTCTCTGTCAAATAAATAAATAAAATCTTAAAAAAAAAAAAAAAAAAGAAACTTAATGCCAGCCACATATATAATTTAAAATGTCCTCATTAAAAGAAAAAGAAATAAATTTTAGTAGTGTATTTCTACGTGGCCCAGTATGTTCAAACTATCATTTCGATACACAATCAAAAACATGTTAATGAAGTATTTTATTTTGTGCTGTAGTCTACATTTACAGCACCCCTCAGTTTGTATGCTAAATTTTCATTGGAAATACTATACTTAAGTCTGTACTTGGATTTCATAAAACTTACAGTTGAAAAAATAAATTCGTAAGGCCAAGTTGTCCCAAACATACTCAGAAGTTTTCAATAACAGAATGCAGAGCCCTCTTTTAAATTTAAATGTTAAGTAATTAGAACCAAAAATTCACGTCCTCAGCACACGAGCCGCGTTTGAGGCACTAAATCAGCACACGGAGCTGATGGCCACTGTGCGAGTCTAGACTTTGAGTGATACGTTCAAAAGTGCGCATTTTGATATTGTGCTTCAAAATTTTTCTGCTTGCGCATCTTTTCAAATGCATAAAAGGGAAACCAAAAAAAAAAAGTCTAGAGAACCAATCCAGGAATCCCAATTAGCAGAAGTTCCAAAAGACTGAAATGATCAAAAGAGACGAATTATCTAATCATGTAAGAAAATCAGTTCCTAGAGGGGAAGGCCTGCCATGCACATGGTTCAAAGAATGGCAAAACATCCGCACAAAATACTGTGGATAAAGAAAGACTGCCAGAGTTTTCAGGCAGGAAAAAGAAAAGTCAAATATAAATGACAAGGAAATAAGTTAGCATTGGAATAATCAAGAATAGCACTTGAAGATGACAGACAGTACAGTGATGCCTTCAAAATCCTAATGGAAACAATTTTAACTTAGATTTCTGTAATCAAATTATTAAAACTATTAGGTAAAATAAAGATTTTAAAGACATGAAAGGTCTCAAAAATTTTACCTCACATGCTTATCATAAACTCCACCCAAGCAAATTAGTGAAATCAAGAATTAAAAAAAAGAGATGGGATCCAAGAAGCGACTGTACAGCAAAAGGAAGGAGGCGGCAAAGGCAAACCCCCATTTCTTTGCAATCAGTCCAGACGAGCATGACAGAGAAGCAGTCTGGGAGGAAGGTCTCCGAGGAAAGATAATACCTGATGCACGGAGTAGTCAGAAAAGAGTATTTGGACTTTCACTGTCATTTTGAAGAATTAGGGGATATATGCAATAGTGACAGGAAATTAATCAAGTGACAAGATAAGGCAATTAGTAAATCCGATATGCTCAAATTTTACAAAATGGAAAATATCATCAGATAGCTCATCAATATCATCATTTCATACATGTCTCAGCATGAAAAAATGTGTTGTACCGAGAGGAGGAAGATGGGAATCCATTGTGGGATAATGAGCACCAGAGGGCAACTCTCAAATTCCAAAGTGGAAAGAAAAGACAAGTGTCTAAAAGGGCAAATAAGGAAATAACAATAGGAGTATGACTTTTTGGCTTTATGCAATCTCATATCCTGCATCCCTTCCCTTCACAGCACTGTGATTCCTAAATGTGAATTGTAACTTACACTTAAGTGGTAACAATTTAAACACCAAAGTGTCTCCTTTTCTCTGCCTGTTGACAACATGTATCTTTCAAGAACTGTGAACATTCTGATATTTTACTGTGTTTATAAGGTAACTAATTAACCTGCCAGTTCCAAGGTTGCTTGTGGAACACAAGAGACTCCTGGGTCAGAGATGTAAGGCAAAAATTTATCTTACCCTCTCAGGATTTTCATCTGGGCCTGACATAGGACATGACAAGCAAAAACCATACAAACTTATTTCATAAAAGTTTTACATGACATGTGAACCCTCATAAGGAATGAATATCCAAAGAAGTGGCAAAACTGAACTGCTTTTATATGAGGTTGAACAAAGAGAGGCAATGGTGGGAAAGTAACTAAAATAGATGAGGAGGCTAAAGGAAGAATTATTGTAACAAGGTCTGTACAGAATCCTCTCAGCTTCTACTTCCTGCCCTTGATGTTAAGAAAATTACTTTCGGGCGCTCGGGCGCCTGGGTGGCTCAGGTGGTTAAGCGACTTCAGCTAACCTGCCTTCGGCTCAGGTCATGATCCTAGAGAGTCCTGGGATTGAGTCCCGCATCGGGCTCCCTGCTCAGCGGAGAGTCTGCTTCTCCCTCTAACCCTCCCCTTCTCATGTTCTCTCTCTCTCATTCTCTCTCTCAAATAAATAAATAAAATCTTAAAAAAAAAAAAAAGAAAGAAAGAAAGAAAGAAAATTACTTTCATCTTAGTATATAGGGAGGACATCTTCCACATAAGGGTTTTATCTCCTGCTTTCCAGAAGAAAAAGGAGAGGGTCAGAGCACCTTTCTTGCACCTGTATTGTTAAGTGCCTTTAGCTCAAAATAATTCTTATGCCAAAGTGACATATTCTGCCACCCATCAGAGAGAAAGGACATTTTACTTCTCACAGTAATAGCAGGAGCCAGATTATCAGCCTCCCTGCAGATTCCTCAAAAGCACCAATTCCCACAAGAGTGGCTCAGATGGGCCCAGCTGGATGCCTGCACACAGAGTGGGTAGCGTTGCGGGAGAGGAACCTTGAGCACCGGGAACTCAGTAAGAACGCCTGTCCTTTGCACCAGATGGAGACACTATCTCTGTCTTCCAAGGCTGTTCTTTATATGCACATCCTCGAAAGACAGTCCAGGACAAAGGACAGTTACTGACTCTGTGGGATAATAAGAAATATATATTTGGTCTTTGTCCCCAGTTCCTAGATAGTTTCAGAATGGGACTAGTAGCTGGAAAGATCAAGCCATAGTTAGAAGCCTAGAACTTTCAGCCTCCACCTCCATCCCCAACCTTCCCAGGAGGGGAGAGGGGCTGGGGATTATAACCTGTCATGCCTACATGATGAAACTGTCATTTAAAAAAAAAGAACCCTAAATGACAGAATTAGGAGACCTCAGAGCTGATGAGGACATGGAGGTGCTGGGAAGGTGGCCCAGCTGGAGAGGGCATGGAAGTTCCATATCCCCCCACCCCTGCCTAGCTTGTCCTGTGCATCTCTTCCATTTGGCTGTTTCTGGTTTACATCGTTTATAATAAACCAGTAAATGAAAGTCAGATGTGTGCCTGAGTTCTACGAGCCATTCTAGCAAATTATCCAACCTGAGGAGGGGGTCTTTGGAACCCCTGATTTATAGCTGGTCAGTCAGAAGTAAGGGAAGTCTGGGACTTATAAATGCCATCTAAAGTGGGCTACAGTCGGGATGCCTGGCTGGTTCAGTCCCTACAGCCTGTGATTCTTGATCTTGGGGTTATAAGTTTAAGCCCCAAATTGAGTGTAGAGATTACTTAAAAAATAAAAATCTTAGGGGCGCCTGGGTGGCTCAGTCGTTAAGCGTCAGCCTTCAGCTCAGGTCATGATCCCAGGGTCCTGGGATCGAG
This sequence comes from Mirounga leonina, assembly GCF_011800145.1. Classification (NCBI taxonomy): domain Eukaryota; kingdom Metazoa; phylum Chordata; class Mammalia; order Carnivora; family Phocidae; genus Mirounga; species Mirounga leonina. Next base: position 28,821,247 of record NW_023270709.1, on the reverse strand, counting down.
CCCCGCATCAGGCTCCCTGCCCGGCGGGAAGCCTGCTTCTCCGTCTCCCACTCCCCCTGCTTGTGTTCCCTCTCTCGTCGTGTCTCTGTCAAATAAATAAAATCTTAAAAAAAAAAAAAAAAGTAGAGTACAGTCTTGTGCGACTTTTTGGTGTCTGCAGAGAATTGTTCTTCGGTGAGTGAAAATGATAAAGATCCTCACGATGCATGCAGAAACTGAGAATCGGTGAAAACTTGCCTGCCATCCCACCAGGGGATGCCCCCCCCCCCGAGGCTGGGGGGGCGGGCACCCGACGCTGGGGGCACCCAGAGCTGGGGGGCACCCGGCGCTAGGGGGCACCCGGAGCTGGGGGGGACACCCGACGCTGGGGGG
>NW_023270709.1:28780168-28820865 GCF_011800145.1 Mirounga leonina | reverse complement strand
TGGGGGCACCCGGAGCTGGGGGGGACACCCGACGCTGGGGGCACCCGGAGCTGGGGGGCACCCGCGCTGGGGGCACCCTGAGCTGGGGGGCACCTGGCGGTCCCGGGGGTCCGCAGTCGTGGGACCAGCACCCGCGCTTTCCGCGGTGTGTCTCCTCGGATCTGCATGACAGGGTCCCAAACAGCGGTCAGGCCGCGGCAGAGGCTGCAGGAAGATCAGCAACTTCGCAGGCGCGGGAGGCTCGGTCCCGAGTTCCGAGGGGACTGCGGCGATGTGACGTCCAGGGCTGCGTGCGCAAAAGCACTTGTCGGCCGGGGGCCTGCAGCGGCCTGTCCTCGTGGACGAGCAGACCGTGTGGGCGAACGTTCCGGGGCGGCCCCCTCCCGACCCTGCGCAAACAGCGGTCCCAGCAGAACAGGGGGTCTGACTGGAGGACGCGGCCACACGGGGCGCGAAGAAGGAAAAAACCTTGGCAGCGGTGGGATTCGAACCCACGCCCCCGAAGAGACTGGAGCCTTAATCCAGCGCCTTAGACCGCTCGGCCACGCTACCACTTCCGGCCCAGGTCCTCCCTCACGCCCCCTAGAGACACGAACACCTCCGCGCCACAGCCTCCGCCCTCGCGCACGCAGGCGGCTTCCCTCACTGCGCGCGGCGCCGGGAGCCCCGCCCAACCGAGCGGCCGGACGGCTGCGTCGCATCCTTATGTCGTCACAGCGCAGGACGTCGGCTGTGGGCGCCGCGTCTCCTCTGCGCAGGCGCGGGGCTGCCGCGACCCGACGCTGGCACGCGGTCGGGGACGTTGAGCCGTGAGAACGCGCGGTACGTGTTTTATGTCAGAAATAAGGTGGCAGTAAAGTTAGCAGCTGCCGTTTCTGCGATCGACCCTTCACCCTCAGTAATTCAAGGCATGTATTTAGCGGACGTTACAGCGAAGACTGGCCTTCCTTACAAATCCCCACCTGAACTGCCCTGGATTGCCCTGCGCCGTAACGAATTACCGCAAGCCCGGACCGCGCGCTCGCGGTTCCGGACGCCAGAGCCGGGGTGTCCTCGGGGCCGCGCCCTCCCCGCCCGGCCCGGCCCTCCCGGCTGGCACGCGCCGCTTCTGCCACGTCTCCGTTCTTCACCGCCAGCACCTGCAGAGCTCTCTCTGCTCGGTCTTCGCAGGCCGCCGCCTCCTATGAAACGTCCCAGATTTGCTCCTTATGAGGTTCAAACTGGAGCGCCTCCCACATAAGCATGAAGGGGCCCAGGAGCGCCGCCCACTTCAGACCCCCCCCCCCAGGCCCAGGAGCCCCAGGGCAGCATCGGTTATGTCACCAGGGCTTTGACCGGAATGCCATCTTTGGGAGACCCGCATAGACTCAGATATGACCAGGCAGCTTGGCTTAGGGAGCCAGGGAAGCCCCTTGGAAATGTTGGCCTGATACCTCGCTTGCAGAGTTCTCAGCAGCCTCACCACGTAGGAGAGCACCTGCACCTCCGTCGCTGACAATGTTCGTCCACCTGCAGGGGAAGACTTTTCCAGATGGCTGAAGCCTGGCTTTTCACCCTGTGGATGACAGGACCCTCTCCCACCAGAGCCAGGAACGCCCTTACTCCCAGCCCAGGACAGGGCGTTTGTGGTGTTAAGTTGTGGTTAAAAATAGACATCACCTACAATTTAGCATTTTAACCATTTACAAGTGTTGAGTTCAGTGGCGTTGGGTACATTCACATCCTGGTCATGGCGTTATCGCTTTCCATTCCATTTTTTAAACAACCCCAGGATCACAACTCAGAGTCACAAGTTGCCCAAAGAGAGCCCTGCCCACCCCTCCCTGAGGAGGTGCCATCTGTGGGGCTGGTTCATGTTTGTCCATCTTCCTCCCTCCTTTCAATGGAGAGAAGGTGGTTCATGAAACAGCCAGTGACTGTGTGGAATGAGACAGGATTTCCTTGGGAAGCAGGTGGGAGGAGGAGGACAGATGGATGAATAATCAATAAAGTGTTAGTGTGGCTACAAAAAATAAATAATTTAAAAGGTCACAAATTGATTCACTGGTATCTCATCCTTAGTTGCAATACTTTAGCAATTACCAAACGTTCTTTCCTGGGGATAATCTTTTATCAAGAGAGCAAAAGCAACACAGTCACCCCCTTCTCTTCCTCCTCTCCAAAGCCTCACTGTCCCCTGTTCCTCCCTGTATTCCAAGCTGGGAGCCTCCTTTCTTACCTGCGGCGTCTGCTGTCCTCACCTGGGCTCTCGGCCTCGTTCTCCTCAATCCCTACCACAGCAGCAGACTCCTCTCCACTGTCAGGACTGTGTATTCCCACGGGTTCTGGATCTTTGAGAGCAAGATGGCCAGAGCTTGGTACAGACCAACCACTTGGTGACCATTTTAACCCTCAGAGACACTGAGCAAGAGTACCCTCCTGCTAGGTGTTGAGTCCGTGCTTCCCAAACTTCATTGTGGTCCATCAAGACATCAGTCCAGGAAGGAGTTTTCTCTCTCATGTTTGCATTCCTGCATGATGAACTCAGAGGGGGAAACGTATGATGAGGAAGCAAGTTGAGAGAAAGGAACTGTATCAGCAGTCCACTCACTCATTCAGCAGGACTGACCAAGTGCCAGCTTCGGACAGTACAGTCTGTCAACTTGCAGTATATACTGAAGCTGCTCTGTGTCTTTCTGCCTAACCTTTCACGAGAAATCAGCCCTCCAGGCCTGATAGCAACTGCTTCCTGAGCACCATCATCTTTTCGTGTTGTCATATTTTGTCTTCTCTGTATGTAGGAACAACCCTTTGCTTCATTTCCTTTTACATCTCTTTGTAGGGGAGCAGTCTGGGTGGGACCCCTGAATGTGCTTAATGTTGTTTTGTTTTTGTTTTTGTTTTAACTTCTCCACATAAAGGTAATTAGAGACAAGGAACTCTTCTTTGAAAGCTATTTGATTTTTCTCCTTCCGTTATAGGCTGTTACTCTTTCTCCACGGAGAAAAAAAATACTTCCCTAATCTCTATCTTAGCACAGTAGATGTCGTTTTGTTCACCCGCCAGACTGCAACCTGTGGATTTGGGGTTTGTACATATACTCAGTGCCAAGCCTAGCACCCAGGTCCATCGTAGGCAAATTTCCTAGACAACTGAATCTTACACGTGTCAAAGTTTATTAACTGAAGGAGAGTATTGGCAAGATGACAAAGGAGTGTCCCAGCGCACAGAGGTTTAGGAAATCATGAATTTATATGTGGGGGAGGGGAGGGGGAGACAGGGAATGTGCAATTAACCAGAAAAAGACTACTGCTTCATTTAACATGATCATGTAAAGATCATGTCCCCATCTGTTGGTGAGGTGAGATCAGAGGCCCCAGGATCTTTGGCAGCTTGCAGAGAGGTCAAACGTGCTTGGAACTTTTATGAGAAATGAGAAGGAAATAAGCAATCCAATGTGGCTGCTATTTAAACAAACCAAAGAGCGAAGATTCGCGCCACGGCGCTCAGACGGGGGCCTGGCAGCCCAGAGAGACCCGGAACCCCGACAGAGTCCCGGCGGCAGCACGGCGCTCTCGCGGGTGCGCGTTCAGGGATGCTGAGGCCGCGCGTGCCGGCGTCCGGTGTCGCACAGCAGCTCCCCGTCCCCGGACCCGCCTCGGGCTGCTGCCGCCGCCAGCGTGCGGGGCAGGGCGGCGGCCCGGCGGGGCGGGGGCCTGGGCGCTTCCGGGCGACCCCGCGGGCACCTGCCGCCGCGCCCGCCAGCTGACTCCCCGGCCCGCCTCTCCTCCTACCCGTCCTCCCGGCGCTCTGCTCCTCGCGAACAAGCCTGCGGGTGACCGCTTCTCTCCGAAATTCCCCGCTCACGGGGCCACCCAACCGACTCAGTCCTGCGGCCTCGCGCTCGAGCCGGGGCAAGTGCTCCGTAATTACACTTTCGGAGCAATTCCGTTGCCTGCCATTTTGCACTTGGAGTATGAACCCTGTTGGAGACTTTCTAAGCACAAGACGCCCCGTGTGAAAATTAAGAGTTAAGTCCCACACGATTTAACGCCGCGTCTTTACAGGATTCCCGGGGCCCGCGGAGCAAAAACGCACATTCCCTGACCGGGAATCGAACCCGGGCCGCGGCGGTGAGAGCGCCGAATCCTAGCCACTAGACCACCAGGGACGGTGCTGGGAGGCCGCTCTGAACAGGCCTACAGGCTCCGCGCGCAGCCGCTCCGGGCTGCAGACCGACCGCCGCCTGGGACCGCGGCCGCAGCGACCGCGGGGCACCTGGGCCCGCCGAGAATCGGCGGGTGTGACAGGGTCCTCAGGGCGGGTCTCACGACGGCCATCTGCGCCGGTCTTCCTGTGTTTCTCAGCGACCGGTGAGCCGTTCGAAGAGGAAAACCGTTTTCGGATTATCTCCGGTTCCCTCCGAGGGCCCGTCGCGCTGTTTATTACGTAAACAACGCGCGCTGGGTAGGAAGACTTGGCGACGAAGTCCTCCGAGTTCGTTGAGCGCGGCGGGGGCGGGGCCGAGATGGCTCGGTTGGGAGGGCGTCAGACCGAAGCTCTGGAGGCCCGGGTTCGACCCCGGGCCTGGGCGGCAGGGGGCGCCCTTTTAGATCCCGTGGTCCTGGAAACACGGGCCCTGCCTGCGTCGGACAGAGCCGGGAAGGCAGCGCGGCCCTTTTCCCAGAGACGCAAGCCCAGGAAGGCCGTGCTGAGCGCTGCTCCCGCCCGGGCTCCGCCGGCGCCGCGGCCCCGCCGTCTCGCGCGTGGAGCTCCTCCCGCACGGGGGCCCCGCCTCGTCCGGTTCTGCCCAGGCCCGTCCCCGCCCGGACGGGCCTCCGGGGACTTGAGGAAGGGTTAACGTGGGGTCTTCTGCGCCCCACGCTCCGCCGGCAAACCCACGCAGCTCTGAAGAGCGAAGGGGGCAGCAGGGCAGGTGCCGGGACGGGAGCGGGCGGCAGGGCTGCGGCGGGAGGGAGCGGACTCCGCCGGGGCCGCCCTGCCCCGCCCCCCGCCCCCCACCCGCAGACTCCGCGCAGAGCCCAGGCTCCGGAGAGCGACCGGGCAGCGAAGGGGGCAGCAGGGCAGGTGCCGGGACCGGAGCGGGCGGCAGGGCTGCGACGGGAGGGAGCCGACTCCGCCGGGGCCGCCCTGCCCCGCCCCCCTCACTCGCGGGCTCCGCCTTCTCCTCCGGGGCGCCCCGTTCCCTCGGGTCGCGGCCCGCTCCCTTCTGCCCTGCGAGCTCCCTCCCGCGTCGGCCTCTCTTCAGACTCCGCGGTGCCTCCGTCTCCCTGCAGCGGAGAAGGACACGAGCCCTGCGGACTCGCCCAGGCTCTGCCCCCACCCGCCGCCGAGCGCGCTGCAGGGGCAGCATTGTCGCCGCTTCCGCGCCCCCTCCGCGGAGGTCGGCCTTCCAGTCCCGACACTATGACCCTCCAGCCTCAGAGCCTTGGTCCGTTGTGGCCCTAACGTTAACTGTGCGCAGGCTTCCAACTCTGGCAAGGCTCGCTTCCTGGACAGTCCCTCCGGTCCTTGGGGCCCCGCTCCCCCCACTCCTCTCCGCGCTCTGCATGCTGAGCGTCCTTAGAAATGGCCCCTTTTCAGCCCCCGACCTCCACCTTCTCTGAATTAATTTTCAGTTGTTAGACGTGCAGTTACAAGTAATACACAGAGGTCCCAACTAGGCACCTTTACCGAGGTGCCCCCAGTGGTAACATCCTGCAAAACTTCAGTGCAGCATCTCCAGCAGGATACTGCTGTTGATCAAGTCAAGACACAAAACATTTCCGTCACCGCTGGGATCCCTGATCTGACCTTTCCTAGCCCCGTCCACCTTCCTGCTCTCCCCACAGGCGGCAACCGCTGATCTGCTTGGCAATTGCAAGAATGGGACGTAAACGGACTCGCTCAGCAAGCATGTAACCTGTTGAGATGTTGCCCTTGGCTTTTACACTCACCCCAATCCTCTGGAGATTCATCCAGGTTGTTGGGGGCATCAGTAGCTTGTTCCTTTTTATTGCCGAGTGGTATTCTATGGTGTGAATTTACCACACTTTGAACATCCTCGCACTGAAAGACATCTGGGTTGTTTCCAGATTTTTACTACGGTGAATAAAACTGTTGCAGACCATTGTGTACAAGTTTTTGTATAAATACCAGCCTTCATTTCTCTGGAATAAATAGGCAGGAGTGCAACTGCTGGGTGGCATGGTCCTTTCACGTTTAGTTTTTAAAGAAACTGCCAAACAGCTTTCCAGAGTAGCCACACGGGGTAATACTCCCCCCAGCCATGTACACAGCCTCCTAAGTATCTGGGGTGTCAGGATCTATTTTAGCTGTTCTGATAGGTATATAACGACATCTTGTGCTGGTAATTTGCCTTTCCCTGGTGGCTAATGGTGTGGAGACCTTCCTCATCTGCCTATTTACCATCTGTGTATCTTCTTTGGTGAAATATCTCTGTAGGTCTTTTGTCCAATCTAAAAAGAACATTCGAGCACAGGTTTTTGTGTGAGAAGTCCCTGAAAAAACTTGAAGTTCAGACGTGTTGCAAATATGTCTCGGATTGTGTAGTTGTCACACAATGCGATGGTTACGCAGCACCGTTTACAAAATGGGACACAGTCTTCCTGCTTTGGGAAAGGCCCAGGGCAGAGTGGAGAAATCCCCAGGATAACAGGCTAGTAAGAGGAGTTTCTTCCAGCCCCAGCTGACTACACCACCCTTCCCTGCAGGCAAAACCTAAAGGTCAAGCGTAGGATAGTGTTTTGTTTTAAGATTTTATTTATTTATTTGAGACAGAGAGAACACATGAGAGGGGGGAGGGTCAGAGGCAGAAGCAGACTCCCCGCCGAGCAGGGAGCCCGATGCGGGACTCGATCCCGGGACTCCAGGATCATGACCTGAGCCGAAGGCAGTCGCTTAACCAACTGAGCCGCCCAGGCGCCCAGGATAGTGTTTAAAAAAACAAAGACAACAGGCCCAAAATGGAGTCACTTACCCTAAGCCCCAAGTCACCAAACCAAGACTTAAGGACGGTCTTGGCTCTCCCAGAAATGGAATCTTAAACCAATCAATTGGGAATCGCCTGATCAGCACTGGTGAGGCAACCTGCCTGATGGACACCCGCCCATCTCCCCACAGAAGAAGTTAGCCTTCCCATAGGAGAAGGGGCGGGAGGGTGGTAACAGGTGGAACACCTTGCCTTCCTTCCTGCGAGGGAGAAGGCCCACGTGACAGATCATCTGTTTGGTGCAGATCAGAAAACTCCCCACTGACCCATTAAGACTTTCATTCCTGGGAGAGGTTGAAACTGCAGTCGGGTTTGGTGACTCCGCCTAAGTGATGTCATTTGGGACCTGTGTTTTTATTTTTAACAATAATAAATACATATTCAGTCTTTGCGCTGTAGCTGGCAGAGCTCCAACAGCCCTTGGAATTTCCTAAGTGAGGAGAACGGCGGAGGTGCCTTTTGTTATGTTAATGAGGCGACTTTTGGAAGGCTCTAGGTCCCCTGAGGAAGGAGACAGTTGCCAGGGAAACCAACCTTGAAAACCACTAGTTATTAGTTTAACTAGAGCCGAGCAGAGAGTCAACGGTTCACAGGCTGAGAGAAAGAAGACTTACCCGTGTAACAGCCGGTCTCCGAAGACTGACCCGAATGTCGCATGTCTGTCAGTGATCGCCCCGTGGCCCAGTCCCAGTGGATCTGGGCTGACCTAACGGAATGTCATTGAAAGGACCCTGTGACAGTTCTGTCAGGGTGGGCAGTTAGTGAGGCTCTAACGGGATGCCCGGAGGCCGGCAAGGAGGCGGCCATGGCCGGCTGTGGGGAAGGTCAGAGGCCTGTCCTGGCAGCATCCACAGCAAAGCCACGAGAAACTGGATTAGCCCAGAAAGGCCCAAGATGGCTGACAGGTGGGCCACAGTTCACGTTATCCCGTCATTGTGCTACATTAACATACTAACATCTCCTCCCTAAGCGTGCCAGACAAGAAACCCCTAACCGAATGGGGCGGGGGGGGGAGCAGTAACTAGAAAAAAAGCACGTAACCTTGTTTCCAAGAAATCTGTCTCCAGTGATGAATATCCCACCCCCTCGTGAACACCTGTCAATGAAAGATAGAAGCCCAACCCCAGTGCGTCTCCCTTGAGCTGCCGGCTCTCACGTCTCCAGAGGGTACTTTGCTTTAATAAACGTTCCTGCTTGAACCCGCCGTCCGCTGGGCTGTGTCTGTCCTTGAATTCTTTCTGAGGAGACCGAGAGTCTTGGCGACTTCTTTGGGACAGGCTGGGTTGAGGCGCCAGGGCCCAGGGTCTCCCAGTGCACCGGGCAACAGTTCCAGGCCTGAGTCATAAGAACCTTTGCAGCTTCTAACTCAGTTTCTTGGAATGCTCGATCTTGGGCAGCTCCGTCTGAGAACCGTGACCAGACTGTGAGAAAACCAAGCCCCGTGGAGAGGCCAGCGCACCCCGGGCAGCAGCTCGGGGAGATCACAAGCATCAGCCGTTACCTGAGGCGTCCCAGCCCTGTCAAGCCCTGAAGGCGTGGAGTTCTTGCTGTCACCCCGGGAAACAGAATTGCCCACGTGAGCCCACAGAATTAAGAAAGACACTAAAATGGCTTTTAAACAATCATAGCCTCATTACCACAAACTTACTGGTTTTAAGTGACACAAACTGATTAGCTTCGAGTTCTGTAGGTCTGAAGTCTGGTGTGGTCTTACCACGCTGAAATCAAGGCGTCGGCAGGCGGCATTCCTTTCTGGGAAGCTTTCAAAACCCAGGTCTTAGTTTTCTGCTGGCTGTAAGCTGATGGCCAGTCCCAGCTCGAACAGGCTGCTGGGGGCCCATCAGTGGTGGGCCTTCCTAAGTCACACCTCTCTGACCTACTCTGTGCTTCCCCTGCCACTTGTGATTAGGATCACCTCCCCGTCTCACGGTCCTTAACCTTAATCCCGTCGGCAAAGCCCCTTCTACCATGTACCATTCACAGGTTCCAGGAATTAGTGGGTGTCTGTGGGGGGCATTACTCTGCCCACCGCAAGCCACTCTGCTTTGGAACTGTGTGTTACATTGTAGTACATCGGAAGAACAACACATTGAGAGCTGTATCCTGACAATGCTCAAGACTTTGAACTCGACCTCAGAGCCCCCGGGGAGCCAGAGACGGGTCCCTCTGAACCAGGGGGTCAGCGTGGCTGGTACTGCGGCAAGCTTGTCGTGCCAGGACTGTGCAAGGGCGCCCACGGCCAGCACACGGCGTGCCTCTGTGCAAATCATGTAATAATGACCCACTCTGGCGGATGAATTCCAGAAGGGCAGCCCTCAGGCCTGATGAAGTACCAGAAAGGGAAAAGGCCACCTGTCTTCTGTGACTCGCGGCTCGGCTCTCAGGGCTCAGGCCCGACCTCAGCCCCTCTTCACCTGCTCCTCCGGTGTGTTGCAGGGCACCTCCCGTGGGAAATGGCACAGGACACGCAAGAATAGAAGCCAAGAAGCCAGACTGGAGGCTGTTGGCGGCCTGGAGGAAAGACGCCGGGGAGGAGGAGCAAGAAAGACACAGACCTGGCAGCAGGAGAAAGAAGGCAGACCCAGGGAGTACAGAAGAGGGAGACCTCCCAGGACTCTGTCACTGGTAGAATGTGGCAAGTAAGACAGAGCGGGGGGCTGAGGAGAGCAGGAAGGGGATGATGCCATTCAGGAGAGGAGCCGGTCTTCTCTGAGGGGATGCTTTTCTTGTGAAGAAGCGAGATTTGAAAACCAGGGAGAAAACAGTGAAAACAGGCCTGAGTCCGTGCAGACGAAGAAAGGCCATTGCACGCGGGCAGGTGGAGACCCCAGGGTCAGCAAGATGGGGTCCAGAGGTGAATAAAAAGAAGCCAACAGAGCTGATGAGGACATGTTGCTGGGAATCACCTCCTAAACACACTTGAGAATTGGCTCAGAATTGAGGGTCTCAGCAGGTGAGGAGGACAGGGTAGGAGATTGAGAAGAAAAAGGAGGAGAAAAAAAGGATAAGAAGATGCTAACAGGAAAATACTTCAGGATAAAATCTAGGCTAGTCTTCTGGTCAAAAGGAAAGAAATCTTAACACTTCCCTTAATCTGAGAACTGTGGTTTCTTCTTGCTTAAAAATCAGTTTCAGTAAATTTGCCCGCATTACTCTGTCAGGAGCTTGACTTCTCACCTTCTCTAGGTATATATGAAACTTGTGAGAAAAAAATCCTACCACACTGTCTTCCTTTCCCTCGCCTGCAGAGGGGACACCACAGAGCCTTCCAAACCTTGTTGAGCAAATGGGGTCCAGATGTGCAAGTGGGATGTGGGTTCTCTCAGCCCTTGCTGCCCATCTCACCCCACCTCCCCCTAGGCTTTTCATTTCTAAAGATTATTTCCAAAAAAAAAAAAAGATTATTTCCTTTCCCTTCCTACCCTGATGTTTCTCAAACTTTTTCTAGTGGGATCCATAATTAGAAATACCATTCACATCACAACCCTTATTTACTTGTAATGCATGCTGACATTTTGCACTCAATTCTCTTTCATCTAAATTGAAATTCTAGTTCCTATCCATTGATTTCATGACGCACAAAGGCATCACAACCTGCAATTTGAAAAATACACAACCTTTGACCTTACACTTAATTTAAATTTCCAGTACCCACCCAAGATGCACATTTCAAGCATATCTTATACTGACCACTTCTCGTCTTTTTAGCTCAATTTCTCTTGCCTCCTGGCAAATTTTTTAATGCATCTCTTTCCTCCTCACCTTTTTACCTCCTTCCTTATGCAACCTAGATTTCATGGGTAATCACCAGCATTACTAACTTGGATAGCCTTCATGTCCTTTGTCCCACTCCCAACCCCTGGTCAAATCAAACACACCACCACTTTCTCTAAAACCTGAGTGTCTACAGAGGAAGAGAATCCCCCTAACTGTGCTCCTCTCTTTAACCCACTCTAAACCAAACTTCAGCCTCCCCTCCATGGAAAACTGGTCAAGTCCTAGCAGACTCCATCTTGAGAAATCGGTGGTCAATTCTCAGTCTTCAGTTTGCTCTACTTCTCAGGAGCATTTGGCCCAGTTGATATTTCCTCTTTATGGAAGCACATTCACCACTTGGCTTCTGGAACACCACACCCTCTCAGTTTTCTTTCTACTTCAATGTAGTCCCTTCTTTATCTCCTCCTCTTCCCAACGTCTAAATTTTGGAGTTCTCCAGGACTCTAACCTGAGTCCTCATATATTCTGTATGTGCACCCTCTGCCTGCCCAAGCTCACCGATCACGTGATTGTAAGTACCCTCCAACCCCATTTCCCAGTGAGCACAGCCAGTGATGTGACTGACATCTCCACTGAATATCAAAAAGCATGAACATGTTCACAGATGCCTTGATCTCCTCTCCAGCCCACAGACCTGCTCCTTCTCCAGTTCTCCTCATGTTGATAAAAGCACAGCAGGAATTTGAACTTGTGAAATAAAACATGGATTTTAAGTAAGTTATACTTTTAGGAAAGAAATTAAGGAAGTCCTGTTTCACTTGATGCTTGGCTGTCCTTCCCTGTGACCATTCTTTTTCTTTCTGAAGCAGTCTTGCTTCCACCAAAAAATGAGTCTTGTGTGTGTAAGCCTTTGTCACAATCTACATCACATACCACCAAACAACATTGGAGAAAGAGCATACAAATTTCTGTTTGGCTGTGGTCCTTTTTGCCATTCTCATCCTCAAAGTGTTTCCAAATTAGAGAAGACATTCTTTTTATCCCACACTTCAGAAGTAAAGGTTTTACAGAAGGCCAACGTTTTAACATTTTTCCTACAACGACACAGCCGTCATGGAGATGCACGCCTAAGAAGGCTATCTCCTTCCATTTTTATAAAGTCAGAAATCTCATTAAGTGCTTCTGTGCATTTTGAAGAAACTAAACAGTGACCGTAAAGCTCAATAAACCATGATGGCCTCAAAATCATGAGTAAACAAACCACTTTTTTTTTTTTTTTTTTAGCAGTGTTGCCTACAAGATGCATGGAACATTCACCAGATAATGTCTTTTCATTTTCTTTGGTAAAAAGTTTATAGGCTAAATGGAATTTGCCAAAATTTACATTTGCACTTTCTGCCGAATATGCAGATAGGCAAGCAAGGTCCAGTTTGTATTTGAACAAGATACCAGCAATCATTTGTTTTATGTATCTGGTAGTCTCATTAAAGCTGCATACTGATCAGGAAGAAGGTTCTGGATGCTATGCTTCAAGTAAAAGTAGGCAGGAGCTAGGGGGGATTTTTTGTTGTTGCTGCCGTGTTTTTACACACGACTTAAGTTGACACCATAGTGTAGAAAGCAAGGTCATCTGCTGGAATCAGCTCCTCGCTGCAAGGGGCCAATACTCGGTATGGAAATGCCCCGTTTTGTTTGTCCACCCAACCTCTGAATCAGGAAATAGAGCAATCAATAAGATAATGCGTGGGGGTTTTTTGTTTTTTGTTTTTTTCCTAGTATTAGACCCAATGCTATTTTCAGCTGAGTGTTGGTGTCATTTGCTGGCGTTCCTGTGGCAACCATTCTCATTTTCACTATCTAAAGCCTTAGACAAGGTGGTCACGCTGCTCACGAGGTTAACAATGGACCAGCACTGGAATGAACAAGCCAGGGGGCTGAAAGGTTCGCCGCGCAGGGAACAGGGCCGGGGCCCCGTAACAGCGCCGCACGGCGCGATGCGAGCACAGCCTGGGTCCCGACTTGTCCAGCACCCCAGACTAATGTCCCATCGTGCGTCAGCTACGCGTCATTCCAGGTCCTTAAACTAGCACCGTGTGAACTCAAGCCAACAGTTCATCTCCAGGCAGAAGCACGTTGCTACCGACACGCTTCGTTGGCACAGCGAAGTCACCGAGGGCCTCCGCCCTGAGCGCGCGCCCCCGCGAGCCACAGAGCGCGGCTCGCGGGACGCGCGCGGGTCAGGGCGGCAGGTGCCGAAGCGGGAGGACGCGCGCAGCTGCGCTTGACCTGGGCGCCGCCGCGCCTCCAGCCCCGGGGCGGCTGGAGGGGTGAGGCTGTCCAGGGTGTGGCAACGCTGCGCGTTGAGCTCCGACGCGAAGCGGTCTCCGGGCAGGTGGACACCCCGGCGGCCCTCCTCCCGTGCCGCACCCCCGCCCGGGCGCTGGCACGCCTCGACGTGCGCTCCGGACGCCTCCCGCTCCGGACCGTGTGCCGTCCCGCGGGTGCCCGGGCCGGACGCCTGCGGCCCCCGGACTTGGGGCTGTCCCCTGGCGCGGACGGCAGCAGGCCTCAGGAGGAACCTGTGCGTGTTGTGCAAGACGGTCGCACGCGAGCGCGTGGGCTGCTGATGCGCAAGCAGTCGGACGCGGGGGCCCGCGCAGTGCAGGCCTGGGCGGGCATCTGGGAAGTCTCCTCCTGGTGGCGGGGGTGGGGTCGTAGCTCGGAGGAAGCGGAGCGAAGGCAGGAGCATCCACGGCTACTTTGTCCATCTGACCCGGGTTTGGGAAGCTGTTGTTGCCGGAGAGCATTTCCGAAGGGTAGGGGGAGAGTAACCCGGGGCAGAGCTAAGTCGAAGCGAAGTAAAACCCACTGTCACTGTTAAAATCATGTGCTGAGGGCCTTTCGTCACCTGCCTCCTTAGCGCAGTAGGCAGCGCGTCAGTCTCATAATCTGAAGGTCCTGAGTTCGAACCTCAGAGGGGGCAGTTCCGTTTTGCGCGGACTCGGTCAGGAAATAACGCCCCTCCTTGACGTTATGCTGCCAGGGAGGCTAAGTCTCAACTTTCTTCCGCCTGATGGGTAGATACGTACATACGGAGATTCTTCTTTAGTTCTACACGTGCAATGACTTCGTCTCTTTCCAATGAACAAGCTCTTTTGCCCAAGTTCCTCTCATTTTGATTCCTTCTTGGGAGGCCATCCCTCGATTGATTCAACTTAATTTACTGAAAAAACCAGTGGACAGATAAGTGAAAACCTGATATTGAATTTTCTCAGCAAGTCCTGTAGCTTCCTCTTCTTACATGCATGCTATCTGCTTGCCCTGGCCTCCCTGTATAATCTGGTTCTAACTAGTTCCCATCCCACTGCACTGGTCAGTGATCCACGAAAACACGTGTGCAAGGATTCCCACCAGAAGCTGGAAGAGGCGGGGAAGGATTCTTCCCTGGAACCTTCGGAGGGAGCACAGCCCTGTCAATACCCCGATTTTGGACTTCCAGCTTGTGGCAATTTGTTAAGGCAGGGTTAGGAAATTAATACTCAGCCACCGAACTCCCTCTACATCGCTGCACCTGTTTTATTGTCTTCATAGCACTTATTACTATATGAGTTGCCTTGTCCTTTTATTTAACACCCTTATTGTCTATTACCCATCCACCTGCTTAGACTGTATATTATGTGAAAGTCATCACTGGTCTGTTTTATCCACTCCCGTATTCCCAGTGCCTAACTCAGCATCTGACAATGAACACTTGTCAACTAAATCAATGAATTCATTAGCATAGTAAATCTTTTTCTTCCGTATTCCTTATCACTCTTACTCAAGGCAATGAACATCTCAAATCTGGATTTTTGCAATAGTCCCCACAGGAGACACACCTACTGAAATTCACCCTGCAGGCCATACCTCTCTGATTCAGTCAGTGCTGGAAAAAGAGAGGGCAATACTTGGACTGCTCCTGCAAAATGCTGGACCTGAGAATTTGTATTTCAGGAGAGCTCTGTCAACAGTTCATTCTGATGCAGACTCAAGAAGGCATATAACACGGCTCATCTTAGTGTCTGCTGGACCCTCGGCCTCTGGTTCCAGAAGCCTGCATCTGCCACCGTTTAAGAGATGCACGAAAAGATTCGGGAGAGGCCAAAGAACTGGATGGGCTAGTCAGGCAGTTGTTTAGAGAATGCTTGATCCTGGTCGGAGCCATCACTAGTCAGAATCTGTCCCTCTCCTTTGTAGAAACAGAAACTATTTTTTAATTTATCCCAGAGTTTTTCAGGCTTGCAGGACTGACACACAGTAACCAAATGTCAGAGACATTCCAAGCCAGAATGTGAATATATTATAGCCATATTCGTGGTTGATTAGCATATTCTCACCTATGTAAAATAAACTCTACAGTGGAAATCAAATCTATGCATCTGTGATAGGAGTACCAGAAGTAATAAAATATCAGTGACTATACTATCAAGCAACAATGGTCTGGTGCATTCACCACCAAAAATGAAGCCAAGCTGATTTAAAAGTTGTGTTGGTCCATGTGGTTGGCCCTGGGCAGACTCCGGAAACACGGAGTTCTGAGCATAGCATGCTCCTTTCCGAAAGAAGGTTACGATACCTTTATAAGGTATTGTACAATGCAAGGTTAGATGAGAGTTTTTAGTTCTATTTAATTTTTATCCTTGTCACCCTTATTGAACTTGAATGTCCAAAAAAGCCTCCACAGCCAGTCATTTACCAACCAGCTCTTGAGTAGAGTTCTTGTGCTTCACTCAGGGAATTCTAGAAATGGCCAACCACGTCCTTTACAAAGGGGGGGTAATAACTTCACTCTGGCCTAATTTGTTTTAGTTAAATGAGATCAAAGGCAAAAATTATGACTCTGGGACTATGCACATTTAGTTCTCTTCACAGAGATTTGGGCCATCTTACTCTAAAGCTCCCACCTATTCACTACTATCTTTCTTCACTTACTTACCCATTTTGTGGGCTAGACATACTTAACCTTAAAGGTTTTCTGTTGGTGTTGCAACCTAGGTAATTTGTCCCTGTCCCATTTCTGCATAAAACAGACAACTTTCCAAAGGTGTAGTCAGAGTTAGATGCTGAAAAACCAAGAAATGTGCCCAAACAGGGACTTGAACCCTGGACCCTCAGATTAAAAGTCTGATGCTCTACCGACTGAGCTACCTGGGCACCACACTGTGGGAGGTTTCCTCTGTGTCCTAGTGTGAAAAAAAAGTGTATGTCCAGAATGCAAATATCTTTCTTTTTATTCTATCATTATTAATATTTTTAATGTCTCTCTTTTTAAATTCTGTTTGTGTTCCTTTTCCTTATTCCCAACTCCATCCCTTGCCCTTTTGAATATGGCTCCAGACAACTTCTGCCCCCAGGTCACTGGGGAAAAGTAACTTACATCCTTGTTTTAACACAATGATTGTCATGTGGTTCATTTCTAATTATGCATTTATTCATGCCACCATTAAAGGCAGATTTGAGGTGGTCTTCACAACTATACTATAATAAGATAAAATGGAAAAAGTTAATAGATTTAAATCAGGATAAAGGGAGAACTGAGGTAGAAAATTAAGAAAAAAAATATGCACACTATAAATAGTGCCCCAACCCCCCTCCCCCCCATACACACACACACACACCTCCAATAGCGTGGATTGTAAAGGGAGGTGATCTCTTCAAGGGGGTGAGGAGACTTCTCCCAGGAAGTGTTATTTTAAACTGAGATTTGAAGGCTTGGTATAATAAATTGGAGCAAAATGTGGCTCCAGCATTCCCAGGAAAGCAGAGAGCACAGCACCTTCAGAGTGCTGAAGGCAGGCCCCAGGTGCTGGCAGGCAGAAGGCTAGGGACAGAGTTGATGGCAGGGAGGGGGACAGGAAGGCAGGGGCCTAGCAGAGACCGACAGGTTCTGAAGTTATTGTGGCCAGGTGTGTGGAGTGGAGACCTCACCCTTGAGGCAATGCAAAGTCACTGGGGACTTTAAGCAGAGAGAAACAACATGATCAGAGATGATCTTGGAGAGACTATGCTGGTCTCACATACAGAATGGGCCAGAATGGGGCAAGACATGATAGGAAAACAGAGTAGGCCACTGTGAAGTAGAAGGCCACACAGATTTGGCCTAGGGACCGTGTGGTGGGAGGACAATGGTGCAGAGCACGTCCTAGGCCCAGGATTCCAAAATGTGGTTCAACTGATTGCATTCAAGCCCCAGGGCAAAGCTTTGGGAAATGTAATTGGTGGATGCCCAGCCCACACACTACAGCATAGAGTATGCAAGGATGGATTTAAAGCTGAGAGGGAATAGATTCAGAGGGAAGGACACAGCTTTGATTAGTGCCCTGCCTATACTCAGTTCTCAGTAAATACCTTACTGAGTAAATTCCTACTCCATAAGCTGAGATGTTAAGAGCAAGATATTAAATATCCATCATGTTCACTTTTGTTTGAGATGGTGTTTATCTTGACTCTAAATATCACTTCCTGTTTCTCTCTGGTGACTTAGAGTCCAGTAAACAGTACTAGGCGCAGGAAAAGAGGGACAATGCAATGAGACTGAGAGGGGATCATTTTTTTTTTTCACATAGGATGTCATTGGTGATCTGGTGGTAAGCAATTCCAGAAGAATGGTAAGAGATGCCCAAGCAGTAATAATAAAAATGTATTGCACACCATCCTGCACCCTCCCCACCCCCAAACAGCCTTCTGTCGGCCCCTCCTCTCAGCGCCCCTGAGCCAGTAAGGTCCTGACCCTGGTGTTTTTGTAACAAAAATGATTGTCAAGCCTATCTGAAAGGCGTTTTGAAGATCTAGCTGTGTCTGCAACTGGTATAAGAAAGAACCAGAAGACTTTGGAGTATTGAATGCTTAGCGGAAAATCACTATTTTGTAACTGAACATTACATGGTTCTGTTGAACAACAGCGCATTGCCCGTCAGTCTTATCAAGCGATTTCCTAGATTTAAAACAAGATACACTGTACACTTTTTGGCGTAAAAAGAGAAAGAACGAAGATTTGTCAAGATTGAAAGCGAAAAGAAGGCTGTGCCCCCTCTGAGGTTCGAACTCAGGACCTTCAGATTATGAGACTGACGCGCTGCCTACTGCGCTAAGGAGGCACCTGCCGCTCGCGCTCGCACGAAACACCTACCAACATCTCCCCACGACCTAGTCGTCTCGCGCTCCGCGAACCGGGGCTCCGCAACATCCGCGCCAAGCTGCGCACGGCTTGGGGGCGAGCGCTGCGCGGGGCAGGGCGCCCGGCCCGGCCCCTCGCGGCCCTCCCCGCGGAGACGCGGCCGCGCGCGCGCCCGAGCCGGGCTGAGCCGGAGCCCCGCCGCCGCCCACCCGCAGGCGCCTGGGCCTTCGCGAGCGCGGGGCGCAGGGGCGGCGGGCGCGCTCTTGCCTCCGCCCGCGGTCCGCGGGATTCCTCCTTGGCTTCTGCTGCCCCTTAGCAGCTCCCGGGCTCGCCCCGAACGGCCGGACTTGCTCGCTCCTGGAGTCGGGGGGCTCACTTCCCGCCGTCCCAGCCCATCTGCAGCCGCACCTTCGCTGCAGCGCTGGTGACCGGCCGGGCGGGGGGCCTCCGCGCGCGGCGCCCGGTTCGGGGCCAGCCTGGAGCCGCGAGGAGGCCGAGTGGGGGTCGAGCGGGCCGGGGTCCCCGCGCGAAGGGGGGGCTGGGAGCGGCGCGGGCACGCGAGCGGGGGCGGGAGACGCGCGACTTCAGTCGGAGAAGCGCAGGCGGCCCGCGGCGCTCAGGCGGTAGCGTGGCCGAGCGGTCTAAGGCGCTGGATTAAGGCTCCAGTCTCTTCGGGGGCGTGGGTTCGAATCCCACCGCTGCCAGAACGTTTTTTACGGCTCTCTGGCTGCGTACACGTCCCTTTCTCACTCACAGCGTGGGCAGATACCCACAGGCTCCAAGTCCAGGCAGGGGCCCCTCCTCTACACCCTCTGTCTTCGCGGGGGCCACGGAGAGCGCCCATTCACACCGCCCCCAACACACGGTGGGTCTTCAATCAACAAAAAGCCAATGAGCACCTACTGTGTGTGATGGTGATTCCCTCCATCCCTGTATTTTTACCACCCAGAAGTATCCAACATGTAACAGACCTTCATTTAATACACTCATTTATTTTAGAAAATATTTATTCATCCTCTTCTATGTGCCAGGGGCTTTCCTAGGCCCTGCAGATACAGCAGCACTTACTTATTATTCAATAAACGATGGACGAAGGAAGAGCGGTCAGTCTCCCCGAATCCGCTGTTCTGGGCATGCCCGCTGCCTTTGGTTTCCGGTTCTGACCCTTCCCGGCGTTGATCGGAACCGCCGCGACTGCGCGCGCTCTTGGGCTCCCTCTGTTCCTGCTCCAAGCACTTCTCTCCGCCCTCCAGGCTTCTTCTCATGCTCCAGGTCTCAGCTTGGAAGCGCTTTCTCCTGGAAGCCTGCCTTGATCTCCCCCTCCAGAATTACAATTAGTCACTGAAGACATGGAGAGCAACAACAGGAAGGTTCCCTGCCCTGGTGCCTCGTAGGGAAGACAAGCATTAGACGCATGATGGCCCCAAGATGACACAACTTCTACCGTCGAGAGTGAGCTTGGACTCTGAATGAGAGCTTAGATACAGTGTTACCAGAACAAAGAATGTAGGCGAATAATACAACAGCACAAGGTATAGAAGGACACACTTCAGATTAGTCCCGGTGGTAACAGTGTCCGAGGAGAGATAAGGGGGAGATTATAAATTTTACCTGAGACACTTCTGCACTTCAGCTTGAGTTGTTAGAATGAGTGGATATTTGCTTCATAAATCAAATAACTGGATTCGTGAATTTATAAGTGAATTTTTAAAAATCCCAACCTGATAAAGACAGCAAAGGAGAAATGCTGGGGAGAGTAGAGTGCCCCAGGCCTCAGCACAAGCGCTGTCCCTTCGCAGGCTTTCCTCATTTGCTGTCTGCCCTTCACTGGGTATTCCTGTCGCTGTGTGTTGGCATGTTCCATTATCGCTCTATCCATCACGTGGCATTTACCATAACTTTTGGAAACTTTTGTCTAATTGCCTGCTTTTCCTCATGCATCATAAGCTTTGTCAGATACAGAACCACATTTCTCTGGCTTCCCCATATCAGGAAAACTGAATAGATAATTTGGGTAAATTTCAATGAATAAATATACGAAAGAATAGCTGTCTAATTTGTGAAGTAAGCAGGGTATACAGAGCTGAGCCCCCAGGAAGACCCTGAGATCTTCAGTTTCATGTAGGGTCATGTGTTCTGAAGCCCCCTTTCTCCAGGACACTCCAGCCAAGGTTGGTTGTAGACTGCTGATTATGCCACAATGACTTGCTCTTTCTGAATTCAGCTCTGCTACCAGGTGACTGCAAGTCATTCTTGTTTAGATTACCAGACAACGGATTGTTTCTGGATTGTGGGACCCAGGCATCTCTCCACCCTCCCCAGGTCATTCCCTTTGGTGGTCTTCATTTGTTTGCATTCACCCTGCAGTATTTGTGAACCACCTATGGGCAATCCAAGGAAAAGGTGCAGCCTTTTGAATTCTGCCCTCAAAAATAAACCAACCCCTGGCCATCTGCCTCATTTTCCAGGTCTTTACCCACTATCCTTTCCAAGGGAATAAATGTGCTAAGGTTGAAAAAGCAGTCATTCATACCCCTTCCTTCTTGCCTATCCTCAGAGAGGAGTTGAAAGCCTATAGTTAAATAACGGGCTTTTGATGTGCTGGTATCCTTTTAAAACCAGTGGACATTTTTCTTATTCTTTAAGGAATAAGGTTGTGGCTCATGGGAATACAAAGGATGCCAACCGTACTGGGGGAAAAAGACTTGGTTCATTACTCAGATAGATCTAAGATAAATTAGACCATCTTTTAAGGCCAGGAGACTCGTGAACATGGAATGCAGACTTGTGTCTGTGTAAACACAAGAACTTTAGTCACCTGGCCAAAAGTCTTTGAGTTTCACTGCTTCCCCACCACCACCACCACCATGTTTATTGAGATTCTATTTTGTGACTGGCGCCTTGCTTGGTTGGAGATCCAGCAAATGGATGAGTTAAAGAAAATGATTCAGGGATTCCTTAGCAATTCAGCCTCTGGAGACTACCAGAGGCACATTGAGAACAGATGGTCAATACTTAATATTTAGATTGAGTGAAGGTTCATTTATACCTAAGTATTTCTTCCAGTCATGCTCTCTATACAATCTCTTTGTTATGTGTTGTTCTTACAGTTACTAGGTAAATAATCATGTTATCTTAATGAAGTTAACATTTTGGAAACCTAAATGAGTATGCCTAGCACTAGGATGTCTTCTCTTGGCCATCCACACCTGAGGACCCCTATTTATGGTTCCCTATGAACACTGGAATGTCCACCTGGGAACTGTGACCCGGAAAGGACAAAAACAAAGCAAAACAAAAGATGCAACAGTCATCCCGCTTAGCCTTGTCAGATTTAGCCTATGGGGAGAAAGAAAAGGAAACCCTCCCAAAAGTCTAAGGCTGGGCTCTTCCGCCGAATATTCAGGCACTCATCCTTTTATCTATGCCCTCAGGAAACACGCTCGATGAAGCTTCTATTAGTACCAGGCTTGTGGTGTCAAAGAGGAAAGAGAGAGGGTCCGGCACTGGAGACATTCTGGGGTAGATGACCGATCTTCAGATTCCGAGCCCGTGAGGACATCTGAGCAGGGAAGCAGCGAGACCCTGCGAGCTTGCTCTAGAGGCGTGGGCAGGTGCTTTGAATAAGTGAAGCTATAGAAAGGAGATGTTACATTTTTCTTTTCTCCCTTTTGAACAGTGAGATGAAAATCCAATTTGCCTTTTGCGTGAGTCAGAAATGAAGGCAAAACCACCAGAAGAACATCCTCCGGACCATGCGCTGCCCTGACATCGAGGGGAAGAAACCCGGGAATTAGGGGCGGTGGAAACGGTCCGTGAGCGCCTCCTTCCCACCACCTGCCACCCATCTGCCACTCCGGTGTTTGGCTTTTCCATCGCCTTGAGGCTGGAAAGAGCAGGGATTTTCCATCCCCCCCACCTCCCCCAAAAAATGCCCTCGTAGATCCAAAAAAAAAAAAAAAATCAAGTAGGAAAAAGAGAGCTTTCGCTTAAAGTGGCCCTTCATTTTCGATTGTATTCTATACAGCGCTCATTTAAAAAAAAAAAAAAAGGAAGAGATCTCAGCTGGACCGTGTAGACAACCTCCACCAAGCGGGGTTCCATGGTGTAATGGTTAGCACTCTGGACTCTGAATCCAGCGATCCGAGTTCAAATCTCGGTGGAACCTTCCTCTTTCCCGTCTTTTTGCCTGACTTCCGCGTTTCACTTTGGGCAGGCGGACTTTTGATGGGCTGGGCAGGACCTGCCGTGGGGCGCCCCGGTCTCAGGCCCTGGGTCCACGCGCGCTCGGGGAACGGCGTGCGATGCACTAAGAGGGCACAGGGGACAAGGAGGGCCGGTGGACTGCAACCAAAACGCGGGAAGGCAGGAGCCAGACCTCACCGAGGCCCGCTGTTTAGGTCGCAAAAGGAAAAGCAGAGAGAAGACGGCAGAAATGCAGTTGAGATGAGAGGCGGGGGGAAAAGAGTGTGTCAGAAGTGGGATTCGAACCCACGCCTCCATGCGGAGACCAGAACCCTCTTTGCGAGGAAGCGAAGCTTGAGTCTGGCGCCTTAGACCACTCGGCCATCCTGACACGCGGGCGCGCCTTCCCCAAATGCAATGCAAACCTTGCATTGTTATGAATGAACGGCCACTCTGAGCCGTTGGGATTTTCTACCGCTTACGGTGCATCCGAGAAGTGGGAATGAACTGAACCACTTTCTTGGCGGATCCGGAGCTTCGCGTGCACTCGCGAGCCTTGGCTCCGGGCGCAGGCTGCGATTCGGGATGCCTCTCCCGCCCTCCGCCTTCCCCGCCCCGCCGGGACCCCGGGGCGCAGGAACGAGCCCAGCTGACCTTGGAGAGCCCCCGTGTGTACCCGCAGCGCGGCTCGGGAAGAACGCGCGGGGCTCAGCCGGGACGTGGGCGAGCGGGTGTAGCCTGGGAGACCACCGCGCGCGGGTCTAGACCGCAGGGGGGCGGGGCGAGCGGGCCGGGGGCTGCAGGGAGCTGCGGAGTCCCGCCGGGTCCGGGCCCCCCTCCCCGCAGGTCCCGGAGCCCGAGGACAGGTCCGCCGGCTCCGTGTGCTTCCCGCGGGAGCCCGGGTGCGCGGGCGACAAAGGACAGACGCCGACCTCGAAGGCCCCGCAACCGCACGGTCTCCCCGCGTCCGCAGACCCTCCAGCCGCGAGTTCGCTCCGCCCCCACCGCCCTACAGCCGGTCTGCAGGTCTTCACTTCAACCAGGAACCACGAACAACTCATCGGATGCTTGTGAAAATATTTCTAGGATAAAGACCAAAACTAACAGACAGGAGCTGGGAAAAGAACTAAGGCGAAACAAACGCATGCGGGAAACTGAATTTTTAAAAATTATAATTAAGTCCTCAGTGAGGCAAGAGAAGACACAACATTCGTGAGACAAGGGGGAAGGCTGAAAATTAATATTATGATGGCAGAAATGTCTTTTTAAGAATTTCAAAATAAGGCTGCAGAAATCTCCTTGAAAGTGTGGGGTGGAGATGGAAAGCCGGAGAGAGTCCAACAGAACATAAAAGGGTATTTGGTAGAAGGTGTGCCATCTAGCCACGGGGGTTCCCGGGAAGAGTAAAAGAGAAAATGAAGGGAAGGAGATACAAACATAACCCAAGGTTATTTTCCGGAACCGAAGACCTTAAATCTCCAGATAAAAATAGGCCCACCAAGTGCCCTGCGTGGTGTGGGAGAAAAGCCCATCATGACATATCAGAACCTCAGGGATAAAGTGAAGATCCTACAAGTTTCCAGAGAGAAAAGAAAAAAACGTGGCATCCAAAGGACTAGGGTCAGGATGGTAACTTCTCCACAGCGGACTGACGCTGAAGACAGAGCAGATCTCGGAGATCACGTCTGTGAAAGAAAACCGTGCACCGTAGACTTCAGCACCCAGCCCCGCAGCCAGCGAGGTGCGAGCGGGCCTTTCCGGCCTTGCAAGATCCCCCCCCCCCCAAAAAAAGAAAATGCCTCCCATGTCCTCTTTCCCAGGACGCTTCTGAGGAATTGTTCCGCCAAACATGGAATTCCAGTATGAAGGAACAGATGTGAAATCGGGGATAGGGGACGCACTGCAGGACAGAGGTGCGGCCCAGCTCCACGGTGCGTGCGCACGCGAGAGCAGCAGGTGGAAGGCACTGCGGCCGGGAGTAGGGGGCCCCAGCCTGAGCTCCAAGGGAGCTGACCTTACCCGGCGCTTGGCCATAACACGGTCAGAAAGCTGCTGTCAGACGAACCCTGAGAGACGATGGACTCTGCAAAACAAACTGAGGGTTCTAGAGGGGAGGGGGGTGGGAGGATGGGTTAGCCTGGTGGTGGGTATTGAGGAGGGCACGTTCTGCATGGAGCACTGGGTGTTATGCACAAACAATGAATCATGGAACACTTCATCTAAAACTAATGATGTAATGTATGGGGATTAACATAAGAATAAAAAAAAAAAAGAGGGCACGTTCTGCATGGAGCACTGGGTGTTATACTCAAACAGTGAATCATGGAACACTACATCAAAAACTAATGATGTAATGTATGGGGATTAACATAAGAATTAAAAAAGAAAAGAAAAGAAAGCTGCTGTCGAGTGTGGAATAAACACTTAGAAAAGTAAGCACAGACAGAGGACGCAATTAGGTCTGGGAGGAACAAAGTTTGTAAAGGAGGGAAAAGTAATGATGGTAGATCATGTAGTCAGGCTCTGAAAAATATTGTGAAATCATAATGAAGAGAACTCAACACTGATTTAACTAAAAATGAAATATATATTTGAGAATTTATTTAATAAGTATTTGTTGTATTAATGAAGAAATGAGTAAATAAATACATCCACAAAAAAGCAATTCATGAAGAACATATGCCTAAATATAAAGGATTCTTATGGATATATTCTTATAATAAATATACTTTCATTAATATATTCTTTTTATGTCCCTCAATCTGTCCTTTCTCTGCTCGGCTAAGGACAAATTAAATCTTCCCTAAAATGCCATTATTAAGACCAATATTGATCTTAATGGTCAATTATAACCTCACAGAAATCTCTAAAAGCTGCTAAAACCACCCCAATGTATATTAATTGATGTAAACGTCATAATTAGTTAAAAGAAACAAGTAAATTTGGTGAACTGGTTTTCCATCAGCACATTTACTTTCTGCTTTTAAGGACACAGTGCTAAAATGAAGTGAATAGACATATATGCATTTGCATATTTATGATCCAGCTTTTCAGTAAATGGTGCTGGACCAACTGGGAAAAAATAGATGGAGACCCCTGTCTCACACCTGTTAAATAACAAAAATTCAACTGACTAAATTTTAAAGATCTAATTGGCTTTATTAATCAACTCATGAATTGGGCAGCATCCCATCCAGCAAGTAGAGGGGAGCTCTAAGGGGCTACAGAAAGGGGAAAGTTTTTAAAGGCAGGACAAGAAAGTCATCAACAGAAAAGGATTATTTCAGGTTCAGTCACCTTCATTTGGGGACAAAAGGGTTTTAATAGGTGGATGACTTTGGGGGATGAAGAGGGCCCATGTGACAGATAACCTTATTGGCACTGACCAGGAAATTCCATGTTGACTGGTTGAAGTTTACATTCCTGGGGGCTGAAATTGCAGTCTGGATAGGGATTAAGTCTTGGTTAATGACTTGGGGCCTTAACCTAAGTGGTGCCATTTTGGCACTGTGGTTTTCTTTTTAACATATTAAACAAAAAAAATAATTCAAAATGGATCATACTCCTAAATATGAAAAGGAAAGTAAAGTTTCTAGAAGAAGGAGAGTATCTTAACGAACTTGGGGTAGGCAAAGGTTTCAAAAACAGTGGTAGTAACCAAAAAGAAAAAAGTCGATAAAGCAGAATTCATCAAAACTAAAGACTGCTCATCAAAAAAGATCTTTAAAAAAGTTAAAAGGGAAGCCATAAACTGGGAAAAAATATTTGCAATATATGTACCTGGCAAGGGACTCTTTCCAAATATATAAAGCCTTACTAAGAATCAACAAGAAAAAGACAAATACCTTATTTTTTTAGTGGGTGAAAGACTTGATCACACACTTCACTAAGGAGGCCATTCAAATGCTCAGTAACCATATGAAAAGATGCTCAATATCATTAATTATCAGGAAAATATAAATTAAAACCACAATGAGTTACCGTTACAAATCTACCTGAATGGCCAAAATTTTAAAAAAACAAAACAAATACACCAAATGTTGGTGAGTACATAGAGCAATTAAAATTCTCATATATTACTGCTGGAAATGTAAATTAGTACAATCACTTTGGAAAATTGTTTGGCAATGTCTAGAAAGTTGAACATATACCTATCCTTGATCCATTAATTCTACTCCTAGAAATGAGTGCATTTGTCCATCTACAGACATATATAAGAATGTTTGGGGCAGTTTTATTCATAATAGAATAAAATTCTTAAGACAATTCAATACCCATCAATGGCAAAGTAATAAAATAAATTGTGATATAGTCACATAGTGAATCACTATAGCAGCAGAAGTAAAAATTGAATTACTGCTGTAGATTAGAATAAGTCTTACAAATGTAAAGAGTAAAAAAAAAGAAAGAAAAAAGCCAGACACCAAAAAGTGTTTATTGTATGATTCTGTTTATTTGTTTATTTTTAGGCTTTTTAAAATTTTTGATATATAGTTCATATGACATTATACATATTAGTTTCAGGTATACAACGTAATGATTCAATATTTGTATACATTGCAAAATGATCACCACTGTAAGTCCAGTTAATAGCCCTCACCACACAATTACAAAATATTTTTCTTCTGATGAGACTTTCCTTTTTTTAAAATTCTAGTTAGTTAACATACAGCGCAATATTGGTTTCAGGAGTAGAATTCAGTGATTCATCACTTACATATGATACCCAGTGCTCATCACATCACGTGCTCTCCTTAATGCCCATCACCCAATTATCCCATCTCTCCAGTCCCCTCCCCTCCAGCAACCCTCAGTTTGGTCTCTGTCATTAAGAGTCTCTTATGGTTTACCTCCCTCTCTGTTTTTATCTTATTTTATTTTTCCTTCCCTTCCCCTATGTTCATGTTTTGTATCTTAAATTCTATATATGAGTGAAATCATATGGTATTTGTCTTTCTCTAAGTGACTTATTTCACTTAGTTTAATACCTTCTAGCTCCATCCATATTGTTGCAAATGGCAAGATTTCGCTCTTTTGATGGCTACATTATATTCCATTGTATCTATACAACACATCTTCTTTATCCATTCATCTGTTGATGGACATCTTGGCTCTTTCCATAGTTTGGCTATTGCGGACAATTGCTGCTATAAACATCGAATCTGTATTTTTGTATCCTTTGGGTAAATACCCAGTAGTACAATTGTTGGGTAGTAGGGTAGTTCTATTTTTAACTTCTTCAGGAACCTCTATACTGTTTTCCAGAGTGGCCGCACCAGCTTGCATTCCCACCAACAGTGTAGGAGGGTTTCCCTTTCTCCGCATCCTCTCCAACATCTGCCGTTTCCGTTTCCTGTGCTGTTAATTTTAGCCATCTGACAGGTGTGAGGTGGCATCTCATTGTGGTTCTGTGCATGATTCTATTTATATGAATTTCAAGAGCAGGTAAAATTAATATTTCTGGAAATTTGGAATAGTGGTTTTCTGTGGGTAACTCTTGGGGATGGGTATTGATGGAGGGGAAGCATGAGGGAGCCCCTGGGATGCTGAAAATGTTCTTCATTATGATCTGAATGTTGGCTACACACACGTAACAATTCATTACACTATACATTGAAAACTTGCATATGTTATGTGCATTTTACCTCTGTAAGTTTGAAATTACCATATAAGACAATTTCTTATCCAGTGTCAATTAGATGTTACCAGTATAAGCTCTGAAGATATTAAAAGAAGGGAGAAATTGTTGTATCTTGGAAAGATGCATAAAGTTTTCTGAGAGGCTGGTTGTGGAGGGAGTGGGTTGCCCTCCAGGAAAGCGGGGGCAGCCGTTTATTCGAGTTCAGCACGGAAACAGGAGAGAAATGGTCCCAGAGCTCAAAGAGGTGACGTAATCTTCTTCAGGCCCAGTGTATTCTGGGTCCTTGGATGATTTCTTCCTTGCTATCCAGGATGCCACTCCTACCCACCAGGGTCACAATTAGTAACCACATGCTGATTGCCTGTTCATAACTGTTTCAACCAGGTAACAAAGTACACCCACCCCAGGGCTTCCTGGGCTGATCCCATCCCTCTGCTCCATGTGGCATCGACTGTCAATCAGAATGTAGCCGTCAGGCAGGTGGGCTGCTCTTCATTCGCCTAAAGCCTTCGTCAGGGAATGGCTGGAAGGATGGGCCCAGCTGAGCCCTTCTCCCCCCGCTGTAGGGTCCCGTGGTAGAGTGAGTAGCCCCACACTGCTATGGACTGAATTGTGTCTCCTGGAAATTCATGTGCTGAAGCCCTAACCCCAGTCTGACCGTATTTGGAGACGAGGCTTTTATGGAGAGAGTTAAGTGAGGTCATACGGATGGGGCAAGGACGCACGGGGAGAGACGGAGGCAGCCGCCGTCCTGCCCCCCGCCAGCCCCCAGTGGCTTGTGAGCTCCCTGAGGGCAGACATCTCACCTAGGCTGATTACCAGGAGCTCTCTGCTCCTATCAGAGTGACTCTCGCAAAATACTGGCAGCTGCTCTCCAAATGAGTGATGGATAGTTGGATGCTCGTTATACGCGTCTCTCAACTTTTCTGTGTGTTTGAAAAATTTTATAATATACATTTTGATTACAATTGTTGGCTTAATTGTATGTCTTCTCTACTTGAATATAAAAACCATAAGGGCAAGGAACATGGCTACCTTGTTTATTGTTGTATCCCAGGAGCTGTAATATGGTATGTGCTCAAGAAATGTGTAATTAAAGATGAAAAGAAATCAATAAAACAAACAAGAAAACAAAACAAACAAACAAAAAAACCAAAAAACCTCTAACTTTTCGGAGGCTTACACAGAGCTCCCCCATTGCAAAAGTCCCTTTTCTTCCTTATAATTATCCTTTTGAATAAAGTCCCTTCGAAGTCCAGATTTGTTTTCATTTGACAATGTTTCTGGATAAACATTACTTATAAAAGTTAAAATACTTAAGGTTAACTTCTTTTATGCCACACACAAAAAGTCTATACTAAAGAATTTCTGTACAATGGCAATAAAATGTAAACTAGATAAACCTATGAGTTCCCATCATCCGTCAGGAAATCACAGCAAAATGTAGGGCCTTCCATTATATGTACCTTTGCTTCTTTTAATTATTTCTATATTTTGTCTTTTTTTTTCCTTTTTATAAACAATAAAGCCTTTAGGGCTGCCTGGGTGGCTCAGTCATTAAGCATCTGCCTTTAGCTCAGGTCATGATCCCGGGGCCCTGGGATCGGGGTCCTGGGATCAAGCCCCGCATCGGGCTCTCTGCTCGGCGGGAAGCCTGCTTCTCCCTCTCCCACTCCCCCTGCTTGTGTTCCCTCTCTCGCTGTGTCTCTCTCTGTCAAATAAATAAAATCTTTAATAAACTAACAAACAAAAAACAAACAACAACAACAAACAATAAAGCTTTTCTTTTTTAATAAAAAAAAAAGTGTCTGTATTCAATGAAATCCCCCAAACCGTTGCTTTTTAAAAGGACAGGTCAGGGGTGCCTGGGTGGCTCAGTCGGTTAAGGGTCTGAGTTAGACTCAGGTCATGATCTTGGGGTCCTGGGACCAGCCTGCTGCTGGCTCGGTGCTCAGCAGGAAGCCTACTAGGCCCTCTCCCTCTGCCCCTCCCCCCTCAGCTCCTTCCCCACCCCCATGCTCTTTCTCTTTCAAATAAATAAATAAAATCTTTAAAAAAAAAAAAAAAAAAAGGACCGGTCAGCTTAGCTTTTCGTCCATTGCCTCCAAAGATCTTTCCTCAGGAAATAGAATACAATTAAAAGTTGGGAAGCAAATGACCAATTCAAAAAGAACTAATATTTAAGTGACTGGACATGATCACATTTTTCAGTGATAGTATTACCTGAGTATGCTTTGGGTTCTCATATCCTGTATCTGGTCTTAGATTGCTCTATAATCTAGGACTCTTCACACTGGCCTCTCAAAGTAATGCCCTATACAGGGAGTGTTGTCAGGAGAAATAAACCCATGTAAGTATCCGCTTGGGGAAAAAAAAGTGTCGGGCAGAGACCTGGGTCCAATCAAGAGAGGCCGTTTAATGGAGAGAGAGAGAGACCATTAGTGTAGGGGTTAGGGCTCAGGGCTCAGACTCAGACTCCAGTCTACCTGGATTCCCGTCCTGGCTCCATCATCCACTGACTCTGTGACCTTTACTTACCAATTTCCCCAGCCAGAAAATGGGGATCATAATCATGGCCCCTGCCTCGCAGGATCTGGAAGGACTCTGTGCCCTAATAACAGAGCCCAGTATCCAATAGCTTCTAAGTACCTATTCTGATACCTATTAAATAAACAACGCATCTCTCCTTCTCCATCAACCTGAATGAGAAGAGGAAGGATTCGCACAAATCAATGATTCCTACAAGGTTCCTAATGTTTTCCCTCCTCTGGATGCACAGCAGTCCATTCTGGGAGTTTGCCATCGGGTCGGAAAACGACAAAGCATATCTGTTCAAAGAGAACCTGTGTCTCTTCCCAAAGTGCAAATAGATCCCTCTCCTTTATCAGATGTCGGCGCTCCTTCTCTTTTTCTTGCTTCTAGCTCGTCGTTACTGTGTGCTTCTTTATTCCTCTGTTTTAAGAAGTCTCTTTCTTCCTCGCCGGTTTCAGTTTCATCCTCTGTAGAGATAGATGAGGAGAAGGGCAGGGGGGCTCGGAGTCTTATCCGGACTGTCCTCTCGGTCCCGTTTCCATCATTCCATCAGCTCCTTCCTGGCCAACACCCTCTTGTACCATCATCGCAGGAGCCTCCAGTGGGTACTGCGGGTGCCGTGGCTGATCAGCTCACAAAACTTCAGTGGTCCTCCCTCCTGCAAGGGTTCAGGGCTCAGAGTCTGTCCCTCACCATTGCTTCTTTACCCAAAGGTACCTAGCCAAATGGATCAGTGCAGCCTGTCCACATTTTCTTCCACCTATTCACTCCTCAGCTTAGAGCAAGTCAGATTCTCCCACAGTTTACAATATCCTCCTGATGGTTTAATTATACCACTTTCACAGGCAGCCGCAAAGGATTTGAGGGTCTTGAAAAGGGTGCTAATCATCCAATAAGACATGAGAATTTTAAATTTGGGGGGAAAAAAGTCTGAGGAGGGAGAATGCTTCGAGGTCTTGGCTTGTAACCCTTTGGTCTCTTGCCTAGCTCTCTAAAATCCCTCCCTTTTTGTAATTCTTAAATTATCTGTACAAAATAGCATTCGCTTATATTAAAAACAAAACATGTATTGCAGAAAAATACAACCTAGAAAGTAGACATCACTCATAATCTATCCCCTCCTCCCAGTTCTTCTGACATATCACACCCATTTTTTTTAAAAGATTTTATTTATTTATTTTAGGGAGAGAGAGAGAGAGAGTGGGGAGGGACTAAGGGAGAAGAAGAGAGAATCCCAAGTCGACTCCCCACTGAGCGCAGAGCTTAATGCAGGATCGATCTCAAGACCCTGAGATCATGGCCTGAGCCGAAACCAAGAGTTGGACACTTAACCAACTGAACCACCCAGGAACCCACAATGCATCACACCCTTACTAATTTGGGTTATAGTCCTCTATATATATTTTTTAGTGTGTACGTTTGTACATTATTCTCTTACCAAAAAAAAATTCATTCTACACAATCTACTGCAACTTGCTCCTAACAAAACAATATAATGTGGAAGTCTTTTCAAATCAGTACATACATTCCTTTTAATGACAGAATCACATTGTAGTGTGTACCATAATTTTTAAACTAATATATTTTTGATGATTTTTTCTTTGTTGCTTTCTTTTTTAATTAATTTATTTATTTGAGAGAGAGAGAATGAGAGAGAGCACATGAGAGGGGAGGGTCAGAGGGAGAAGCAGACTCCCTGCAGAGCAGGGAGCCCCTTGCGGGACTCGATCCAGGGACTCGATCCAGGGACTCGATCCAGGGACTCGATCCAGGGACTCGATCCAGGGACTCCAGGATCATGACCTGAGCTGAAGGCAGTCGCCCAACCAACTGAGCCACCCAGGCGCCCTCTTTGTTGCTTTCTTTTTAACTACTTTGGTTCTCCTTGTTTTTCTCACTAGACCAAAAAAACCTAGATTTAAATAGTAAATGCAAGACGAATGATGTCTTATAATGGAAATTTTCAGATGCTGAGGAATGGAGAGACTGCTATGTCAAAATGAAATACTTCATGTTTTTTTTTTACTGTTAGAAGAAATTTCAGAGTGGGGCACTGGGGTGACTCAGTTGGTTAGGTCATAATCTCGGGGTCCTGGGATGGAGCCCCACATCGGGCTCTCTGCTCAGTGGGGAGTCTGCTTCTCCCTCTCATTCTCCCTCTGTGCTCTCTCTCTCAAATAAATAAATAAAAACTTAAAAAAAAAAAAAAGAAATTTCAGAGCTTATTTGTAAATGAACCAATATTTTTCAAAATCAAAAAGTCAATTTCTAAAACAAAACTAATTCCTTTATTGAGGCAAAACCATTTTTACAGTTACAAATTTAAAATAGAATATTTCTCTGTGCAGAAAGGAGTGTTTTATATCCTTGAGAATTCATTTGTGTCCTTATTTTCTTTTAATTTGCCTTGGATAACGAAGGCATGCACACGGTACAAAATTCAAAAGATACAAAAGGTCCACCAACTTTTCACCCCAATGCAGAAATGCAGAAATGCCTCCAGATTACCGGGAGTTTGATCACTTCTCTCCAGGACTTTTGAATTGTGGACCTAGCAAGCCCCTCCCTCCACCTCGCTTTTTGGACCGCCCTCCCCCAGCTAGCTGTCCTTCCAGACCAGCAAGACAGCAAAGGAAATGAGAAGCTGAAGAGGGGCTATAGGGTTCCCTACTTTGCTGCCTTTGCTCACTGCCCTGAAATGCTCATCCATCTGGGGTAAGATGAATAATGGAAGAACGGGCTTCTTACCCACACTAAACTGGAGACATTTCTAATATTTTTATGGCGGTTTTCTCATCTTGGGTTCATGGTTTTTGTGCAGTAAGGAATTTGGCCTTGCCTTAAGAGAGGTCTGGCTTTCATCTTCTCCAGGAAGTAACCCCTCCCGCGACAGTGGTGTGTTATCCCGTGGGCCCCTCCCAGCACACACGACAGTTTGGCCCAGATGACTGTGTCGTGCGCACACTCATCGGGTTGGCTTCATGCGGACGTTTGTCTTTGGGCTGAGGGAAGATGCTGGAAAATGGAGGAGACAAGGACAAGATGAGGAACAGGGCAGGTCTGGCCCTGGTCATGCTACACCCACTATTTTGAGTGACTTCAGAGAGATGGGGGAAGAGAAGAGTCAAAAGGTGTTTCATGGAAACCCTGAAATTAGGTCACAGATATTGCTAACTCAGGGCTTGTGACAGAAACTGCTAATGCCCATTTTCACCTTCCTCCTTTGCTTACGAACCCAGGTTTTTATCCTGGTTAGCAATATGTGCTCAGAAAGATGGCCCTTGCCGACGTCCTTTTGCAGTGGCCAAAGGCATTTAGGGGAAAGTTGCTGTGCGTAAGAACCTTCTGAATAGGATCTTCAAGACAGTGTGATGATTTGTCTCAGTTTATCTGGGATGATGTGATGTGATGTTGGGGTCTGGGAGCAACAGTCAAGTGGTTTTATTAAAGCATGGGTGATGTGGTTTTGAGTATAGGGGAGGTTTGGTGGGGTGGAGCCTGGAGCCGACAACCGAGAAGGAATTCTTGAGACATCTTTGGTGCAAAATGGTGGTTTATTTTATTTTTTTTTAATAAAGACCCGATTTTTTTTTTTAAGATTTTATTTATTTATTTGACAGAGACAGAGATAATGAGAACAGGAACACAAGCAGCGGGAGTGGGAGAGGGAGAAGCAGGCTTCCCGCCGAGCAGGGAGCCCAATGTGGGACTCGATCCCAGGACCCCAGGATCATGACCTGAGCCGAAGGCAGACGCTTAACCGACTGAGCCACCCAGGCGCCCTAAGATTTTATTTATTTATGTATTTAATTGACAGAGAGACAGCGAGAGAGGGAACACAAGCGGGGAGTAGCAGAGGGAGAAGCAGGCTTCCCGCAGAGCAGGGAGCCCAATGCGGGGCTTGATCCCAGGACCCCGGGATCACGACCTGAGCCGAAAGCAGACGCTCAACGACTGAGCCACCCAGGCGACCAAAATGGTGGTTTAGTAAAGCACGGAGACAGGACCCGTGGGCAGGAAGAGCTGCTGCCCGGGGGTTGTGAGGGGAGGCTGATTATATACTGTGGGGCTGGGGGAGGTGAGGCAAAGGGAGGTTTTCAAAAGCCTTTCTTATGCAAAAGAGGACCTACCAGATTCTGGAGGCCTTGCCTTGGTCAAGTCAAGGTTGTTCTTCCCTCTAGCAAGGCAGTAACTTGAAGACAGTTGGGAGCTTCCTGGAAGAATGTCACACGCGTCCCACCCAGGAGTGGGGGGCGGGGGGGGGAGGTCGCAGGGTGTCGGCTTGTGCTGTGTCTTCAGCCCCTTCTGCTCCCTCATCACGGGGACAGGACCCATGAGCAGGACGAGCTGCACTGGGGTCGTGAGGAGTGACTGATGATATACTTTTAAGTTGGGAGGGGGTTAGGGACAGCACAAGTTTCTACGGAATTTGGAAGCAAGGCTTTCTGGACTTGAGGGGCTAGCTGCTGTTAAGATAAGGTCATTTACTACTGTCTAGTAAAACATCAGTCATGAGACCCTTCAGATGTATATCGTGGGCCATGGGCCTGGAGGATGATTGCTAACATACACCTTGGGGGGTAGAGACAAACAAGTTTCTAAGGGATTTTTATATGTTAAAGTTGACTTACAGGATCCTGGGGCCTGGGCTAAATTTGCCTTTTGCCCTTAGCAAAGTATTCACATCCAGGCAGCTGAGCTCCCAGAGGAAGGTCTCTCTGTGTATCCCAAGGACTTGTCAATGGGCTGTAAGCTGTAAGGAAGGTTACTTTTTCTGCATTTCTTTTGCCTTTGTTCTCCCCATCACGGGATGCTTCCTATTTGCATGCAGATTTTTACGTGAATGTACGTTTTCATTTCTCTGGGATAAATGCCCAATAAAATAACATACACACTTGAGACTCAAAACTGAAGTAGCCACTTGGCTACCTCATGAGAGAAACCTCCCCTGACGGCCCGGTGTAAAATAACACCCCAGTCACTTTCCACGCTCCACATCTGGATTCATTTTTCACGGCATCTTTCACACTGTGCACTTATTTTAGTTTGCTTATTGTCCATCTTTCCTTCTAGAAAGCAACTCCATGTGCCCAGAACTTTGTTTGGTTCTCTGAAGTATCCTGGAGTCTAGAAGAGAGGTGGGCACATACTGGAGACTCAGCACTTGTTGAATGAATGAATGAATGAATGAATGAATGAATGAAAGGATCTCAGACATCTGTCCATATTAGTACGTATAGATTTACCTCACTCCTTTTGGTACCTACATGGTATTGCATGCCTGCACGGTATTATCAACAACCTGTCCCCTGTGGAGGCATGCTTATGTTGGTTCCAGTATTTTACAAATCCAAACAATGCTCTAATTACAATCCTTAAGTCATCCATCACCTTCGTGCAGATGGGAGAGAAGTGGAGTGGATGGTTCAAAATGTATGTGTATTAAAATTTTTTTTGGCTATCGCCAAACTGTTCTCAACAATGTGTTCCCAACTTAGGCTCCCACGGTGCACTGGAGTGCTGATTTCCTCCCATTCTCACCAATACTGAGTATTGCCGAGCTTTGTAATCTTTACTAATCTCATAAATTAAAAGCATCACATTGTTTTATTTCATGAACACTGAGTGACTTGAACCTCTTTTCACGTTTATGAACCAATTGTTCTTTTTCCTATGCTCAGATCCTTTTCTCATTTCCTCTCTGCGTTTACTTACATTTGTGAAAGTATTTTGTCTCTCAAGGAAAGTCATCCACTGTGTTATTTGCTAAAAATACTTTTTCCTCATTTTCCTTTAGTGTTCGACTGTTTAAAGGTATTTTTCTGTATAGAAGTCATTTGATTTTTAATTTTATGTAATCAAATGTATCCATTTGTGGTTTCTGGGTTTGTGGTCATGTTTAGAAAGACCTTCCTCTAGATGACAATTTAAAAATCAATCAGTTTTTTTTTTTAAGATTTTATTTATTTATTTGAGAGAGAGAGTGAGAGAGAGAAAGAGCACAAGAGGGGGGAGCGGGAGAGGGAGAAGCAGACTCCCCGCTGAGCAGGGAGCCCGATGCGGGACTCGATCCTGGGACTCCAGGATCATGACCTGAGCCAAAGGCAGTCGCTTAACCAACTGAGCCACCCAGGCACCCAAAATCAATCAGTTTTTTAAAAAGAACTTTTAGAGATTCATTTTTTAAAATTCAAACCTTTCATTGATCTGAAATATATTTTGGTATAAGAAGTAAGATGGAGGGGTCCTGACAGGGTTGCCAACAAGGGCCTTTAGGGTTGGTCTTGTTTATAGAAAGCTAACCAGGGAACTTAAGTCCTTTTAACATCTCTATTGATAACATCTTCAGTGGCTTACTTCCTTTTTAGGGTCTGGTTATTCTTTGTTGGTCACAGGTGATTATCATAAAGACACCCACCCCACACGCCTAGGGCAGGGTGGTCCGGATTTGTCCCCTTATCTCTCACTCTTTTTTTTTTTTTAAAGATTTTATTTATTTATTTGACAGAGAGAGAGATAGCGAGAGCATGAACACAAGCAGGGGGAGTGGGAGAGGGAGAAGCAGGCTTCCCACGGAGCAGGGAGCCCGATGTGGGACTCGATCCCAGGACCCCAGGATCATGGCCTGAGCCGAAGGCAGACACTTAATGACTGAGCCACCCAGGCGCCCCCCCTTATCTCTCACTCTTGAGAGCTTTTTCTCTATCTTCACTTAACAAACTTCCAAGGCTTTACTCACACACACACAAAAAAGAAGATGGGAATTTTTTTTTCCCCAAATGGCTGGCCAGTTGTCCCAGGATTATTTTTTTTTATTTTTTATTTTTAGTTGTCCCAGGATCATTTATTGAATGTGTAAACACCCACCTGAAATTCCCCCTTTCATCCTAGACTAAATTCTTATTCAGATGTGTGTCTACTCCTCAGCTTCTCTTCTGTCCCGTGGATGGCGCAGACTATTCTTACTTCAACTGTCCTAGCCTTGTGCTTCTCCTGATAGTCTTCATTTCTCCAGACTAACTGCAGTGTCACGTGGCAGGGCCTGAGAAGAGAAGCTAGAGGAAGCAGGAACACCGCAGGCCTCACCCGGTCCTCCTCAGGTTAGTGCCCTGAGGATGAATGGTCCAAGCAGGGAGGGGTCAACAGTGTCAAATGCCCCAAAACCATTAAGATAAAGACTGCAAAGTGTCCTCTAGACTTAGCTAATACTAGTAGAAATTAATGGTACCCTTAGGGCAGCTAGACT
This sequence comes from Mirounga leonina, assembly GCF_011800145.1. NCBI lineage: Eukaryota > Metazoa > Chordata > Mammalia > Carnivora > Phocidae > Mirounga > Mirounga leonina. Next base: position 28,783,397 of record NW_023270709.1, on the reverse strand, counting down.
GAGTAAAAGGAGTAGGTTAGGAATTCATTTTAAAATAAAATATTTAAGGGGCACCTGGGTGAGCGTCTGACTCTTGGTTTTGGCTCAGGTCATGGTCTTGGGGTCATGGGATCAAGTCCCGCCTCAGGCTCTGCGCTCAGCACAGAGTTGGCTTGAGTTTCTCTCTCCATTTCCCTCTGCCCCGCCCCCTGCTCCTGCGCATTCTCTCTCTCTCAAATAAATAAATAAATCTTAAAATAAAATAGGGCGCCTGGGTGGCTCAGATGGTTGAGCATCTGCCTTCGGCTCGGGTCGTGATCCCAGGGTCCTGGGATTGAGTCCCACATCGGGCTCCCGGCTCAGCGGGGGGCCTGCTTCTCCCTCTGACCCTCTCCCCTCTCATGCTGTTTCTCTCTCGCTCGCTCTCTAAAAAATAAATAAAATCTCTAAAAAAAAATCTTAAAATATTTTACTAATAATTGTATTTTAAATCAAAATCACAATGAGATACCACCTCACACCAGTCAGAATGGCTAAAATTAACAAGTCGGGAAACGACAGATGTTGGCGAGGATGCAGAGAAAGAAGAACCCTCCTACACTGTTGGTGGGAATGCAAGCTGGTGCAGCCACTCTGGAAAACAGTATGGAGGTTCCTCAAGATGTTAAAAATAGAGCTACCCTAGGACCCAGTAATTGCACTCCTGGGTATTTACCCCAAAGATACAAATGTAGTGACCCGAAGGGGTATGTGCACCCTGATGTTTATAGCAGCATTGTCCACAATAGCCAAACTATGGAAAGAGCCAAGATGTCCATCGACAGATGAATGGATAAAGAAGATGTGGTGTATATATATACAATGGAATATTATGCAGCCATCAAAATAATGAAATCTTGCCATTTGCAACAACGTGGATGGAACTAGAGGGTATTATGCTAAGCGAAATAAGTCAGAGAAAGACAATTATCATATGATCTCACTCATATGTAGAATTTAAGAAACAAAACAGGATCATAGGGTAAGAGAGGAAAAAATAAAACAAGATGAAATCAGAGAGGGAGACGAACCATAAGACACTTTTTTTTTTTTAAGTGACACAGCATTTTTTTTTTTTAAGATTTTGTTTATTTATTTGACAGAGAGGGTGAGAGCACAAGCAGGAGGAGTGACAAGCAGAGGGAGAGGGAGAAGCTGACTTCCTGCTGAGCAGAGAGCCAGGACGCTGGGATCATGACCTGAGCAGAAGGCCACTATTTAACTGGCTGAGCCACCCAGGCACCCCCCCCATAGGATACTCTTAACTCTAGGAAACAAGCTGAGGGTCGCTGGAGGGGAGGTGGGGGGGGATGGGGTAACTGGGTGATGGACATTAAGGAGAGAACGTGATGTGATGAGCACTGGGTGTTATATGCAACTGATGAATCACTGACCTCTACCTCTGAAACTAAATACACTATATGTTAATTAATTGAATTCAAATTTTAAAAATGTGAAAAAAGAAAAAATTTAAAAATAATTGTATTAGTTAGGTTTAGTGTTTGTTTCTTTTTTTAAAGATTTTATTTATTTATTTGACAGAGAGAGCAAGAGAGCACAAGCAGGGGGAGCAGTAGAAGGAGATGGAGACGGAGATGGAGACGGAGAAGCAGGCTTCCTGCTGTGCAGGGAGCCCTGATGCAGGGCTCGGTCCCAGGACCCAGGGATCATGACCTGAGCCAAAGACAGACACTTAACAACTGGGCCACCCAGGCACCCCTTTATTAGTTAGGTTTAGTTTTTTTGTTGCATATGCAGACAAACCAAATAAATGGCTTAAACAAGACACTGACTTTAGTCTCTCACATATATGAAGTTTGATGCAAGCACTCTGCAGTGTATAAGGACCCAGGCTTATTCACCTGTCACTACACCATCCTGATTGGCTTCCAGCATTCAAGATTGCTTCATGGTCCAGGACAGCTGCCCAAGCTCCTACCATCCTGTGCACATTCCAGGCTGAAAGAAGAAAGGACAAAGGTTAATCCCAGTGTTAGAGCTGACAGATAGGTAGGCTCTAATAGGATGCCTGCAGGCCAGCAACGAGGCAGCCGTGGCCGGCTGTGGGGAAGGTCAGAGGCCTGTCCCACCAGACAGGCCCACGATGGTGGCGCCACGACAGGAAAGCCCTGAGCAAGTGAGGAAGAAAAGGCATGGAAACCCTGCTTCCAAGAAGTCCTTGCCCTAGTTAACAACTATCAGTAAAAGATAGAAGGTGAACCCCACAGGCTGCATATGCAGCTCGCTGGCTTGCACACTCCCTTTCCCTCTCCCTCTCCACCCCCTCTAGCCTACTCTCTCTGTCTCTGTTTCTTGCTCTCACATCTTGAGATGGTACTTTCACTTTTAAAAAAAAAACATTATTTATTCATTTGCCAGGGAAAGAGACAGAACATGTGCACAAGAAGGGGGCACAGCCGTCAGAAGGAGAAGCAGGTTTCCCACTGAGCAAGGAACCCGATGTGGGACTCAATCCCAGGACCCTGGGATCATGACCTCAGTGGAAGGCAGATGCTTAACCAACTGAGCCACCCAGGTGCCCTGGTAGTCTCCACTTTAATAAACTTTCCTGCTTGTGTCGCTCATTCACTATGTTGTGTGTCTGTCCTTGAATTCTTTCTCCTGATGAGACCAGGAAACTTTGGTGACGTCTTTGGGCCAGGCTGGGTTGAGTCCTCAGGACCTGTGGTCTCCACAGTTCACTGGGCAACACCAGCGGGACAGGGTTTCATCCTGTAGCGTTGCCTTCATGAGCATACCTTAGTACTGGCAGCAAAGGGGCCTGGGAAGTACCTTTGAGCTGACTATATTGCTATCTGCAATTAAACTTAAAGGAAGGAGTGGAAATTGGCTATAAAACAGTCAAACAACAGTCCTTTCTATGTTGTATTAAGATCAAAAAGCACTTATTAAAATAAATATGTGTACCAGAAGTCCCAAACTGGAGGCCAGGAGCTCAACCTCATCTGCAGAGATGATTTTACAATTTTTAGTTTTCAACACTTAAAAGTCAATAAGTTTCATACAAAACTCCAGATTTGGGGCATCTGAGTGGCTCAGTCGTTAAGTGTCTGCCTTCGGCTCAGGTCATGGTCCCAGGGTCCTGGGATCGAGCCCCACATCGGGCTCCCTGCTCCACGGGGAGCCTGCTTCTCCCTCTCCCCCTCCCCCTGCTTGTGTTCCCTCTCTCGCTGTGTCTCTCGCTCTGTCA
>NW_023270709.1:28753197-28780158 GCF_011800145.1 Mirounga leonina | reverse complement strand
GCGTCTGCCTTCGACTCGGGTCATGATCCCAGGGTCCTGGGATCGAGTCCCGCATCGGGCTTCCTGCTGGGCGGGGAGCCTGCTTCTCTCCCTCTGCCTCTGCCTCTCTCTCTCTCTCTCTCACTTTCATGAATAAATAAATAAATAAATTAATTAAAAATAAATAAATAAATAAAAATTAAAAAAAAAAAACACCAAACCTCCAGATTTCTGGAGTGGCTCAGTTGGTTAAGTGTCCAACTCTTGGTTTTGGCTCAGGTCATGATCTCAGGGTCCTGGGATCAAGCCCGTCATTTGGCTCTGCGCTCAGCACAGAGTCTGCTTGTCCTTCTCCCCCTGCCCTTCCCCCACTTCGTGCTTCCTCTCTCTAAAATAAATAAATCTTTAAAAGAAGAAGAAGAAAAAAAAACCCTCCAGATTTCTGCCTTCTCTTGAGCTGAATCTGGGCCCAGATTCTCAACGGCAGTCTTCAGCGAGAGAGAAGTAGCCGCCTCTTGAGGACATCAGTCCTCCAATGAGTCCCTGTCCCCATCTTTCCCTATCGGTCCCCTGTCTGGGCTGCTCATTTAAGTTCCCCTCTTGCCTCTAACAGGCATTCATGTTTGCACACTGGTCACTTTACGAATAAATAAATAATAATGATTACTTTCAATGTGATTAGAGAGACCCCAAATTGAGAGCATAGAGGGTCTGGAGGGGAGTCTCTGTCCCCACTTAAGCATCTGATATCAGTTTCCTTATTTATAAAGTATGTTGGACTATGTGAAAACCAAAGTCACTTCCTACTTTAAATGTATGCCCTGATTGAGAACTTCGAGAGAGAGGTAAGGGTTCTACACAAGGCAGTCAAAGTGTTCCTCTAGAAAATAACCAAGTACTCAGAATTTGAGGTTCTGTGTGACCATGGGAGGCTGACTGGAAAGGAGAGAGGTCAGTGCGGTCAGTTTGTTTAGGCTATGCTCTAAGGAAGGGGTAGGACTGATGAGCAGGCTTGCAGAGGACTGTGGTGGGCACAGCCCAAGCCCTGTGAGGCTGGGTTGGGATTGTGGCTTCCTAAGAGGACAGTGAAGGCGTTACTTCATGTTGGAGGCCAGAAGAGCTAACTGGACGCCCACACTCAAGGATTTGCACAATGACCTGGTGGCAAAAAAGGAAGCTTTGAAAATTTCTGAGAAGGGAGAGAATAAAAGGAGCATTTCAGGGTTTTTCTAAGGATGATTCTTACCCTGGAGGTGTTCTTATAAAGAGGCTGGAGGGAAAGACTCGCAATAGGGAAATGAGTGGAAATGCTCACAGTCACCCGGCTATCAACTTATCTAAAAAACATCCGCAAAACTGACAGTGTTGAAATAATTTCGCTTAAGGTGTAATAATGGAAATTAAAGTAAACAGAGGCAAGTTGAGAAATAAAGCAAGGCAAGGCTGTCTGGATTCAATGAAATCAAGAGGATGAGGACAATACCGAGGAAACAGCAAAGGAGACCAAGAAATGCCAAGGCAGGAAGGATGTGTACAGCGCAGAGCCTGAATCAGAGTGGGATTCTCGCTTTCCTGCACTCAGGAAGGAGCACGCAAGCTAGGTCCTAATCAATACTCCACGCACTGGGTATTTTCTTCGCTAATGGATGAACACCCTCGGGTTTAAAACCTAAAAGAGGTGACGAAGTCTTCCTCCTTGTTGGGGTATATGCTCATCCCCGTTTCTCCAGAGAGGAAGCTGAAGCTCAGAAGGGTAAACCAGTTGGCTCTGGCACAGTGGGAAGAAGCCGAACTGGGTTTGTCTGACTCATTCTGTCTTGCAGACATGTTGCCATCAGATAATTAAGACTTTCTTTTTAAAACAAAATTGCATGCACTACTGGGTATTTACCCCAAAGATACAAAAGTAGGGATCCGAAAGGGTACGTGCACCCCGATGTTTATAGCAGCAATGTCCACAATAGCCAAACTGTGGAAAGAGCCAAGATGTCCATCGACAGATGAATGGATAAAGAAGATATGGTATATATATATACAATGGAATATTATGCAGCCATCAAAAGGAATGAGATTTTGCCATTTGCAACGACGTGGATGGAACTGGAGGGTATTATGTTGAGTGAAATAAGTCAAAAAGAGAAAGACATGTATCATATGATCTCACTGATATGAGGAATTCTTAATCGCAGGAATCAAACTGAGGGTTGTTGGAGTGGGGGGTGGGGTGGGAGGGATGGGGTGACTGGGTGATAGACACTGGGGAGGGTATGTGCTCTGGTAAGCGCTGTGAATTGTGCAAGACTGTTGAATCTCAGATCCGTACCTCTGAAACAAATAATGCAATATATGTTAAGAAAAAAAAAAGAAGAAGAAGGTAGCAGGAGGGGGAGAATGAAGGGGGGGAAATCGGAGGGGTAGACGAACCATGAGAGACGATGGACTCTGAAAAACAAACTGAGGGTTCTAGAGGGGAGGGGGGTGGGAGGATGGGTTAGCCTGGTGGTGGGTATTGAGGAGGGCACATTCTGCATGGAGCACTGGGTGTTATGCACAAACAATGAATCATGGAACACTTCATCTAAAACTAATGATGTAATGTATGGGGATTAACATAAGAATAAAAAAAAAAAAGAGGGCACGTTCTGCATGGAGCACTGGGTGTTATACTCAAACAGTGAATCATGGAACACTTCATCTAGAACTAATGATGTAATGTATGGGGATTTACATAAGAATAAAAAAAATAAAAAATAAAATAAAATAAAACAAAATTGCAAGTGCCTGCAAGTGGGGTCGTCGAATGGTGCAACTCAGCCGGCTACTCCCATCCTCCGGCCTCCTGGGGAGGCCAGGCGTCTCCTCCCCCCGCACCCACATCAAGCCCGCACTCTGTGGCACCGTACCGAGGCCTGGGCGCCCGGCGGGGCACCCAACAAAAGCCTCGGGGTCCAGGCCCGGGCCGCGGGAGGTCGGCGCGGGGCCCGCGGCGCGCAAGCGGGGTCACGGCATCCCGGCCGCGGTCACCCGGCCCCGAGGAGCGCGCCCCCGCGCGTCGCGCCCCGCGCGGTGGCGGGGCCCCGCCCAGCGCTCCGAGAGGAACCGTGCGCACCCGCAGCCGCGAGCGCGCGTCGCGGGGCGGGCCCGCGCCAAGCCCCGCCCCGGCCCCGCCCCTTCCGCTCGCGCCGGATCCGCTCGGACGCGGCCACGTTGTCCTGCGCGCCCCGAGCGCCGGCCCCGCGAGTCCGGCCGGTGGCGCCCGTCGGCCGCCCCGTCGCGCAGCCGCGGGGCTCAGCGGGGCCCGGGACCCCCACGCCTGCTCGGCGGGGCGCCGCGGCGCAGGGAGGGCCGAGCCACGCGCGTCCGAGCTCCGGGCCGGGAGGCGCCGCCCTCCGCCCGCCCGCCCGCCCGCCTCTCCGCGCCGCCCGGAAGCCGCGAGCGGGAGGGCGCGCGGTAGGGTCGGGCTCCGCGCAGAGCTGGGCGCCGGCGCCCATGCCCGTGCGCCCCGCGGGCCCGCGCCATGGCCTCCGGGAGCGTGGCCGAGTGCTTGCAGCAGGAGACCACCTGCCCCGTGTGCCTGCAGTACTTCGCCGAGCCCATGATGCTCGACTGCGGCCACAACATCTGTTGCGCGTGTCTCACCCGCTGCTGGGGCGCGGCGGAGACCAACGTGTCGTGTCCGCAGTGCCGGGAGACCTTCCCGCAGCGGCACCTGCGGCCCAACCGGCACCTGGCCAACGTGACCCAGCTGGTGAAGCAGCTGCGCACCGAGCGGCCGTCGGGGCCCGGGGGCGAGATGGGCGTGTGCGAGAAGCACCGCGAGCCGCTGAAGCTGTACTGCGAGCAGGACCAGATGCCCATCTGCGTGGTGTGCGACCGGTCCCGCGAGCACCGCGGCCACAGCGTGCTGCCGCTCGAGGAGGCGGTGGACGGCTTCAAGGTGAGGGCCGCGCGGCGCGGGAGGGCGGCGGCGCCGGCGGCCGGGGGGAGCCCCGGGGCTCCCTCCTTTCCGCCTAGAAAATGGCTGGGCCGGACGTGTGCTTCACAGCCGTCACTTCCTCCCCGTCGCCCCAGGGCCTCGGCACTCGGATGTGGGAGAGCCTGCAGCTGCTGCGGAGGGCGGAGGTGTCCCACCCCACCCGCCCACCCCGGGGGCTCCCGGGCGCCCTACCCGCGGAGGCCCCTCCCTCCCTTGACGGTGGGACGACGTGCGTAAAAGCGGCACGCGTCGCCGCGCTCGTGCGCCGCTCGGGTCCCAGATGATCTCACACACAACGCTCGCACGTTGCCTGGCCGTGTGCGCGCCCGGCAGGTGCCGGTGGCGGGGTGCGCCGTCCTGTCCTGGAAGCCACGGAAAAGAGCAGCTCTTTGCTGCTGAAGTCGGTTAACCACCGTGAGACCCGAGATCACAGTTACCGTGAAGATTAAACGACATAAAGGGAGCGGGTGGCCCTTTGTGAACGGTTGAGTCCGCAGGCCGCCCAGCCAGCCAGCGACACGGAAGCGAAGTGCTGACTGGAAGAGTTGTGTCTGGCCGCACGGGAGGAAGGCGGGTGCTGTGTGGTGTTCTGTGTTGAGGCTCCAGCACAGGAAGGTGCCCCGTGACGTTTACCTGTGGGTACACGCGTGCGGTTGATCACTTAGCATTCATGGCACTTCCGGATGTATCATTTTACACCGGCAGTAAGCCTGGAGTAGGTTGGGAAGGTGGTGTTTCCACGCCGCCTGCGAGGACAATGAGAGGGCACAGCATTTCCTCTGTATGCTTCTGTGGAGAGTCACAGCCCGCCCTGAGCCTCGAAAGCCACTCCCCTTTCCACTGAGCCCCGCAGTATCCTTCCGGGGATAGGCAGGTGACCCCTCAGCTCGAGCTGCACACAGACTGCCGAGGAGAGTGTGCGGACCCCCGTGCCCTGCGGATGTCCGCAAGCCCAGGACCGGCTCTAAGCAGGGAACGCGGGTTCCGTGTGATAAGCACATTAGCCATGCTGATGCTAAGGTCTGCCTAATCTTGAACTGTGCACCTGTGTTTGCTTTTCTCAGGAGCAAATCCAGAACCAGCTGGACCACCTGAAAAGAGTGAAGGACTTGAAGAAGAGGCGCCGGGCGCAGGGAGAGCAAGCGCGGGCTGAACTCTTGGTAAGGGTGTTTGGAATTCACAGGTAGAACTGCTTCTGTTAGCCACTCTGTGTTTTGTAAGGCTGGTGTTACTTCCCTTAACCTTAGCCAGTCAGGTCACCCGAAATTCCAGGTGTGGGTGAAACAACCCCAGATGGGAGTGGGGAACTCACCTGGAGAAACAAGGGATTCCACACGGCGGGGGGGAAGGGATAGAAGAGCTGAGGTTGGAACCCCTGGGGATCTGACCTATCAAACGTTTAACCTGCTAGTCTTGTATAGATCAGGGTTGATCCTTGACAACGCTGATGTGGGTGAGGGTCTCGGGCACGGTTAGCTTCCTTTGGTGACATTCTGCAGATGGATGCTGACAGTGGCTGGGCAAGAGACTGATGTGCTCATTTGTGATAGGGATATTTGGGGCTTTTGTTTTGACAACCAAAAAAACAAAAAAAAAGTATGGAGACTTTTGTAACATATCCTTATATCCACCACATAGGTGCTCAAGCAATTTTTTTGTAACAGTAAATAAAATATGAGAAATTCCCAAGACGTGCCTGCATCTGAAAAGCAAACTCTTAGACTGGCAGTGTCTAGCAGCATCTTGCGAAATTTTGTCAGTCCTGGCCAGGGGGTAGGAAGGAACTTTTGGGCAGGGAACTTATTCTCCTGATGTCTTCAGGTACCACCATTTGTTCTGCCCGCACACTCCCCTGAGACCTCAGCTCCCCTAGCTTGAAAGCAGGGCTGACCGATGGACAGTCTGGTGTGCCTGAGTGGAATCCCCATGCACACAACCGTTGTGTCCTCTGTGGGAGGACTGTCAGAGGAGAAAAAGCCCTTCTCTGAGAATCGGGACACTTGGACGTACTTCTCGGCTCTGACACTAGCCAGCTGGATGGACGGGGAGAGTGATACACTCTCTCTGGCCTGTTTCCTCCTCTCTGAAATGGGCACGTTGGGCTCGACCTGTGGTTTTTCAGCAAGGCTGGTGCTGCCCTCTCCTTCCCTCCCGTGGTGTGTTCCTTTGGTTATCACTTGAGGAACTGAGTGACTGGGGAGGGGAGGGCAGAGATGCTGAATGTCCTGCTGTGCAAGGGCGTCCCATGCTGGGCAAAATTGTCCCGCCACCAGCGTGCCTGGGGCAGCCCCTTCCAGAAGCCCGGAATCAGTTGCTCTTTAAGGTCTCTTTCAGCTTTAATGTTTCATTTCTAAGGTTACATTGTATCACTTACGTCTTTGAAGGACTTTAGCTAAGGAGAGCTGTAACTTTACCAAAAGGATTTGGAACGAAGGTGTGTGCAGCCCAGTGAGTGCTTAGGAAGGGCGGAGGGAGGGACGGTTCATGGGGGAAGATTCTCAGGAGGAGGGGAGCGGAGAGCAGGTGTTGGCAAGCTTCCGTAAAGGGCCAGACAGGATTTTTGGCTCTGTGGGCCACATCGGCTCTGTCACAACCACTCAACTCTGTTGTCATAGCTCAAAGGCAGCCAAATACAAGATGTGAATGATTGGTCTGGCTATGCCCCAATAAAACTACATTCCCCAGGAGTAAGTGAAGGTTGTTGCTGGCCCTTTGTTGAGCATGGAGCCCTAGAGCCCTGTCAGTGGGAGAGGGGTGGGGAAGGAAGGGCTGACTAACTTTGGCAAAGAATCTGTGCCCAGGGGGAACCACACCCACAGCCAGTGAGGAGGGGGTAGTTGAGGAACACTCCTGGAGGCCAGAAACGGGCACAGGCCACATGGGAAGGGCTTCAGGGACGCAGTCCCGGCCACGGTGCGAGGATTGAGTGTTCCGGTCTGGCCCCACATGGCACATGGCCGACCCTGTCCCTTCCCCGGCCGCCTTTCATGGCTCCCAGTTGCAACAAAGTGTTGCCCCACCCGGCCTGCCAGGCAAGGTCTGTTCTGCCCTCTTACCTTCTCTGGCTTCCCCTCCACGCTCACGGGCTCTGCGGGACAGACTCCTTGCGGCGCCGTCTCCTTGCCGGCGTCATTCCCCCTGCCAGGAAAGCCTGTCTGCTCTCTGAGCACATGGTGCACTCCTGTCCTCCGACAAGCCTGTGTCCGCGCTGCTCCTGGGAAGGCTGGACCAGCTTCCCGCAGGGCAGGCCAACCTGTCCTCTCGCACCGTCTGTGCTTACTCACCTGCGACTGAGTTCTTTGTTATCCCCGGGGTAACTCACCTCTCAGCGCTGTGTGTCCAGTCGGTAAAGCCTGACAGCGGGAGGGGGTGGAGAAGGTGCCAGGGGGAGAGGGGAGTCGGGGAGGAGACGCGGAGGGCCTTAGAAGGGAGCCTTCCCCCTTCAGTGCCCGTCCCTGTCTCCGACACAGAGCCTGACCCAGATGGAGAGGGAGAAGATCGTCTGGGAGTTCGAGCAGCTCTATCACTCCTTGAAGGAGCATGAATACCGCCTCCTGGCCCGCCTCGAGGAGCTGGATCTGGCCATCTACAACAGCATCAATGGCGCCGTCGCCCAGTTCTCCTGCAACATCTCCCACCTGAGCGGCCTGATCACCCAGCTGGAAGAGAAGCAACAGCAGCCCACCAGAGAGCTCCTGCAGGTAGGCTGGGGGGCCCCGCTGCGCCGGCGCAGCTCGCCGGGCCTGCCGAGGGAAGCATGCCTCCCGGGGCTCTGGCCGACTCGCCTGGGACCGGGCAGTTGCGCTGTCTCACAGAAAGGGCAAAAGGAGGTCCTCAGGCCCAGGCCCGTCCTGCGCCGCGTGGTCTGGTCACACGCAAGGCTCTCGACCTCCCCGGGCCTCAGCGACCCCATGGAATGAGGGGTTCGGCCCCGTGCCATGTAAACAGACTGCCTCAGTGCAGCATCCTGTGACGTCACCGTCTGTGTGCATCGAAACGGGGAGCACTTGAGTGGGAGCGGTTGGCCCGAGCGGTCCCGTGCCTTCAGCTTGGTGTCCCGCAGGTGACACAGCTGACCACGGGAAGTGAGCTGTCGTGCGTTCGCTGCATACCAACTGTTGTTGAGTTGGGCACTGTTCCAGGCACTGGGATTAAGTGGTGAAGAAGCTCTCCTGAAATTTATATTCTAATGTCCAGGGCAGACAGTTAAAGAAGTGAACAGTGAGGATAACGGGTGTTGATAAATGCCATTAAAAGGGCTGATGGCACGGGGTAGGGGTCAGCAAACTGCCCCACCACCTGCTTTTGTATGTCCTGCAGGCTAAGCCTGGTTTTTACGGCTTTGGGGGAGTTTTTTTGGGTTTTTTTGTTTCTGTTTTCTTGGTATTTTTGTTGTTTGTTTTTTAGTGGGGAAGGAGCAGAGGGAGAGGGGAAGAGAGCATCTTAAGCAGGCTCCACACTCAGTGCAGAGCCCGACTGGGGGCTTGATCTCACCACCCTGAGATCAGGACCTGAGCTGAAATCAAGAGTTGGACGCTTAAACGACTGAGCCACCCAGGCACCCCTGGTTTTTACAGATTTATGTATTTATTTAGATTTTATTTCTTTGAGAGAGAGAAAGCGCACAAGCAGGGGGAGCAGTAGAGGGAGAAGCAGGCTCCCCGCTGAGCAGGGAGCCCGAAGCGGGGCTTGACCCCAGGACCCCGGGATCATGACCTGAGCCGAAGGCAGACGCTTAACGACTGAGCTCCCCAGGCACCCCTGGTTTTTACGGTTTTAAATGATTGGAAAAATCAGAAGAATTTTATTTCGAGGTATGTGAAATTATATAAAACTCAAGCTCTGCCGTCTGTCCATTTTATTGGCACGCAGCCACACGCATCCCGTTACGTGCCGGGCATGGTTACTTTCCACCAGCACAGCAGAGCAGAGTTGCAACCGCAAGACGATGCATGGCTCCCCAAACCCAAAATATGTACTGTCTAGCCTTTAAGAAAAAGTTTACTGACTCCTGCTTTAGAATCATAAGAAGCCTAGCCTGACGCCTTAACGAACACCAATATTTAACTGTCAGGGAGAAAAGGAAGAGTTTGCAACAGGAACACTTGGCCAGAGAAGCAGAGTGACCAGGAAGGAGGGAGTGGACAGCAGAGCCTCATGCATTTGAGGGCCGACGTCCATTTGGTTTAAAGCCGTGGGCATCACTGACGCCCTCAGACAGGACTGCCGCGGTGAGCAGTTTGGGCAGGAGCCGCGTTAGGGAGAGTGGGGACTGGCTGGGTGAGCAGCCACTGCAGGAGGAGGTGACTGTCAAGGAGGAAGACCATGAGGAGAGGTAAGAAAATGCTCAGAGGTGAGGTGGGATTGTGGGGCTTCATGAGGAGGGGATGCTTAAAGAAACAAGCTAAACATTCCGGAAAAGAATATGCAGGAGGAGAGTCTGTTGTAAGGATCCGGGTGAGGAGAATCACTGAAACTGTAAGAGTGATGGACTTACCACTCATGTCCGTGCCTGAGAAGACAAGGCAAGGGGACTAAGGCACATGTGTAGGAGGTATTTGGGGAGGAAGGGAGGGTCGGGGAGGTGGATGCAGGCAGGTTGAGGTTTGGTAGCAGAAATGCAGCGCTTCTATTCTCTTGACGTGAGAAAGCAGGATCCCCTGTTGCTTTTGGGCAGGAGTTAGGGAAAACATTAGCTTTGAAGATTACGGGGAAGTTTTGAAATTACCGTTTCAGAGTATGGGAAAACCAGGTGGTTTGTGAGACACAGTAGGATTGCTTAGTGGGTGACCGTCAGTGTGTACTGGGGCCAGTCTGCCTTGTGTGACTTTCTCTTCTGCTTTGCTTCCTGAGCCCAAGTCTGCTCTCGTGCAGACATAGGGAAAGCAGGTAGTGAGGTGCATCCTGGATTAGGACTTTATAAGATGGAGTTGAGGGTTTGGTTTGTTCTGTTATGGTGATAAAACATATATAGCATCAGTTCCATCATTTCGGCTATTTCAAAGTGTACAACTCAGTCGCATTTGGTAAGTAAGCAAGTAAGTGTTCAGTCATCACAACTGTGTGGTTCCAGAACACTGTCCTCACTGCAAAAGGAAACCTTGTATCCATTAAATGGTCACTCATTCCTTTCCACCGACTGGCGGCCATCAATCTGCTATGTGTCTCCAGGGGTTTGCCTATAATATGTGGCCTTTCGTGTCAATTTCTTTCACTCCTTGTACTTTTTTCAAGGTTCGTCTATCTTTTAGTGCGGATCAGTACTTCCCTTCTTTTTATGGCTGGCTAATATTCCGTTGTATGGATAAACACCACATGCTGTTTCCCTGTGTTGCATTCATGAGCTGACGGATATTTGCTTTGTTTCCACCGTTCGGTGGTTGTGAGCAGTGCTCTGTGAACATTAACACCGTGATGTGCTTCGGCAGCTTCTGGCATCATCTGTGCCGGGCACGTTCCAGTTTGAGTATATGCGCTGCCAAAGTGAGCACTGGAGGTTTTAATTTTTTTTTTTTAAGGTGGAAGATACTTGTGAGGACATTTTTGAACAGATGGGGTCTGTTGAAAGAGGGCTCGTGGACGTGGAATGAGAGGGAGAGAGGGTTATGGTGGATGTCATTGGAAAAGCGAGCTAAATCTTATTTAAAGAGGAAATATTAGAGGCAGCCCCACTGAGGTCAGGAACAGAGCAAGATGCCCACTATTGTCTACCCCTATTTAATGTTGTACTGGAGGTTTTAACCAGTGTAGTTAGATAAAACAACTACAAGCCTTTCCACCGGCACAGCAGAGTGGAGTTGCAACTGCAAGACGATGCATGGCTCCCCAAACCCAAAATATGTACTGTCTAGCCGTTAAAAGGGCTAGAATTGGAAAAGCCCGGGGCACCTGGCTCACTCAGTCACTGGAGCATGTGACTCTTGATCTCCGGGTTGAGTTTGATCCCCATGTTGGGTATAGAATTTACTTAAAAATAAAATCTTTAGGGACGTCCGCCTGGGTGGCTCAGTCGGTTAAGCGTCTGCCTTCGGCTCAGGTCATGATCCCAGGGCCCTGGGATCGAGTCCCGCATCGGGCACCCCGCTCTGTGGGGAGCCTGCTTCTCCCTCTGCCTCTGTCTCTCTGTCTCTCATGAATAAATAAATAAAATCTTTAAAAATAAATAAATAAAATAAAATAAAATCTTTAAAAAAAAAGAATTAGAAAAGACATTAAACTATCTTATTTAGAGAATATGTGTTATGTAATTATAAAATAAAAAGTCAGTGCTATAATTAATTAAAGAATTCAGCAAGGCAGCAGGATGTAAGATAGACAGAAATCAGCAGCCTTTGTATGCACAGATAACCACCAGAATACATTTTAGAAAAGGATACCCCATTTCCAATTGAGAAAAAAAGGTAAAATACCTGGGAATAAACTTATAAGCAATGTGTGAAAACCTGTGTGGAAAATATTATAAAACATTCCTGATGGACACAAGATAGACTTGAACTAATAAAAAGACATCTCTTGTTCTTGGCTAAGAACATGTCAACATCATCACATCAGTTTGTCATAAGTTAATTTATAGACTTAATGCAATTCCAACAAAAAACACAACACACTTTATCTGGAGCTAGACAAATTGATGGTAAAGTTCAGATAGAAAAATAAGCCCAGAAAAATAGCTGGGAAACACAGAAAGAAGAGCCGTGGGTGGGAACTGGCCCTATTAGACATTAAAACATACTATAATGCCTGTGTAACCAAGACAGCTATTACCATAGCACAACGGAAAAACATACACTGTAACCATTCAGAAGACCAGTGTCACGGGCTGCCTGGGGGGCTCAGTCAGTTGAGCGTCTGACTCTTGATTTTGGCTCAGGTCATGATCTCAGGGTCCTGGGATCGAGCCCCGCATCGGGCTCTGTGCTCAGCAGGGAGTCTGCTTGAGATCCTCCCTCCCTCTCCCTCTGCTCCCATGCACACTCTCTCTCGCTAAAATAATAAATAAATAGGTCAAATTGAAAGAAAATCGCAGCAAATATCACAAATAGGGATAATAGAAATAGTATATAAAGAACATTCAAAAAATTGAGGGGGGGTGAAGACAAGTTCTATAGAAAAATGAGCAAAAGATATGAACAGGCAGTTTGCAAAAGAAAAGTAAAATTGGACCATGAACTTGTGAAAATGTGTTCTACTGTACTTTTAATAAGATGCAAATTAAAAACCATACTATAGTACCCTTTCTCCCCCATTGGAATAGCAAAGTTATCTTAATTCAGTACACCGTTAGCAAGGATGTGAGAGAGTGAATCTCATGCTGGTGGGAAGACATTGTTTTGGCAGCATTTAACAAAAGTATACATGCAGTTAGAATTTGACCAAGATTCCTTTCAGGAATTTACCTTGAAGATACGAAAATATGTACAAAAATACATACACACAAGGTTACTCGATGTAACATTGTTTGTAATGCAAAATATTGGGAAAAACCCACCTTCCAAACCAAGAAGAGTGGTTGAATCAACTGTGTGTTTGTGTATACCATGGAATAATATACAACTGTACAGAAGAGTAAGGAAGATACTATGAACTGCTAAGAGTGGTTTCCGGAATGTATTGTTAAGTGAAAATCATAGTGCAAAATACGAAGTGTGCTACTTTTTTGTATGAAAAAAAGATAATTGGAACATCATGTATCTGCTTATTTTTGCAGAGGAAACAGTGGAGGGGTAAACCAGATGGGAATGGGGAAAATGGGGTGGGAAAGGATAGGATAAAAAGTGACAGAGACTCTCTGGCCAAGTTTCAGACTTTTTTTTTTTTAAAGATTTTATTTATTTATTAGAGACAGAGATAGTCACAGAGATCATTAGCGAGCTGAGCAGGGAGCCCGATGCGGGACTCGATCCCAGGATCCTGGGACCATGACCTGAGCCGAAGGCAGACGCTTAACGACTGAGCCTCCCAGGCGCCCCGGTTTCAGACTTTTTGAGCACCAAAATGAATAAGAACAGTGATGGATCATAACCTATTAAAATAAGAATATATGAGTCCACAGTAATAATACATGGGGAAGTTACTCCTTCTAGTAAAATGTTGACTAAGTAACAAAGAAGGAATTTTGAAGCTAGCCAACGACCCTTTTACCATCATAGTAGAAGCTATTTCAGACAGTAATTATCAATGGATGCTAAATCTAAGGGAGGAAGTTTGACAAGAATTAGAGTATTAACATAATTTCGAAGTATCATTTTTAGATTGCTTCTTAGTTACAAAAGGAAAGATAGTAGCTATTCAGTGATCAACATACGGCCAGTAAGGGGCAAGTGAGTATCATGTACCTTTAGAAGGACATACCATACACTAGTCAAAGATGACACAGCCTGGACTTAATCATGGGGGGAATGGCTGACAAACTCCAACGGAGGAAAGGCCTCCTGGAGAATGAATGGCCTGTATTAAACCAACGTCAGTGTCACAAGAGAAATCAGTGCTAAGGAACGATTCCAGATACGGGTGGTGATAGCTCAGTGTGGAGAATGGTCATGGATTACTGAGCGGGGAGGTGAGTAGCTGCAAGTAACTTTGTTGGTTAAACTAGACTATGGCTGTGGGTTAGAGAAAGGTTCATTTAGATCGTTGATTTATTGATCATTAGATCAATGTTCCTTTTCCTGGGTTTGATAACTGGACTGTAGCTGTGTAAGAAAACGTACTTGCCCTTAGGAAATACAGAAGTCTAAGGGGGCAAAGATACATTATGTACTGGAAAGAGTGATCTCTCAAATGGTTCTGAATATAAACATGGTTATAATAATCTGCTAAGTCTGGGAAGGAGTATACGGGAGCTCTGAGCTAGCAGCTTTTCTGTGTATTTGAAATTATTTCACAATAAGAAGTCCAAGCAAGCAGGACAAGTAGGCAGTTGTGGTCCAAGGGTGGGATACTTGTTAGGAAATGTGAAGTCGTGAGATCCTTGCCAGTAGGGCAGGAGTAGGGCATAGGAAATGCTGGGGTAGTAAACAGCGTGCATCCCAGATTTTTAGCTCCTCGACTGTGAGTCCTGTTCCTTGTCTCCCTGGCTTCTCGCAGGAGGGCCAGCCGGTAGCTTGGTTTTCAGCAAATATCTGAAAGAAGACTGAAGTTATGACTTCTATGACTTCTCATGGTTATCCTTTTCCTTTCTCTTGTAGGACATCGGGGACACATTGAGCAGGTACTGTGTTCTCCCTCCCCAGTGTTAAATCAAGTGCAGGAGGATGTTTCCCTCATGCTCATAAATCCTGGAAGGAGCCCTGAGAAGGACATCTTACCAGAGTGACACATAACCCTGCCCGTCTCTGAACAAGTCACTTGTGTGCAAAGAGCTAGATGGACCTGTTCTCAGTAAAGCTCAGGAATTACTGACAATCTGGGAGGCTGAGGGTAGGATGGGGCTACCGTGGTTTGTGACGACGCCTCCATGGAGAGTGAAGGGTCACACACACCTGGGCGAAGTGCATGGTTTCTTGTGGTCATTGCTGCTTCAGGGTTTCCGAGTCCTCCCGCCACTGCCCCCTAATTCTGTAAAGGGGAAAATACGGCGTCAGAAGAGTGTGACTGGCTCAGAGTTACAGAATTAGTGCTGGGTCACCTGGATTCTGGCTCTCGTTCTCATTATTGCTTGGCTGTGTCATCAGGTGGGGGTGAGGAGAAGCTCTGGGAGCAGGGAGACCTCTAAGTGGGCAGATGGCAAGGCTTGTGTTGCAGGGCAGACGAGGGCAAGCGGGGTCGGCCTTGGGAACATGCTGTTTGTGCAGGAGAGCCCACAGGGACAGAGACTGACTTTGAAGGAGCCGAACTTTGAAGCTGGTGCAGATACTGAATGGTGAAAACCCTCCAGAGGAACGCAGCCGGGCTGTGTGGGAACGTTTGCGGGGCTGGGGCAGGGCCTTGTAGATGGGTTGGGCCGGCTGGGAGTGCCATGTGGGTAGTTTATGTTGGTAAAATTGAGGGTTTTGAGGGAGAGGGGTTAGAACGTGTCCAGTCCTAGCCTAATGGCCCCAGCAATTACTGCCCTGACTTGTTACCTTTGCTTTTCGATGCCAGTCTCGTTCTGGTCCAGCACAGGGAGCTAGATCTTCAGAGCCTCGCACTTGGTGACATTAAAGTTTGGGTTTGGCTATATGAGAGAGGAAACCCAAAATTTCATTGGCTTAAGGCTTACACGTAATTTAAGACATTGTTGCCATGTAGGAAATGTGCAGGTAGGTAGCCCTGGGCTGGGCTTCTGGTCTCCTTCCCTTCACTCTCCTGCCGTCCCTGAGTCCTGGTCCTCGATCTGGCAGTCCAACATGGTTCAGCCAGCCCGGGGGGGTAAGTCACAGTGCCACAGTGCACTCCTTTTTAAGCAGGCTTCTCAAATTACCACGAGACACTCCTTACCTCTTAATGGCCAGAACTCGGTCACAAGGTCCCATCTAGACTGGGCAGCCATGAACCCCGTATAACTTGGAAGATGGGAGACAGGGATATTGGGGAGGCAGCCGGCAATCGGTTTTTGCCATGGACCCCTTGAGCAGGGCGGGTACCTGTCTGGAGGGCCTCTCTCCGTATTTGGGAACCTGAGGGCTCTGGGTTGTTGCCCACCATGAATCTCCAGGACTTTGTCTAGGAATCTAGTGCTTTCTGGCAAGGTCAGCCTTAGGTTCAGTTTAATTCAGTAAACCTTTTTGAGGACAAGCCATTTGAAAATCCATGAGCTAGGTGCGATGGGGGGAATGAAAATGAGTAAGATGTTTCTCCTGCTCTTGTCTAGAGGATCACAGTCTAGGAGGAGGACAGGGAGAGAAGTGTGGTGGCTGCTTTTAAGGACCTGCCAGTCAGTCTAACCCGGGCTTTGTCTGGGCCCCTCAAGGGGTGGGGGTGGGGGAGGGAGTTACTCATTTTTTTTTTTTTTTTTTTTAACTTAGAGCTGAAAGAATCAGGATCCCTGAGCCCTGGATCACACCTCCAGATCTGCAAGAGAAAATCCACATTTTTGCACAAAAATGTCTATTCTTGACCGAGAGCCTGAAGCAGTTCACAGGTAATATGAGGAGAAGGGTCCATCAGGGGAAATGCATTTATGCTCTGAATATCTGTGTCTTGACTGAGAGGAGGATATATTTTCCAGCCAGATGCGGGATGCAAACTGATGGTCTTCTTTTCTCTCCTTAGAAAAAATGCAGTCAGATATGGAGAAAATCCAAGGTAAATTCATGTATTTACTGGGCTTTTGATGTTGAAGTTTCCTGGGAAGATGGACATCTGCTTTAAAAGTGGGGGGAAATGTGAGGGGGGGTGACACCCACTGGCCAGCCTCCTCGGATCTTCTGCATCTTCCCTTTGCTTTAATTGTTTCAATTAATATCTTCTTCTTTGAATATGAAGTCCTTTATATACACTCAGCTCTCAGTCTATTTTGATGGGGGGTGAAAAACAGGCAGTCCAAAAATGAATTAATCCAGAATAAAGAATGAACAGAAACTATGCTAGCTGCATTTCACTTGAGCTGGTATTTAAAGTTATGATTTGCCGAGCTCCTCCTGCTCATGGGCATTGGTGCCGGCTGGGATGGGGGGAATCAAGCAGCACTTATTAGGTAAAGTGGTTTAGGTATTCAAGGGAAGCCCTTCTACATGTAAAATTTTCTTTTTCTTTTTTTTAAAGATTTTATTTATTTATTTGACAGAGAGAGAGAGATAGCGAGAGCAGGAACACAAGCAGGGGGAGTGGCAGAGGGAGAAGCAGGCTTTCTTCCGAGCAGGGAGCCCGATGGGGGACTCGATCCCAGGACCCTGGGATCATGACCTGAGCCGAAGGCAAATGCTTAACGACTGAGCCACCCAGGCGCCCAACATGTAAAATTTTCTGTTCATGAGCCACATTCGGTTAGGAGTTGGCCCTATCCTAAGTGCTAAAATTCCTGGACAGTCTAGTGGGATCTGAAACCTCTATATATAGGTAAACCCTTTTTTTAATTGTTACACATCACAAATCCCCAAATCTCTGGTGATTTCCTGTGTGATGTATCCTAAGACCTTGTTTGCACTTTATCTTTTCAGGTACATATGTAGGGGACACTCAAATGTCTTCCACCATCAAACGAATAGGGACAAACTGCACTAGACATTGTGGGTGACACTGGAAGGCATGACTCCTTGATCAGGCTCTCATTGATTTCTCCTTCTCCCCTGCCACTTAAAAGGCTCATGAGAGCTTATTTGTGAACATGCTTTGTCCACTGTTAAGTGCCTCTGAAGTGAGTGGTCTTTTTTGCCCCAGCGTGGCAGTGGGCATCTCCCAGTTGAGCCACCCAGCCTCTAGAACAGAGGTGGCTTATGAAAGCCGAGAGTTGCATATGACGTGGACTTGGAACCGTGTTTCGCCCTGCAGGGCTGTCCCTGTTCCTTTAGGGCTCTTGGTTGAGCGATGGAGTCAGATGGTGCGTAGAGAAGTCAGCACATGACTGACAACGGCAGTTCCGGGCTGTCTAATGCGACCGTAGCCTTACGGGGACTCTAACGGGAGTTCCTTCAGTTAGGTAGTCCTTGGAAATACTCACACATACGTAACTACTTCTCTCTTGTTCTTTCAGAATTGAGAGAAGCTCAGTTATACTCAGGTAGGTGATGGAGACAAAACCATATGGAAACAGGAGTAAAAATCCTAAAGACCTAACTACTGTTGTGAATGATTTTGGAAATTGCCTAAATTGGGGTTCTTTAGATTACGTGTATCAAAGTGATAAACAGCAACCACAAAAAAAACCATTGATTGTTTCTGTGTTTACAATATCTTTGTATGCCTCAGAGCTGAAGCCAATGACCTTTGAAGGAGGAGGAAATCAAGCTCAGGTGCTTGATTAGAAGCTGCAGTCCCCAGTGTGTGCTCTGCAAAAAGCAGTCATCCTTCCAGAGAGTTAGGAGGCCCGATTCTTCTTCTTTTTTTTTTTAAGATTTTATTTATTTATTTGACAGCGAGAGAGAGAATCCAAGGAAGAGAGAGACAGAGCACAAGCAGGGGGAGTGGCAGAGGAAGGGGGAGAAGCAGACTCCCCGCTGAGCAGGGAGCCTGATGCTGGGCTCAATCCCAGGACCCCGGGATCATGACCTGAGCCGAAGGCAGTCACTTAACGACTGAGCCACCCAGGCGCCCCTTATTATTTTTTTTTAAAGTACTATTTTTTTTTTAAGATTTTATTATTTATTGACAGAGACAAAGCGAGAGAAGGAACACAAGCAGGGGGAGTGGGAGAGGGAGAAGCAGACTCCCGGCCGAGCCAGGAGCCCGATGTGGGGCTCGATCCCAGGACCCCGGGATCATGACCTGAGCCGAAGGCAGACGCTCAACATGGAGCCACCCAGGCGCCCCTGAGTGCTGGGGAGTGTAGGAATCTCGGGTCATCCCCTCTCTGCTGGGGCAGGAATTGAAGCTCCCCGAATGGTCCGGAGACTGGGTGAATCTGTGGTCCCAGGGGTATTCCCATCTCGGGTGTGTACTTCCCATCGTTAGTTGGAATCGTCCCTGGAGAGAGGTGTACAGCAGGTGTTCTCTCTCTCCATGCTGTCCGCCACTGGTCCGTCTTTGTTCTTTCAGCAAGTATTAGCTGGGTACTGTGCATAAGTCCTACGCTGTCTAACGTTGTGCGGGCTTCTCTAGGGGGAACAGAAGAGCTCGGAGTGTGGTGTCTGACTGGGGCATGAGGCACACCCACGACCTGGGGGACAGCTCAGTGACTGCTGTGCACGGATGGTTGAACCACGAGCCTGCTACCCGGGGCTCTTGGTCACCTCCACTGTTGCCCGTCATGACCCTTCTGTGGGAGTCACTTAGCCTGAGCCGTGGTCCGGAGAGGCAGTGCTGGGCAGCGTTCCTCCTGAGCAAGACTTGAGCAGCAGCTGAGGGAATCATAGCAGTGCTTTAAAGCAGGAGGGCAGCACGGACACAAGATGCTGTGCAGCTGAGCCCCCGAGCCCATGACATGGATGGCAGTTTCAGGTTTAGGAGAGGGGGAGTGGCATGGCTGGTTAACAGCAGCTTTTTGAGGAAGACGTGAGTGTTGCATGGGACATTAGAAAAAGATGAACGGGGTTTGCACGGCTGAGTAAAGATCTCATGGAATGGAGGATATAAAAGAGTGATTTTTTTAAAGATTATTTATGTTAGTGTGCGTGCACGCATGGATGGAGGGGGAGAGAGAGAAACCCAAGCAGATACCGCTCTGAGCACAGAGCCTGTCAGGGGCCCCGATCCCACGACCCTGAGATCACGACCTGAGCCGAAACTAAGAGTTGGACGCTCAACCGACTGCACCACCCAGGCGCCCCCAGAAGAGTGAAACAGGTTCCAGAACCCCAAAGTTTAACTTGGGAATTCAGTTTATAATGGATACTGTGGCTTAAGATGTTTAAAAGAGAGGGAATGGAGGTAAGATCTCAGTACCTTCAATATATCTTGGCTTAGGAAAGTAATCAGCTATTCCAAACAATAATTTTTGGAATGTCAACTGAGGGATGAATTCCGTAAGATGAATGCAGCCTCCCGTGGGACGCTCGTGTTCTCTTCCTGGGGGGGTGGGAATGAGCTGGGGTCCTCTGGTGTGCTCTCCTGGCCCTCGGCTGACCCCCCGCCCGTCCCCTCCGTGTCTCCGCAGTGGATGTGACTCTGGACCCAGACACAGCCTACCCCAGCCTGATCCTCTCCGATAACCTGCGGCAAGTGCGGTACAGTTACCTCCA
This sequence comes from Mirounga leonina, assembly GCF_011800145.1. NCBI lineage: Eukaryota > Metazoa > Chordata > Mammalia > Carnivora > Phocidae > Mirounga > Mirounga leonina. The sequence continues at coordinate 28,760,448 of NW_023270709.1, read as the reverse complement.
GCAGGACCTGCCTGACAACCCCGAGCGGTTCAATCTCTTTCCCTGTGTCTTGGGCTCTCCATGCTTCATCGCTGGGAGACATTATTGGGAGGTAGAGGTGGGAGATAAAGCCAAGTGGACCATAGGTGTCTGTGAAGACTCAGTGTGCAGAAAAGGTGGCGTCACTTCGGCCCCCCAGAATGGATTCTGGGCAGTGTCCTTGTGGTATGGGAAAGAATACTGGGCTCTTACCTCCCCAATGACTGCCCTCCCCCTGCGGACCCCTCTCCAGCGGGTGGGGATTTTCTTGGACTATGATGCTGGCGAGGTCTCCTTCTACAACGTGACAGAGAGGTGTCACACCTTTACTTTCTCTCACGCTACCTTCTGTGGGCCTGTCCGGCCCTACTTCAGTCTGAGTTACTCGGGAGGGAAGAGCGCAGCCCCTCTCATCATCTGCCCCATGAGCGGCATCGATGGGTTTTCTGGCCATGTTGGCAGTCATGCTCATTCCATGGAGACCTCCCCTTGAGGAGGTGAACTGGGGCCAAGAGGGCCGTGGGCCATAATCCTACCCCAGGCATAAGGCGTCTTGTTGCCTTGCCTCGTTCCGCTGGTCACGGCTGGAAGTCCTCGCCACTCCCCATGACCTGCCGTGGGACACGGGTGTCCACTCTCCTTTCCCTTCCCAGGCAAACTGTCAGATTGCCCAGAAATAAAAACCCGGTGTCCACCTCCGGTGTTTCCACACTTCGGGTTTTACACATTACTGGAGGGGATAAAGAGTAGGGATAACCCTTGGAGAGCCATCAGGATACTTCACTGTGGCTCGGCCTGGCTTCCCCTGGTTCAGCCCCACATAGTGATCGTGGATATTTGCTGTTTTCCGGACCAGGGCTCCTTTCTAAGAACTTAGAGTGGACCTACCTGGCCTGTCAGCATGGCTCCCTCTATCCCGGTTTTTCCTTTGGGAATAGTACCTCTGCCCCTAGTTCCCATTCTGCCGTAGTTTTATTAACTCCATTAAAGAGGCCTACATGTGTTTTGATTAGTTACAGTTATTTTACAATAATGGTGGGAAATGGCCCCACCTCTGTTACGAGATAATGTTCTAATCAATGTGCTCTTTGCCTCTGTATCTTTTCCGAGGGCTTTGTCTGCTCCCTTCATTCTAATGAAAGGTGTATCCTGGTGTTGGGTGCACATCGTCCAGGATAATTTTCTGCCAGCACCATCCATTGTTCCTAGATCCCCTCCCACTCCCATTTGTGGACTGACGGTCAGTCATACACCGTCCCTGGAATGATTCTGAGGCAGTATTCCGGGGACTTGCCTCCTTTTCTCCATTTCCTCTGGGGAATGGGGGAATTGACCTTTCTAATATGTGTACCATCAAGGGGCAGTTCCATCCCCATAGCCATTGGGTCACGAGGCATTCTGGGGCCAGAAGGCTAAGGCAGATGACTTCAAGCCCCCACAGTGGTTCTTAGTCCTGCTTCCCTTTGGGTACATGACCCTCTGTTTGAAAATAAAGTGAGTATGGATGTTGTTTACATTGTTGTTTTCTGGGTCTTGGTAGGATTGCGTTCGTAGAGGCTGGGGTGGGATTGAAGGGGTTGGTAATGGCGTTGATTTCTGTTAAGGGTCCAGAGTCCTGTTCTGGCCAATATTGTACTTCAAACTGGATGATAAAACTACTTTGCAGGACCACGTCACTGTCTCACGGTGTTGAGAAAGTAGTGTTGGCCATCCATAATTTCACCAGGAAAGGGTTCTCTCAAGTCCTTTTTATCACTGGCGGTGGGAGGATGCAGCAATGCTTGGCATAGATCAGAGGGCCCAGACCACCAGCCTAAGCCCCTGGGGGTGCAAAGGCCGCCGCGTGCCGAGGAGGCAAGACCAGGCTGAGAGAACAGCTTCGTTCCAGGGATTTGGATCTTTTCTGCGTCTGGACATGGCCTCAGAAGACAAGATTGTATGGTCTATACTCCGTCCTATGCAGAGCATTGAGGTCCCATGGCTGAAGATCATGAATTGGTGATATCATGTCCTAATTCATTCATCTCTTCATTCTGTTAAAGGGAATAACATAACCAGGACCTATAGAGAGGGGCTTCCATGAGGAGACTGTGTGTGTATGTAAAATACTATTAACACAGACACGGACCAAGGCGCACAGTAGTTTTTGAATGGTCCTAACAGCCGCACTCTGTAGGGTTGCCCTTATTTTAGAGATGCAGAAACGGAAGCACAGAGAGGGCATGTGGCTCATCCAAGGTGCACAGCTAGGAAGCAGCTGAGGCAGCCTTCAGACAAAGATGGAACACTCAACCACATACACCTTGTCCTTCCCCTCAGGATGTGTGCATTGTGCTTTTCCGTGTGGGAAGGCAGAGCGTTGGCTGGAAGCCTTCAAGTGCTGGTCCATTGACCCAGGTACCTGCCTAAACAGGAACTGTCTACTCGAGATGTAAGGGTCTGCAGTTGGAAAGTTGGGCGTAGAGTCCCAGTCAAACCTGCATTCCAGTTTCGCTTAGTTTAGTGCACAGGGGCAGGGAGGAAGAATAAGGACCCGCAAAGAGGACGCCTTGCAGGTGTCTCAAGAAAACGTGTCCCTGGCGTGGACGCCCAGTCCTTGTGGCCAGTGTTGGAGTGGTGTCCAGGCTCAGAGTGGCTCCTCAGGGGACCCAGTGCTCTGGGGGCAGCATTTATAGGAACGTCAGCCGCAGCTAGAAAAAGTGTCAGAAGACCACCTACCTTACGATACCCTTTTTATAATATGAACAAAAGGACTGGTTACCAGTGGGGTGTGTGGGACGATGGCAAAGACCTGGAGGGACAGGTTCGTATGTTACTGGTTATCTTCTGGTTCTTGTGGTGGGTTCATAGGTATTTAGACATTATTTAAATTTTTAATTTAAAAAAAACCTGCCATTTTGGATGAGGTTCAATGAACTTGTAAATGATTCTAAATTTACTCATCTGCTGAAAGGTAAGCAACATCTGAATTTGCTGAATCAGGATTTGGGCCCCTCAAGGCAAACGGGGGGCCAGTTACCATCCTTTTGGCTCCTGTCTGGTTCTTCCCTCAGAACGTCGGAGGTTAACTACACATTAGGACTTGAACAACTCATTCGTTAGACCTTTGCTGTCCATCTTCAGCTGCTCCTGTTTTGGGGACACTGACCTGGCAGGCAGAGAAGAGCCTCTCCCCCAAGAGCAGACAGGTCTGGAAGAGGCCCGTGCAGAGAATACAAGGAAAACTGAACGTGGATCCTGCCCATCCAGGATGTGCATTTGAGAAGATGAGCCATCCTGGGGATACCGCCTAACACAGGTGTGAGATTGAAAGCCAGTCGCTGTCACCACCGTAGACGTGCCGTTTGTCAATGCCTTCCGTTATCTGCGATCCCAACCAAAGAGTGTGCACGGAAATCACACATCTCCTCCCAGCAAAACAAAAACACTTTGAAGGTTCTTTCCTAGCGTACTAACCGTGGGCATGTTGCCTCTTCACAAATGAAGGACTGATTTTTTGTTTCAAATGACACAATCACCCAGTGTTGGGGACCCCAGCTGAACTTGACTCCCCAGGAGGATACAAGAGAACATGGCTTCTGTTCTTGGAGAAGTTAAAAAAGTCAGGAGAAAAAATAAACTGAAACAGAAGTAGCAACAAAAGCTGATTTGTGGGCAGGTGAAATGTGTGCTGCAGAGCAGTGTGGTCTGAGGAGCTGAAATCCACGGCTTCACTTCCTAGGCTGAGAGGCTCGTACTCACTAGCTCAGGCCGGCAAGAAAAGTTTTGCTTGATGATGTAACTAAATCACGAAACCCGTGCACCTCCTTTAACCCAGGAACTCCCCCTGCGTGAGGTCTCAGGGATCGTGAGAAAGCCCGGCCACGCCAGGGTAGATTACGGGGGACTGGCTTTGCTAGGGTGTTAATCAAATAGCTTGGGTTTAAAACTCCAGACAGTACTTGAGTATGACCATACTGGCCATTACATTTCCCTTTTCCCTATTGGAGAGAAAGCATAAATATCGCAGATTTGGCTTATTTGGTGGCTTAGTTTCACATTTGAAGATTGAAATGTAACCAGGGCATTTGAAGGTAACAGGTACATTCCTCCCCCCGATTCCTCATTCAGAACGCACAGGATTTGTCTGGATAATAGTGCGGGATACAACTGTCAAATCCAGTTTGGGGTTTGTGATGAGGCACAAGGATGTAATAGAAAAAGAGGAAATAATTTATTTTGGTGTGGAGATTTCACATTTCTCAACCGACACGGTGGTTTTCTTTTTTAAACTGGAAAGAAATATGCCAAAGTATTAACAGATGCTTTTGATGAGATTATGATTTTTTCCCCCTGTATTGAACTCTTCACTATGGAAACCTTTAAGCATACACAAAAATGAGGAAAATACTCCGTGAACTCCCTGTAGCATCCCCTAGCTTCAACAATCAATTTATGGCCAATTCCATTTCCAAAATAGCCTCCTCTGAATTTCCACCCCTATCCCTGTTACTCTAAAGCCAATCTTGGACATGATAATCAGAGAATCAGATGTGTTTATGAGCTTCACATAACACATTCATTTCAAGGTTGGGAATTAAATTCTTTTTTTTAAATTGGTATAGACCACCACTGTCAGCTTGTTTTCTTTTTAGTTCCCTCTACCCTTTAAAATTTTCAGGTCCTTCAAAGTCCCTCTTGTGGAAGATGTTTTCATAAAAACGTAGGATGGGGACTCCTATTGCACAATAAATGCTAGTAAATAGTACAAATATTTACATATTTAATTATACCTCACCTTATTCCAGAAAGGAGCAGGAGTTTGACATGCCATAAAAGAAGAAAGAGAAATAAGGATGGGACAGAAGTGACCAGGAATACAAGTAAATGTATAGCATGATAACGAGAAACAAATATGATCCACATCTTGGTTTTTAAAGATTGTTAAGGGAACCTTGTTAATTTTATAGCTTATAGTTTCTATGAGATGAAAATTGAGTAAATAAGGGACAATGAGGTTAAAAGATAGAGCAAAAGGAATTTCTGCCTGGGTTTTTGGTAAATAGAAACTATCACAAGGGTTTATCTTTCATATAATGAGTTTCACAAATGAATAAGGAAAGATGAACACCTCAATAAAAATTTAATAAGCAATTAACCGCAAACACGAGTGTTGAACCTCACTAATAAAGCTATGGGACAATGCCTTGCCAACTTTCACCCATTAAAATGTTTTGTTGTTTAATCGTATCCTTTGTTGGTCAGGTTTGCGATATCTAGATTGCTTCAGATTTTCTGGTAGGCAGTTGGACACGATGTATCAAAAGCTTTTAAAACTGGATAAACTTTAGGGATTCTACTTCTAGAAATTTTTAAGGAAATAATTATCTACATAAGAATGTTCTTTGGAGTGTTGCTGACAAGAGAGAAATTAGAAATAATGTGGTCTTCAACTGTACTGGTTTGATACGGGGGATCTGCAGTAGTTTGCAACTAGAAAAGCAATAGTAATTACACATTTTTAAGAGGTTACAACTGCCACCTCTAGAATCACTTCTGGGGTAACTTCCTTCCCACAGAACTATAGCTTATGGAAGAAAGTACAGCAAATCTCACATCTTTGAGGGAGGGACATTAGGAAACCATTGTTTCCTGTCCTCCTCACTGCCATTTTCTTTTTTTTTCTTCCTTCCTTCCTCTCTTCCTTTTGAAAGACAGTATTTATTCTAGGGAAAAATGAGCAAATCAAACTCTTAGGAGCCTTGAATCTCAAAGTCATCTATTTGCTATAAATACACATAAGACAACCTTAAAATTGAAGTATGAATGAGCCTTACAACATGGACCAAAAAATTTCCTCTTTCCTACAGAAAAATATAACCTAACAATGAAAAACACACCATGTTTCTTCCTTTCCAGAAAAAAATGGCATCGTGTGATAATTAACAAATTCTGAATGAAGCCTCAAAATATTTACGTATGCCACCTAGTCTGAATTTTTTACCCATAATTTAGTGTTCTGGTTGTATCTTCACTAACAAAATGTTTAACTCCCAAAGCAGCAGTCATTTACAGTAAATCTGGTACCAACATCAAAAGAAAATACTGTTGTAAAAAATGGTGCAAAAGCATTTTGATTTTAGTACAACATATCACAGAAAAGAATATGAATTTAAGTTTGCAATTTTATATATAAAACTCCAATACCCAAAGTATTTTTATTGCTATATTAGCAATGGGTTTTTGGATATGTTTTTAAGGGCTACATAAAAATAGATTCAAGGAACAGATTAAACTGAAGTCCTAGATTAAAATGTTTGGTTTAAAGAATTTTCTACAATAAATTTCATGTTTATGTAGGAAAATGTCATTAAGTCCTTTCTACACTATACTGAATGTATTCCCCAAGAGGGAAAAAATTAAAATATCTAAAATATATTAAGATTACAAGATCATGATGGAGATTTTGAACATGCATCTGCTTACAGAATTAACAGTATACAAGATGTTTATTTCATTAAGGACCATAAAGAAATGAGTTGGTGACAACTATCCTTTGCACAACATTATCAACTCACTTCAGCCACAAGTATGTCTTTGGTATGTGTGTACATGAAATATGTCCGTTTACCCCTCATCAGATCATCCGCAGGTTTATTTAGGAGTAAAGGTGAAGGTGCCGAAATATGTGAAGTATATTTTTCTTTCTTTCAAACAACATCTCAAGCATGGCGTAAGTAGCCTAAAATTATAAAATACGTAACTGGGCTTTTAGTTATCTACACAGATTGGTAAAATGTAAATTAAATTGCCCAAATTAGCACATGAAGTAACAAAATCAGCCACAAAGTAGGCTGAAAAGCATTAAATGTTTCTTATATGTGAATTTTTAAATCATTTAATTTCTATAGAAAAATTTTATTCACAATATAATGTGACAGAAAATGCCACAGGAATGATATACTGATTGCAGTAAGATCGCATGGAACAGCAGCTTTGTGTTTTATGGCTATTTTTGTTTATAAAAATGAAACCTCTCCGGTCATGCTTATCACGTGGTCTTAGATTTGTAATGTAGGTGAATAAGGAATATCGTAGAGTTAGTACCAAGCCATTTTCTCCTTCACTATCAAAAAGGGAGTTTCACACCCAGGGGAGTCTGGAAATCTAAGATAGGGCTACCAAAACTCAAATTATTTCTCTTTTCATGAAGAAAAGAGACCTAACCTTTGCCTTACAGTTTTTGTGTCAATA
>NW_023270709.1:28739719-28752797 GCF_011800145.1 Mirounga leonina | reverse complement strand
GCCCCTGCCGCTGCCCCTGCCCCGCCCCTGCCGCTGCCCCTGCCCCTGCACCTACCGCTGCCCCTGCCGTGCCCCGCCCCTGCCCCTGCCGCTGCCCCTGCCCCTACCGCTGCCCCTGCACCTGCCCCTGCCCCTGCTCCTGCAGATGTGAGCCCGGGCGCAGGCGCCTTCCGAGCCCAACAAACTCCCCGACCAGTGCGGGGCACCCGTGGGGAGGCGGGGGCCGTGCCACGGAATTGGGGGCTTCTGTTCCGTGTGCTGTCGTTCCTCTCTCGTCAAAAGAAAGCCACTGGCGCGCCGGGACGCGGGTGAGGGCAAGAGGCCGGGAGCCGAGCGGAGGGCGGGGGAAGCCGGCGCTCGGTCCTCGAGGCGCGCCCGCCGCTCTGCGGCCGCGGGAAGCCGTGTCCGCGTTGGCGCCCCAGCACTGGCGCTCCGCCGGGGTTCCTGTCCGATCCGCAGGGGCTCTGTCCTCCTCCGGCGGCGCCTCCGTCGTCCGCGCTCCGGCCGGCGCGCACGTCACGGACGCGCCACTCCTCCACATCTACTTCGGCGGAAAATCTCCGCCTTCCGCAGGGTGTCAGGATGGCCGAGTGGTCTAAGGCGCCAGACTCAAGCTTCGCTTCCCCGCGCTGGGGCTTCTGGTCTCCGAATGGAGGCGTGGGTTCGAATCCCACTTCTGACACATCGTTTTTGCTCCTCCCCCTAATTGCCTACACTACTGGACGATCGGAGCAGCACGACGAGAGGCCTTACCAACCTACACTATTAAAAACGGACTTAAAATTTTCTTACAGGGGCTGTTAAAACACCGACAAGCTCAAAAGCGAAAATATCGCGATACATTCTGAGAGCCGAGCGATCTGGCGCAGACTCAAACGGGAGCCGAGACGACGGGCGGATGCATCGCGAGACGTCTGGGAAGCGCGAGACTTGGGGCTCGCCGCGAAGGCGGCGCCGAGGCGGGGCGGGGCGGAGAGGTGGCGGGTCCCTGCCCGCGGCCTCGGGCGGCCGGCTCGGCCCGGCCCGCGTCCCGCCCCGCAGAGTCCTGCGGCAGGTGCCGCCGCCGCGCCCGGAGGGAGGCCCGCGCGGGCCGTCCGTGCTGCCCCGCGTTTTCAGGCCGCGGCGCCGCTGCCGAGCGTTTCGTCCGTGCCGTGCCTCCTGGTCCGCCCGCGCCCCGTCCTGACGGAGCGGGACCGGCCGCCCGGCCCTCCTGCGCGGCCCCCTGTTAGTCCGCTGTGCCCGCCCCGGGGCCCGGCCCCGACGGCGCGGGAGCGCGCTTGCCGCCGAGTCCCTGCGAGTGCGCGCAACGCGAGGGACGCCGCGGGCGGGGGAGGCGGCCTGGTCCCCGACGGGCTCCCCGGGGGCGCTGTCGGGACGAGGGCCCCGGTGTGACCCCAGACGCGGGGGCCGACGGGTGTGCGCGCCGCCCGACGGCCCGACCGCGGGGAGGCGGGCGGACGGCGTCTCCGCGGCCGCTCAGCGCGCGCGGGCGACGCAGAGCCGACCTGCTGCGCGTGGGGCCCCGGTCCTCCCGTCGCCGCTGCGAGCCGAGCGGGCAGGGGCTTCGGGAGACCCGGCTGAGTTCGAGAAAGGCCCGTAGTGGGAGGGACAGGAGGCGGTTCCCCGGAAGATTCTAGAAGGAAAAAAGGAGGATGCTCCCAGCTAGCTGGGACATTGGTCTGGCTCGCACATTGGCTTTTTTGGTTTTAAAACAAGAGCCAGAAAACGTGACTACAGAATTTTTACAAAACCACAGCTTAAGAGGCACTTCCCCTTTCTGTTTTACGCGCTAATGCCTCTTGGAATTACCGGGAAGGGACTTAACTTGCTTCACCCTTTCCTTGGTCCTCCCCCTTGGGAGAAAAATGTGAGGAAGAGTAACAGTTCTCCTTCCTTGACCCGCATTTTTGGGCGACCCTGATGCTCAGCTGTGCTCCCGTGGTCTCTGGCTTTTGCGCTGCTGTTTAACAGAGCTCGTGAGCCTTCCCAGAGCCGCGGGGCCAGCGTGTCCGCTGGGTTCCCGGTATAGACGTGGGGCGAAGGGGTAGCGGTGGCCCGTTTTAGTTTCAGACCCAAACCGTGTTCTGCCATCTGCATTTGCCAGCCACAAGGTCGTATTTTGTTTCTGCCACTGGTGTGTACCCCTAGTTTTCAAATGGTTAAAAGACTGTTAAAAAAAAAAAAGTAAATTGACGACTCTCATACAAATGAAAATGAGTATGTGTCGGATAATGTAACAACCAGTAAGATGTTACAACTGGCTCAAAAGAAAACTCAGGATGAATCACCGGCCTGTACCTCTGAAACCAATAATACATTATATATTAATTAATTGAATTTAAAGAAACAAATGTTAAAAAATAACAAAAAAAAAAATTCGAAGTACTACATATTTATAGACAATCTGGAATGCTGAAGCAAATTTACAAGTAGATTTGTTTTTAACTGTCAATTTCCAGGACAATGATCATTCACATTCCACTGGACACAATTTCATTTGCATTTCTGTGGATGAAAATTATTTGCACTGTTACCAGTTTCCTACAACTCAGAGTTGTGAGATCGCTTAAAACCAATGAAAATCGCTGTTATGGACTGAATGTGTCCCTCCAGAATTCATGTTGAAACCCTACCCCCTAATGTCATGGTATTAGGAGATGGGATCTGTGGAGGGTATGTAGGGTTTAGATGTCATGAGGGTAGAGCCCTACAAAATAGGATTAGGGTCATTGTAAAAAATCCTGAGGGACCTTGCTTCCTCCCTGTGCTCTTGAGCCCTGTGAGAACACAGCAAGAAGACACCCTTTGAAACAGAGAAGGGCCCTCACGAGAACCCGACCTCGTGGACCACCCTGATCTGGGACTTTACACCTTCTGGCACTCTAAGGTATAAACTTCTGTAGTTAAGCCACCTGGTTTGCGGCATTTTGCTGCGGCAGCCACACTAACTAAGACAGTCGTCCTACTCAAGGTACCTTAGAAACTTTGTGCTATCTATTTCAAACTCCTTGAAAATTTTTCCTGACCGAAGTCACAGTGGAGGTGGATGTGATCACAACCTTCAAAACCGAAACATCTTCCTTATTTCACTAGTACACTCCTATGGAATTGGATTTTAGATCTGAATTTGTTAAAAAGTGGAGAATAGGCATTTATCTCACCACATCCTGGCAAGCACCCTCCAATTTGCAGTAATTCTCTAGTCAACCAATAGCCTTTTTTTTTTTTTGAAGGTTTTATTTTTAAGTAATCTGTACACCCAACATGGGGCTCAAACTGATAAGATCGAGAGTCCCATGCTCTACTAACTGAGCCAGCCAGGTGCCCCTACAAACTCTTGATTTTGTAATCTTGACTTTGTAATACTGAGGAGCTCAGTCTTCATTCTGGGGCTGGGTGAGGTCATCTGTGTCTACAGCCTGTATCAGTTGAAAGAAAGAGTGAAATTAGAAGTAAAGTATATATGTAGTCCTGACCTGGAGAAACCTGTTAGAGAGGGGAGTTGATCTGGACATCTCAAGGAAGTTGGAAGATGTCCTTACATGTTATGAAGGGAAAGGGTATAAGATTATTATTCCCTCCTTTCAAAATCTGGTCACAAATCAAGAGATTATAATAAGAAAAGGGATCAGAATAAGACATGAGTTTCAAGGGCAGCAAAATAGGCTTTTTTTTTTTTTTTTTTTTGGCATAAGGATTATTTTGAGGAACAGCAGACTCAGGAGAAGCTCTAAAAACAGAGTACAAGTTACCCTTTTGTAATGGTGTCTCCCTGTCTGAGGAAGAGAAGGATGACCCCGAATCACAAGAAACAAGAAGGTACTAACAGAGCTCACTCCTGTTTATACTTTTCCTGGTCAGCTCCCGTAACTGACCTCCCTGACACCCTCTTTGTTTTGTCTTTAGCTGAAGATGGTATTCAAGCCTGAATTCTAAGCCACCTTGGAGAGTCCCTCATTTTTTCCCTGGGTCTCTGCCATGTGTACATGAGATATACACGTTAATAAACTTGCTTGTGTTTTTCTCTCATTCATCTCTTTTGTTACCGGGACCCCAGCCAAGAACTTAGAAGGGCAGGGGGGAAATTCTTTTTTCCTCTCTTACAAGTTTCAAAATTCTACAAAAGCCTTTTCTGGGAGTCTCATCCATTGCTTCATCTACTTACAGTTAGGGGAAGCAATTAACATTTGTTCAGATTTTAGAGCCCAGGTGAGTCTAGAGAGGTTGTGGAATAGGGAGTTAGACAATCAAGTGATGGCTTTTCAAAGGTGTCACACCATGGAATTTGGGTATCATAGGGGTGGGGCGAAAGCCCTGCAGCTCAGTAAAATCGTGAAGATCTGTGGCAAAAGGCCACCACAGAGTTTAAAGTTCTTTGACTATCAGTAAACCGTTTAACCTCGTGCCTTATTTCCAGGATCAAATGAGCTAATGTGTGCAACGTGCACACCTCTTCCCAGCACAAAGAAAGGGGTCTGCAGGTGCTATGGGTAGTGTTGGTGGGAGAAGCGAACTTAACCCTGGAAGGACGGGCACAGTGTTCCAGCTGGACAGCCTGGAAGCCCTCTGGGGGCGGCCCACGGAGACTGGGGCACCACCGAGAGCGCGAGACCGCCCGCGTCCTAGAGAGCCCTCCAGAGAGACCTTGGTTTCCCCCGCCGGCTGCTCTAGGACCCGCCTCTTCAAGGTCCGTGGGAGCCCACCTTTACTTCCGCTCCCGCGGCGCGCGCGGCCCCGGCTTCCGGGGGAGGCCTGCCCAGCCCTCAGAGGGGGCGGTGAACCTGCAGGGGTGGGGGCCGGAGGGGGCGGAGGGAGGGGAGAGCGAGCCTGCGGGGGGGGGGGGGGAGGGGAGAGGGAGCCGGCAGGGGGGTGCCCGGAGGGGGCGGAGAGAGGGGTGAGCGAGCCTGCGGGGGGGGGCTGGCGGGGGCGCCCCAGCCTGATTGGGCCCCTCAGGCGCGCCCTTCGGCTCGGAGCGCGGCCTCCCCGCGGCCCCGCGCACGCCGCCTCCTCCAGGCTGGCCGCGGGAGCTCCCGCGGGGCCACGCGCGCTGCGCGGGGCGCGAAGAATCGCAGGAAGACGTTTGAACTCGGGACCTTCCTGTGATTTCCTTTTCGGAGCCCTGGAGTTACTCGGAATTACAGAGTATTTGTGTTTTTAGCCGTTCATCCTGACTGGTTGTGACATGAAGAGGACGTTGGTGGAAGGGAGCAGGGACTGGACTCGGGTCCTCTCGACCCCGAGCGCAAAACCCAGCCTTGCGCAGCTGTCTCCGTTAGCACGAAACAAACCTCTGTGCGTCCCGAGTCGCGTGCCCTGCAGGGATGCGGGGGGAGGGTGCGGGCCCCTGAGCTGGCGAGCACCGGACCAAACCAGTCTGCCCCGGGCGGACCCCAGCGCTGACCTTCGGCGGACTCCGCCCTCCTGGGGACGTTAGAAGTCACCCCTGGGGTGCAGATTTAACGTGTTAAGTGGACCTGCCACGGGGGAAGGAGCGCGATCTTTACGCGCGCAGGTGCGGATACACCCCCGCCTCCACCTGCTTGTACTAAACCCTTTCCCCACCTACGTTTCCGTAAAAAACCCTCCGTGACCGCCCCTCGGGGAGCCAGCCCGAGAATTCCTTCCTTCCGGCGGCCTCGTTGCGCGGAGCAAAGTCCCCGTGAAGCCTTTCTGGGACCCCCACGAGGCCTCCTGTCCATTTCCATTGCCTGGCGAGCGCGGGGCCCTGCTGGGTATCAGCCGCGCTTCAGAAACCCTGAGGGACTAATCAGTGTAACTGTGACGTAGAGACGGGGACCTGGCTCCATGGGTGGAGACGGACGTGTAAACGATTAGTAACGTTGCCTGGTCAGCGCGCAGCAGGAGGTGAGCCCCTAACTGCGTGTTGTCAGTCACAGAGGAAGGGGCCGCCCGTTCGCTGGGAGCAGGAAAAGCGAGGATCTTTCATTACCTGGGAATTCGAGTTGGTGATCTCTTGTCTCTTAAGTTTTCTTTGCTTATGGACAACTGTGGAAATTGTCTTTCGGTGGCGTGTAAATAATTTTAGCATTTTTCCCCCTAATAGTATTCCCTTACTGTTTCGTGAGTCAGAACGTGTCTGGCATCTAGGTTGTCCTGCTCTTCGTGGGGTTTCCTACTTCTTTGCCACCCTGAAGAACCTCGAGGGGAATCTCTCAACGGAGAGCGTGTAATACGCTCTGTCGGGTTATTTCAGTCCAGCAGACCACGAAGCAAGCGAAGCTGGACCTTGGACCCTCCAAGTTCCAGAGGACGCGGTGGGGCTGGTGACCTGAAGGTGGAGCAAGATGAACATACTTGGAAAGGAGACTCCAGCTTTCGAAGGGAGAAACCGCGTACCAGGGAGATCTTTTGCAGGTGCTTCAGTTTTGCTCTCCAGAGACACCTGGACCCCTCGAGGCTCAGAGTCGCACCGGGCTCGGGGAGCTCTGCCGACGCTGGCGGCGGCCCGAGACGCACAGCAAGGAGCAGATCGTGGAGCTGCTGGTGGGGGAGCAGTTCCTGACCCTCCTGCCCGAGGAGCTGCAGGCCCGGGTGCGGGAGCGGCCCCCGGAGAGCGGGGAGCAGGCGCTGGCTGTGCGGGATGAGCCAGGAGAACAGGTGGGAGAGAATGGGAGCTGTCCTCGGGGAGGGGTTTAGATCTCTGCTCTGCGGGGCGGGGGGATCTACCCAGCAGTTGCAGAGTGGGCAACTCTCAGTTTTCTCCAAACAAACAGAGCTACTAGCTTCAGATTTTGTTTTTGTCCTGTTAGGATTTTTCAGGGATTTTTCTCTTACGTCCGACGTTCTTCACTAATTGAAGCCCTGAGGAAGAGAAGCAAATAGCGGAACATTGCTTGAATAAATACCCAGCTACTAAAATGAATACAGAAAGTGACCTTTTCAGCATGGAAACGAACCTCTCGCTGTGGTGCCATTTCCTGTCACTCGGCTCAAGGTCAGCTTTCCGAACAGGGTGTTCTGGTAACTCCTAGAATGTGTGCAGGGACGAGACTCACATTTGGTGCAACCAGAAGCCACGCAAACCCCAGCTAGGACGTGCTGCCCAGAGAAATTGCCGGCATAGGTGGTGGCCTGTTCCTGGTGCTGTTGTTCTAATCGGCTCGACTGAGATATACGATAAAACTCAGCAATTTTAAGAGTACAGTTTAATGAGCTTTGACAAATCAACGGCCATAGAACTATCCACACAGTGTTTTCATAGCCTAGAAATGTCCCTCCATGCTCCTCTAAGTCAGTCCGTCCATTTTCAGACCACTGGCAAACATCAGTTTGCTTTCTCTCACTATAGGTCACTTTAGTTTACTTATCTAGAATTTCATGGAATCACTTTTTTTTTATTGACAACGATGCTTTGGAGGTCCTGCTGTGTACTGCTGTGTTGTTGCATGTGTAATTCTTCCTCTTATTGACGGGTAGAATTTCAGTGTGTGGGTATAGCAAATTCACTTGCCAGTTAATAGACATTTGGGTTGGGTCTAGTCTTTGTCTGAAAATATGCTTTCACTTCTCTTGGGTAAGTATACTTAGGGGCGGTATTGCTGAGTTGGGTGGTAAGTGAACTTTAACGTTACAAGAAAACTGCCAAACTGATTTCCAAACTAGTTGTGTTATTTTGCATTGCCTTTAGTATTTGCTTTTTATCAAGAAAACATTACCCTAAATATTCATTAAGGGTTCGCATAAATATAGTGACATATTTGGCTCTTCAGCTTTAAAAAGTCAGTCTGAATGATTTTATCTTTTTTTTTAAGATTTTATTTATTTATTTGACAGAGAGAGAGAGCAAGAGAGCACAAGCAGGGGGAGCGGCAGAGGGAGAGGGAGAAGCAGGCCCCCCGCTGAGCAGGGAGACCCAGTGGGGCTTGGTCCTGGATCATGACCTGAGCGGAAGGCAGACGCCTCACCGGCTGAGCCCCCCAGGCGTCCCCCGAATGATTTTATCTCACTTGTAAATACATATTGCAAGGAAAGATAAGCTTTATCTATAGAAGATATAAAGTAATTGTAACTGAATTTTCCTAATCACAGGAAAGTCTATACAGTCCTGGACTGATGAAGTTAGATCAGTGAGATCGTGGTGACTTCAAGGACCCCACCAGGAGGCAGGAGGCCAGGCGGCTGATACAAGTCGGGCAGACCAAACTGTAACTGTAACAAGTCGACCCTGGATGACCCTAGCCAGCCAGGCCACAGGGCGCGGTGATTCTAGGCCGGCAGCGAGGAGTGGGGGCAGGTGGACTCCACTTCCTCCTGTTGGTCCATTTCTTCTCCAGGACTAATGTGTTGTGATCATCGTAGCTTTAAAATACATTTTTTAAAATTCTTTAAATTTTTATTTTTTTTATTTAGCTTCAAGTTACCTAATATAAAGTGTATTATTATTAGTTTCAGGGGTAGAATTCAGTGATTCATCAGTTGAGTATAAGACCCAGTGCTCATTACATCACCCAGTTACCCCATCCCCCCACCGACCTCCCCTCCAGCAACCCTCAGTTTGTTTCCTAGAGTTAAGAGCCTCCTGTGGTTTGCCTCCCTCTTTTTCATCTTATTTTATAAGCTATATTTTTAGTATCTTGTAAGTCTCGTCCTCATCACTGCTCTCTAACAGTGCTTTTCTGATTAGTATGTGTTTGTTTTTCCAGATGAACATTAATATCATTCTATTATCTCCCTCCTTCATTCCCTCCACTATTTTTCTGTGTTTATATTTGGATTACATTGAATTGCTAGATTAAGAGCAAGGCATATATTTCTATTTATTAAAGGCTTCCTTTTTTTTTTTTTAAAGATTTTATTTATTTATTTGAGAGAGAGAATGAGAGAGAGAGAGCACATGAGAGATGGGGAGGGTCAGAGGGAGAAGCAGACTCCCTGCTGAGCAGGGAGCCCGATGCGGGACTCGATCCCGAGACTCCAGGATCATGACCGGATCCGAAGGCAGTCGCTTAACCAACTGAGCCACCCAGGCGCCCAAAGGCTTCCTTCTTATAAGGCAGCGGTTTTTAAAAAAAATTCCCAGTAGAGACCCTCCACATTTCTTAAGTTTTTGTTTTTTGAATTTATTGTTATAATAGGGATCCTTTTCCCATTACATGTTCTAACATCTTTAAGTACTGTCAGCAAACTAAGTGATCTGCATGAATTTTGACTTTGGTGTCGATCATGAATGATGTTATACAGAAAATGCAAGAAAGTAACGACCACCCGATCAGCCATTGTAGATGCAACACTGGCAGGAGAAAGATTTCAGAAATTCGTATCGCATGGTTTATATTATGCCCAAATTCAGAGATTGCAAAGTTTAGAGTTCCCTTTTTATTTTAATTTTAGGTGGGTTTTTTTTTTTAAGATTTTATTTATTTTGAGAGAGAATGAGAGCGAGAGCACGAGAGGGGGGAGGGTCAGAGGGAGAAGCAGAACCCGAGCTGATGTGGGGACTCCAGGATCATGGCCTGAGCCGAAGGCCGTCGCTTAACCAACTGAGCCACCCAGGCGCCCAATTTTTTTTTTTTTTTTTTTTAAGCCAGGCTTTATCAGAGAAGTGATTTTCCTGGGTAACATTTGGAAGCACAGATAATAATAATTGTGTGGAGAAGGGGTAGATTTTCTAAGCTTTTTTGTAATCCTTAAAATTTCAATGAGGGATCACAGTTCAGTGTTTTCCTTTCATTGTCTACTTTTAAAATTCTCACATAGGAGCATGTCATATGGGAGAATTCAGTTACAATTCCTGTATATTTTCTGTAGATACTCTCTTTCGGGGCCCCTTCTCCTGGGCACTGAATGTCTGATCACGGGACACCAGGTGACTGTGACGTCCTTGCTGCCCGCGGTGGGGGCGATCACACGTTTGCCGAGTGTGTCGGCATTACTATGGAATGAGGCTGGGTGGGACATCCCGTGCCTGCTGAAAGCAGAAGAGCTCCCTGATCCTCATGCCGAGCAGCTCTGTTCATGGAGCAACCACCAGAATGCCCAGCAGCTGTGCACTTTGCTCTGATAGGGGATCTGAAGGGAGCTTAAGGCCCCCCTTGCAGGTCTGCATTCCCCTCGGGTGGGGTCCTCTTGCTCTAACAGGACTCTTCAAGAGGAAAGGAAATTGTTCATATTAATGACTTAAAGAGACAAACAGGGATCAGACTGGATTCCAGGTTTTGGTCAGCTTGTTTGATGAAAAATGAATGTAACTGCCTTCACGATAATGTTTTGTTATTACAGAATGCTTGTGGTCTTGTGAGAATTATTCCTTTTGACTAAACTGTATTGTATTTAGTGCAATTTGAGTTTGTTTGTTTTCCCAATCCTTAAAGTTTATTTATTTTAAGTAAGCGCTATACCCAAGGTGGTATCGTTCCTGTAAAGTATTAAAATGCACTTTGTACTATTTATTACCAGAGATGTGAACATACAAGTAAAGATAACGATAACTAGAGCAACTAATTTAATTCCCTCCCAGGCAAGACTAAAACAGATTTTTTAAAATGCACAAACTCACAATGGCAAGGAAAAATGGAAGGGCAATTTACAGTTTTAGAAGCAGGAAAGTGTATTGACTAAGGCTAATTGATTTTGCAAACTCTGTGGGTGACAAAACTCAGTTCATACAATGGGATCCCCTAAGACAATAGCAGCTACGTGTGGGAATGAGAGTGCAGCAGGCTGCTAAAACAAGGAAAGTCAAAGTTGTTTAAGAAGCACTTAGATTCTGGGGTCTCGGGCCCATTCCTCCCTGCTGGATGTGATTGCTTCTCTACCACAGTGGGGTACTGGGGATTGTTCTCTAGGTGTTCAGTGCAGGAGAGGAGAGGCGTGCCATGCTGAAATGGGATGAGGCGACTTTATGGGCAGTGGGGGGCTGCACAGCAGATCACTGTGCAGAGTTCCCATATACCCCCTCCTCTTCCCAGTACGATTTCCCTTATTAACACCTTGCATTAGCGTGGCACGTTGTTACAATGGATGCTGATGTTGATACATGATCTACTGAAGCTCATAGTTTACATTAGGGCTCAACCCTTTGTGCTGTACAATTCTGTAGATTTTGACAAATGCACGATGTCCTGTATCCATCAAGGCAGTGTCACCGCCCTGGGGGTCACTCCTCCCGGTCTCAGCTGAGCCCAAGGCAGCACTGTTCCTGTTACTGTCTCTGTAGCTTTGCTTTTCCCAGGCTGTCATGTAGTTGGAATCACACAGTATGTAGCCTCTCAGACTGCCTTCTTTCACTTAGAAGTATGCGTTTAAGGTTCCTCCCTGCCTTTTTGTGGCTTGATAGCTTTTTTAAATCACTGAATAATATTCCATTTTATGCGTATAACAGTTTGCTGATCCATTCCCCTTTTGACACACGTCTTGGTTGCTTCCAGGTTTCGGCAACTTTATTATGAATAAAGTTGCTATAAATATTTATGTGCGAGCTTTATGTTTTCAACTCATTTGGGTAAATATCTGGAATACAATTGCTGGATCATATGTAACATTGTATTTAACTTTGTAAGAAACTTCCAACTCTCTTGCAAAGTGGCTGTACCATTCTGCATTTCCACAAACAGTGAATGAAGGTTCCTTTTGCTCCACGTCCTTAATACCGTTTGGTATTGTCGGGGTTTTTTGGAGTTTAGCCATTCTAATAGATATATGGTGGTATCTCACTGTTTTAATTTGCAATTCCCAAATGACCTATGATGTCGAGCATTTTTTCATATGCTTACTTGCCATCTGTGTATCTTATGTGGTGAAGTGTCTGTTTAGATCTTATCCTGATTTTTTAGGGTTGCTGGGTAGGGTTTTTTAGGGTTGTAGGTTGGGTTGTTTGTCTTCTGATTGTTGAGCTTTAAGTATATTTTGGATACAAGTCCTTTGTCAGATACATGTTCTGTAAATATTTTCTCCCATGCTAAGCTTGTCTTTTCATTCTCTTAGTAGTGACTTCTGCAGAGTGAGAGTTACTAGTTTTAATGAAGCCAACTTACCAATTTCTTCCTTTCTCAGATCATGCTTTTGGTGTTGTATCTAAAAAGTTATCACCAAAGCCAAGCTCACCTAGATTTCCCCCTCTGCTATCTTCTAGAAGTTTTATAGTTTTGTGTTTTACATTTAAGTCTGTGATGCATTTTGAGTTAATTTTTGTGCTAGTTATAAAGTCTGTGCCTAGATTCCTTTTTTTCTTTTTCTCTTTCTTTCTGTCTCCTTCCTTCCTTCTTATTTTTGTTTTGTTTTTTGCATGTGCATACCTAGTTGTACCAGCACCGCTGGTTGAAAAGACTATTCTTTCTCCACTGAATTGCCTTTGTTTTGGGGGGGTGCCTGGCTGGCTCTGTCAAGAGAGCATGTGATGTTGATCTCTGGGTCATGAGTTTGAGCCCTATAGTGGGGGTAGAGATTACATAAAAAAATAAAATCTAAAAAAAAAAAGAATTGCCTTTGTGTTTTTATCGAAGATTGCCGCCTATATTTTTGTGGTTCTATTTCTGTGCTCTTTATTCTGTTCTTTCGATCTGTTCTCTCACCAATACAATACTGTCTTGATTTCTGTAACTTTCTGGCCAGGTTTGAAGTCAAAGAGTTTCGAAAGGTCTTCCAACTTTATTGTTCTTCAGTTTTGCTGCCCGCAAAGAAGTCGTGAGAAATACCTGTGCAAGAGCTGTGTTTGGTACAATGGCCTCCAGGCTGGGTGGGGGAAGAAATGTGGGGGTAGTACGTGCTCATGCTGTAGAGAAGACAGACAGGTGCAGTCTGTAGGGATCACTGCTACCTGAAGAGCGGCATGTGACTTGGAGGCAGGGGACACTGGCTGTTACTTAGAGTAGAAAGGTGGGCAGAGAGCCCGTAGAGGGACGCCTGGGAGGCTCAGTCGGTTAAGCCTCTGCCTTTGGCTCAGGTCATGATCTCAGGGTCCTGGGATCGAGCCCCGCATAGGGCTCCCTACTTAGTGAGGAGCCTGCTTCTCCCTTTTCCTGCAGCTCCCCCTGCTCATGCTCTCTCTCTTCTGTGTCAAATAAATAAATAAATAAATAAATAAATAAATAAATAAATAAATAAATAAATAAATAAATAA
>NW_023270709.1:28729712-28739709 GCF_011800145.1 Mirounga leonina | reverse complement strand
TAAATAAATAAATAAATAAATAAATAAATAAATAAATAAATAAATAAGGTCTTAAAAAAATAAAAGAAAAAAGAAAGCCCATAGAGCCACAGAGGTCCTCAAGGGAGATAGATGTTTGAAGAACATGCATTGCAGCTAACCACAGGTTGGGCAGAGTGGCAAGTTTAGTAACAAAAATCTTACTGTCTTATTCTGTAATCACCCTCCTACCATCTTAGATAAGTCTTGCTTTGTCTCTGTAATACGATTCCTGCACACGTTACTCTTAGAGATGAGATGCCCAAGCAACCCGGGCTTCCTCGGACGGCTGCCTCATCTTCCCCTTTTGTCCCTACTATAGGCTCATTTTGTGATCTTTGTGTACGTCCAAGAGTTTGAACCTAGGAGAGAACCAAACCAAGTATTTCCAGCCTGTAAGTTGTGGGAAAAGCTAGTTCCATCTTGAAAGGAAACATTGAGAAAAGAAGCTGATTTGGCAGAATATGATCATTTTGAACAGTGCAAAGGAAATGGAACATCCAAGTGAAATGAGGCTTTAGACCTTCTTTGCCAAAATAAAAAACTTGAGCTTAGGCAACATGAGGACTAGCAATGTATATTTATGAATGTATAAGTGAACATATATATATAAGCAAGAAAGATTAAATGGTAAGATTTGTGAGCCAGCCAAGTTATCGGGAAGAAAAGTGGAGCTGGTAGTGGAGTAAGCTCTGTGAGAACACCGGAAAGTCAGGGGAAGATGAGAGAGATGAGAGGGAAGCAGAAAGCAGCCCTCTGGTCAGAAGCATGCGAGTCACCTCAGGGCGCTTCTTCCACCCGTTCGGTCCCGTAGGCAGCCAGCAAGTTCCACCTGCCTCCTGAGAGCTCCCCTGGACGGTTCTTGTGGTCTCCGAGCCTCCAGCGGTTCCCGTCGTGCACACCGTCACCACAGTGACGGTCCCGAAACCCAAAGCCAGCGTCCCGTGCCTGCTTAGCACCTGCTGACGGCTCAGCTCGTCAGCCTGGCGACAGGACTCTTCAGGGCCTCACCTGCTTCTCCAGCCCCGCTTCCTTTTCCCTTCCTACCCAATCCGCACTTCTGTGGTCCAACGGCACCATTTAAAGACTGCCTCCATGACTTTGTACATGGATTCTGTCTGAAAAGTTCTTTTTTTTTTTTTTTTTTAAGATTTTATTTATTTATTTGAGACAGAGAGAATGAGAGAGACAGAGAGCACATGAGAGGGAGGAGGGTCAGAGGGAGAAGCAGACTCCCCGCCGAGCAGGGAGCCCGATGCGGGACTCGATCCAGGGACTCGATCCAGGGACTCGATCCAGGGACTCGATCCAGGGACTCGATCCAGGGACTCCAGGATCATGACCTGAGCCGAAGGCAGTCGCTTAACCAACTGAGCCACCCAGGCGCCCCTGTCTGAAAAGTTCTTATCTGCCTCCCTTGCCCTGTCTGGCCATCTGTACTCGTGTGATAAGAGCCGCATCAGCCTATCGCCCGTGGAACTTTCTGTTGGACCGTCTTAGGGTCAGATGCCCCAGCAGCTCTGCGCTTCCCCTTCGTGAGAGCACTTGCCACCTTGCTTTGTAACTGCACGCTCACTGTGTGCCTCGTCTCTAGATGGTGCCCAAGAGCATCTTACTCACCTTTACGCCAGGTAGAAGCAAGGAACTGTACACAAGGCTTGACCCAAGCCTCTCTTCAGTGTGTAGCACAAATAATCCAACGAGAGTGGCATCCTAAAAACCAAGACAGTTTCCAGAAATAACAAGTAACGTTTCTTAATCGTTTCTGACATTTTGCTTACATCACCAGGCAGGTAGCATCAGGATTCGGCTAACTGCTTGGTGGTGTTGAAGCAAACACTGGAGCAAGGGAAGGAGCTGACCTCAGGAGGCATAATTATGTCCTGGTTTTTCCCCTCAGTGCCTGTAAAGGTCAGCCTTTAGGCTGGAGGAAGCCTAAAGCAGAGTTCTGTCTTTTCCTCTCTCTGGTATGTTTCCTTAAATGCCTCGAAAGGCTTGCTTTATTATGGAAAGCTTTCCCATACTCGTCATATTTATGTGACTACGTATGTAAGTCACGAGTAGACGTCTAGGAGAGCATTATTGCACCCCACAATTCTAGAATCATGCACTCTGGGCTGGGAGGACCATACCTCTGACCAAGTGGGACTCTTTTAAGTTACGCACTTAAAAAAAAAAAAGGTAACACATTTATTAAGTACAATATACTTGTTAATGTAACTATTCCATTCTATCTAAAACTATGATACAGTGTTAAATTTCTCAAGGTTTCCTCTATCTGGGAGATACAGTCTGTGCTCTCAACTTACTTGTGAAATGGCCTTTCTTCACTTGCTACTGTGGAAACAAATATATGCTGCTTCTTTTAGAAGAGCTAAGGAATATTAATCTTCCTTCCAAAAAGGAATCAACTTTTTTTTTTTTTTAAGAATTTGGTTATTTATTTGACAGAGAGAGAGATAGCGAGAGCAGGAACACAAGCAGGGGGAGTGGGAGAGGGAGAAGCAGGCTTCCTGCCGAGCAGGGAGCCCGATGTGGGACTCGATCCCAGGACCCTGGGATCATGACCTGAGCCGAAGGCAGACGCTTAACGACTGAGCCACCCAGGCACCCAAAGGAATCAACTTTTAATTAAAAGGATGCTATAGAGCAAATCACGTAAAACAAAATACTTTGTTTATTCAAGCAGTAAAGAAACTATCTGTGCTAATATTCCCTGGTCCTCAAGCCAGAGCATTGCTACCTTCTGATCTACATTTGGAAATATATTTGGGGATAGTTTTTGGTTGTCACAATGACTGGGATGTGCTACTTATTTTTGTGGGTGGGGTCCAGAAATACTAAACATAGTGTGTTACATAGTACATATTATCATCTGTTCTATAGACAGTTGTATAGAGGAGAGTGTACTGCAGTGGAGGATAAAGAAAGAGTTTTCCATCCAAAATGCTAGTAATATTCCTTTTGGAAAACACTGAAGTAAAGAATAGGAAGTATTTCCAACCCAGGGAGTTAAACAAAGGTTTGTTAATTGAATTAGACTCAAGTTGCAAGTAAGACTGAACTTAACTGTGCTCTCTTCTTTATCAAAAGTGATGCATTTGGGGCGCCTGGATGGCTCAGTTGTTGGGCGTCTGCCTTCGGCTCAGGTCGTGATCCCAGGGTCCTGGGATCGAGCCCCGCATCGGGCTCCCTGCTCGGCGGGGAGCCTGCTTCTCCCTCTCCCACTCCCCCTGCTTGTGTTCCCTCTCTCGCTATGTCTCTCTCTGTCAAATAAATAAATAACATCTTTAAAAAAAAAGTGACGAATTTCTTTTATCTTAATGCCATGTAGTGATAAGTGAATTAAAGACGGAGGCCATTAGACTGAGGGGTCTGATGCTCTGGTGGCTTATGTAAGTAGGCCAAAGTCTAAGCCTATCAATGCTTCAAGGTTGTGAAATTCTATTCAATAGTTGCAAACAGCCGAGGAGGCTTTATCTTTTTTTTTTTTTTTTTAAGTAGGCTCCATACCCAGCATGGAGCCCAATGTGGGGCTTGAACCCAGGACCCTGAGATCAAGACCTGAGCTGAGATCAGCTGAGCCACCCAGGTGCCCCTGCTTCTGCTTTCTTAAGGGTCTCTCCCTGAGCTGTTGGTGCAACATTCCTACCCACTTCAGGTCTGGTGCTGCCTGATCCAAATCACTTTTTGCCCAAATAAACTCTTAAAGTGTTTAATATGCCTCAGTTTATCTTTTGTCCGTGTGAAGAGATAATATTACATGTTTTCTCCACCTGAACTGTAAAACAGCCCTGTCTCTATAGCGGTCATGATTTGCAGTAACTGTGGAAAGTGAAAGCTTGCCTCCGTGCAGGTCATTATTCATCATGTGATTGTTGGTGATCAGTGACCATTAACACTATTTTTCTCTTCTGATGAAACTCAACTTAAAATGAATTTACTGAGGTAGCTCAAATTGTTTTCCAGGCAAAAGCTACTTTCATTGTTTTACCACATCATTTCCCGACAGTAGAACTTCTGGCGTGAGAAACATCAGCTGCATGAGCCCCTGCGGTGCTGGAAACACAAGTGCTTAGGACAGAACTCAGAACTCGCTCGCCGCCAAGCACAGCGTTGTTCATAACTCATTATCCTGTCATCCCTGTGACACTTTCTTGGTCCCCTCACCGCCAAGCAGCCAGGCTCTGCTTACCCTGGGCTGTGGGCAGAGTGAAGCCTCGGGAGACGTGCAAAGAGGGGAGAGTGATTCTCCTGTGCTTGACCTGCAAGGGCGTCAGAACCGTGTGTGAGTTTCCGTGTGGAAATTCCGCCTTCTGCACACCCCGACCTCGTGTGTGCGTGTGCGTGCACCAGCCAGACCACAGCATGCTGCTGCTGAGTGTCTGTCTGTCTGTCTGTCTCACACACACCCCTGGTCCTCAGGCCTCTTCCGCGCCCTCCTCTGTGTGGCCCCCAAACCACCCTGTGGATGCTGCTGTCATAAGTTTAGTTGTCTCTTTGGCTCTCTTCCTCTCTAGGTTCATCTCCTTGAGGAAGAAATTGCATCTTTCATTCACCGTCAAATGACCAGCACGAAGCATACTACCCCGAAAATCGTACCAATAAAGTTCACGTTTATTGCTCTGCATCTAACTTCAGCGTCCTGAGGTTTACTCTCCTCTGGGTGTTCTGTGTGCTTTCTCCTTCTGTATCCCTTGCATCTTGTCCTTCTGGAATTGCACTGAGGTCACAGCCCTGTTCAGCTCTGCTCATCCGCGGTGATTCCTCTCAGCTCCTGTACCTTCTTGCCCTCTGCACGTCTGCACAAAGCCAGCACGTTGTGAGATTGTGGTCCCCTTAGACGCTTACTCTAAACTGCTGGAAGCTTATTCTAACCTGCTTATCTGAAATCTGACCTTTCCCAGCTTAATTACAATTTCATTCAGTACAAACTTACTACAATAAAACTTAGCTGCCCACAGGAAAGCTCAGTCTACTTGCAGACTCGGCTGTGTAAGTAGTGAAATGCAGTTACATATTGTATTTTATTTTATTTACTGTGTGTGGCTATTGAAAAGCCAAATATTGGACAGTCCTTGAAATCATTTTATATGGTGAGAATCTCCAAAAAAGGCAGAAAGCTGGGCCCTTCCTTTTTATCCCAAATGACCTTTGTTTTGAATGCCTTTTGTCCTGTGTAATCTGATATGAAACTATTTTGCAACCAGTTATTTCGAATTTGGACTTGATATGTTTTAGATAAATATAAAGCCGTCCAGTCTGAAACTACAACTTTTATTAATCATTAATTTCTAAAGTGTCAAATCAAAAGGAAAAGCATTTTAAATATCAGAACTGAAAAGCACATGCCCAAAGAATAAAAATCCTTAAGTTAAGTAAATGTAATTTTGTGGCAACTCATTGCATGGTCTCCTTTTTCTTCTTTCCCTGTAGGTGTGTGAATACATTACCAAATGCGTTTTTGGTGTTTGCTGTTAAAAACCAGTGTCCCCTGCCGACAGCCTTTCAGGCTTCCCTCCATCTCACTTCCTCACTCTCTTTTTTAAAGTTTCTTTCTTTCTTTCTTTCTTTCTTTCTTTCTTTCTTTCTTTCTTTCTTTCTTTCTTTCTTTCTTTCTTTCTCTTTTTTCTTTCTTTTCTTTCTTTTCTTTCTTTCTTTCTTTTTCTGTTTAGTAATTTCTACACCCAACATGAGGCTTGAACTCATGACCCCAAGATCAAGAGTAACACACTCTTCCAACTGACCAGCCAGGTGCCCCTCTTCTTCATCCTTTAGAAGCATAGAGCTCTTAGCAGAATAAGAATTTAGGTGGACAGTGCTTTAAGGACAACCCGTGGATTGTGAGAGAAATAGTAGCAGTTCTTTCTGGGGGTCATCACTTGCCTGCCCCCAGCATTCAATTCCCAGATCAGTTCTCCTTCTTTCCTTGGGTCTTTGCACAGAGCACCTTGCTTGTAAGTGAATCTGATGGACGTAGGCCAGGCCACATGGTTGTGTACTCACTAAGACTGTTCGGAGGATAATAGAAGGTCAGCACCTGACTTTGGCTTTTAATGTGTGAGTAAAATAATACAGAATAGTGCTGGTTTGGGCACACACATACCAGAGTTAAAGTGAACAGAGATTAGCGTGGGCCCCGCACAAGGATGACATGCAAATTCATGAAGCATTTCATATTTTTAAAAGAAAAAAAATTAAAAATTAAATCAAGCGGGAAATGCGGGTTTGACTAAGCTATCCTTGGACTGGTAGATTTCATCCTAACAATTGAGTTCATATCATTGTGAAGCCAATATTCCCCAGGGTAAAGCATGTCTAAGATTGGAAAAGTCAAGTTAAAATTCAACTGAATTGTGGATACCTCCTGCTTCACTAAAAATGAAGATACATTTTTAAAAAAGGCAGAATGTCCAGCATAGAAAGTAGGTGCGGAGGACCGGTGACCGAAGTACCTGATACCTCCATTGTCGAGTGAGCGTAAATGAGGTGAGTGGGCGCCAGCAGCAGAAGGCTCCTAAGAATGTCCCAGGACAAGTATCCAAACTTGATTTCTCTAGTAGAGAATTCAGCTAGTTCTTTGCTCTGGGATCCTTCAATTTTTTAATAAATTTGATGTAGAATTTGTTGAAATGACACAGTATTCCTATTTTAACTACATTTCATCCAGTTTTATTACGGATATCCCCCTTTCTTGGAACATGAGATAAAAAGAGACTGTGATTCACCACTTAAAACAGCATGCCCTTCCTCAACATGATAAAGGGCATTTATGAAAAGCCCACAGTGAACATCATCCTCAATGTTGAATCTCCCTAAGATAAAGGATGAGACAAGGATGCCTCTCTCACCACTATGCCATTCACATTGTACTGAATGTTCCAACCAGAGCAATTAGACAAGAAAAATCCATCTAAGGCACCTGAATTGGAAAGAAATAATAATATTGTCTCTATTCACAGAAGACATGATCCCAAAGAACCCACAGGAGCTAACGAATGAACTCAGCAAAGTTGCAGAGTACAAGACACTCACACAAAAATTAGTTCTGTTTCTATCTACCAGCAATGAACAGCAATCCATAAAGAAAATTACGAAAGCAATCCCAATTATAATAGCATTTAAGGAATAAAATACCTGGGAATGAATTCAGCCAAGGAGGTGAAAGACTGGTATACTGGCATTCCCGAAAGAAATTGAAGAGGACCCAAAAAGGACATCCTGTGTTCCTAAATAGGAAGACAAATGTTGTTAAGGTGTTAATACTACCCAAAGTGGTCTACAGATCAATATAATCCCTATCAAGATTCCAACAACCTTTTTTTGCAGAAAAGAAAAAGCCATTCCTCCAATCTATATTAAATTTCAATATGAATTGCTGAAGCAATCTTGAGAAAGAAGAACAAAGGTGGAGGGCTCACACTTTCTGATTTCAAAGCTTAGTGAAAACTAAGGTAACCAAAACTGTGTGGTACTGACGTAAGGACAGACATACAGACAAATGGAATAGAATTGGGAGTCCACCAAAAAACAATCCAATTTAAAAAATGGGCAGAAGACCTGAACATTCTCCAAAGAAGACATACAGATGGCTAAGAGACACATAAAAAGATGCTCATCATCAGGGAAATGCAAATCAAAACCACAATGAGATATCACCTCACACTGGTCAGAACGACTAAAATCAAAAACACAGAAATAACACCTGTTGGTGAGGATGTGGAGAAAAAGGAACTCTTGTGCACTGTTGGTGGGAATGCAAGCTGGTGCAGCCACTCTGGAAAACAATATGGAGGCTCCTCAAGAAGTTAAAAATAGAGCTCCCCTATGATCCAGTAATTGCAGTACTGGATATTTACCCAAAGAATATGAAAACACTAATTTGAAGGGATACATGCACCCTGATGTTTATTGCTGCATTATTTACAATAGCCAAATTATGGAAGCAGCCCAAGTGTCCATCCACTGATGAATGGATAAAGAAGATGTGATATATATACAAATGGAATATTAGTCAGCCATCAAAAATAATGAAATCTTGCCATTTGCAACAACAAGGCTCACTCTAGAGAGTATAATGCTAAGTGAAATAAGTCAGAGAAAGAAAATTATCATATGCTATCACTCATATGTGGAATTTAAGAAACAAAACAAATGAGCAAAGGAGAGAGAGAGAAGCCAAGAAATAGACTCTTAACTATAGAGAACAAATTGATGATTACCAGAAGGGAGGAGGTGGGGGAAAGGGGAAATAGGTGATGGGGATTAAGAGTACACTTATCATGGTGAGCACTGAGTAATGTATGGAATTGTTGAATCATTACATTGTACACCTGAAACTAATATAACGCTGTATGTTAACTATACTGGAATTAAATTTTAAAAACTTAATTAAAAAAAGAATTGAGAGTTCAGGAACAAACCCATATGTTTATGACCAAGTGATTTTTTTAAAAAGATACATATTTATTTATGTGTATTTTTAGTTGTGATTTAAAAACCCATAAAATTTTCCATCTTAACCATTTTTAAGTGTGGCAAGTAGCGTTAAGTATATTCATATTGTGGAATAGATCGCCAGAACTCTTTATCTTGCAAAATTGAAACTTTATACCCATTACACGATTCCCCAGTTTCCTTTCCCCCACAGAATGGTAACCACCATTCTACTTTGTTTCTATGAATTGGACTATTTTAGAAATTTGTATAAGTGGAATCATACAGTATTTGTCTTTTTGTGACTGGCTTATTTCACTTAACTAACAAGCTCAAGGTTCCAAGCTGTAGCATATGACGGGATTTCCTTCCTTTTTTAAGACAAAGTAATATTCTGCTGTATGTATGTGCCACATTTTGTTTATCCATTTATCCTTCCAAGGATATGTGGGCGTCTTTCACCTCTTGACTATTGTGAATAATGCTGCTGGGAACATGGGTGTGCAAATACATCTTTGAGACACTGCTTTCAATTCTTCTGGATATATAACCAGAAGTGGAATTGCTGGATCTTTTTTTTTTTTTTTTTTTTAGTGGTACTATTTTTAATTTTTGGAGGAACCTCCCTGCTGTTCAGATCCATTTATGGCATTTGCACCCTTGGTAAAACTGAACCCATCATGACTCAACGAATAGTAGTTGCTCAGGAGGACAGTTCAGTTTAGGATAAAAAAGCCTTGAGTGGCTTCTGTCTTTATTTAGGCTTCTGAGATCACTGTTTGGGAGGTAGTGTTGTATTTATGGTAACTAAGGAAAATCTGGAGAACACCAATTTCAGACCAAGTGCAAAGCCACAGTCATAGGGAATCCTAGTCAGGGATCTTGTTCCTAGAAATTCAACTCACCCTTACCCCCCTTTCACTGATTTTTTTTTTTAAGTGAACTCTTCCTCCCCACGGCCCCCGCCCCCCAAAACAAAAGTTTAGTGATCTGAGCTTTGGGAAGAGCAGGTGTTTCCAGGTTGTCCACGAGTTAGCAGTTTTTCCTTCTGCCAGCAATACTCTGTTCTTGATCTCAGCCCGTCGCTTATCTCCTTCCTGGGACCTCCAACAAATTCCAGTCGTTGTGTTTCTGTTTACTTGACGTCATCTGTCGGGTCTACTAGAAAGGAAGCGCCTTGAGGACACACCTGCTGCTTGCGGCTTGTCCGCTGGTGAATCAAGTGTGGCACAGCGCAGGGCGGCGAGCGCTTGTTAAATGAGAAAGAAAGGCTGCCCGGCAGACGGGAGGGGTCGTGCGCGCCTTACCCTCCGGCAGGGGAGGAAAATGACGGCAACGACCACGAAGGGACTCGAACCCTCAATCTTCTGATCCGGAATCAGACGCCTTATCCATTAGGCCACGCGGCCGGCTGGCAGGTCAGCTTCGCTACGCTGTGTGCAAAGAGTGTGTAGCGCGGTGGGGAGGGGTCCTTCCCGCGGCAGGTGCTGGGGATGTTGCTCCTACAGAGCTCCTCGTTCGAGGTTAGCTCACCGACAGCTGA
>NW_023270709.1:28719857-28729702 GCF_011800145.1 Mirounga leonina | reverse complement strand
CGAGGACGCGCAGCTGAGCCACGGACCCTCAGAGCCCGCGGGGACGCCCAGCTGCACGTCAGAGAGGGGAGGCTGGCTGCTGGAGGGGAGCACCACCGAGGCGTTGACGGATGCTCGGAGAGGTGGCGCAGGTGCGGGGCTGATGCTGCCACCTGCCCGGGGCCAGCCCGGGGCTGCCTGGAGGCCTCGAGGACGCTGAGGACCCGGGAGGCCGCACAAGCCCGGAGGAAGGCCGGCCACTCCGCGTCTGTGAGCTCCGGGGAGAAGGAGTGTCCCCTGTCCTCGACGCGGCGGTGTCCCCTGGCTCGTTTGCGGGTTAGCCCACAGAGCAGCAGGGGTTTGGAAGGAGCTTCACAGCCACCAGGAGTGGGTGGAACAGGGGAGGTGTGAATCGTCCAACTCTAGAAGTAAAGCAGTAACCCCCGTCTGTCCACGGACTCGATGGTTTGGGTCCCTTGAAAATGACGAGTTGTTTGAAGCAAACCCAAGTCAAAGCAGAATTCTCCCCTCCACTCTCACACCCTCCCACGGAGAGGGTCTCTCTCGCCAACGTCTCCCATGTCTCCCAGTTTTCTCCAGCAGTATCTTCCCTGGGGGTTAAGGCAAAACCCACATTCTGGCCCAGTCCTTGGCTTAGCACTTTTGGAGTGCCTGCTGTGGAGGGCTGGGGTCCAGGCTCACCGGCCAGGGAGAGATGCGCGGCGGCGCGGAGGGTGTCCCAGAAGGAGCGCAAGGCGCGGCGTAGTAACTCGTGGATTATAGAAACGGCTGCACACACACACACAAAATATATTTTGTCTCTTTTAGGAAGGCAGTGTAGGGGAGGAAAAAGTGACCCTCTTTGGGTCTCTGGCTGTGTCCAGAAATTAAAAGGACAAAGAGATTAACAGGAAGAAAGCATACAGATTTATTAGATGTAAGTTTTGCGTGATGTGGGCGCCTTCATGAGGAAATGACGACCATAAGAAACGGTTTAGTCTGAGTATTTTTATGCTGGGTTTGATGAAGAGTGGGCAGCCAGAGAAAAATAGTGCAGGTCAAAAAACTATGAGGTAAGTGTAGTAAATTGGGCGAAGCTTAGCAAGGCCTGTTTGTTAGGATTCTTCTTGATTTCCCTTGGTTTTCTTGAGACAAGGACGCTCCTTTCCTCTCAGTATAGAGAAGGGGCCTCTCACTTGGTGGTTTTATGACCTAATTCAGGGGTGGGAGGAAGGTCAGAGTGACCTTCCCACTTCTGCCATTTTTTGGGGTAGTGCCCTGAATTTCCCTTGGGTAAAACGTGAAAAATTTATGTTGTCACTCTAAAATATTTATTTCTGCAAGGAGTGGGGGCCCTTAGTCAATTACTTTTGGAATAGGGCCACGAGAAAATAATTTCAGTGAAATGCAAGATCTAACCATGGAACTTCAAGCCTCAGTCTAATGCTCTGCAAACCGAACTATTTCGGTGACTCAACATTATGTGGATTCTTTGCATAAGGCGATCTTTCAGTAGATGGGCTTCCCAGACTGCTAGCATTGATCAAGGTAAGGTGCCTGAGCCCTGGGGACGGCTGGATGGACAGAGAAGAGGAATGCGTCCTCTGTTTTCAGCGACCAAAGTAATGGTTGGGCCCACTTGCCACAAACCTCACTGAAAAAAAGCTTCACATTCTGCCCTAACTTCTGTCTCTCCCCTTCCCCTCCTTTGCCTGATTAACAAATTTCCCTTCCCCCATTCATAATGAGAAATCAACATATTTGCACTGTCTTAAAAGTAACTTTAGGGCTAAAATCTTAGAATTTACACTTCAGCGAGAAAACAAGGAAATGAAAAGGAAGGGGAAAAAAGGGGAAAACATCCCTACATTATAATATTTACATTTATCTTTCTGTCTAATCCCAATTTCATAAATCACATGGCTACAAAAGTTTCTGCATTTTTGTTGACCAAGACATGCCCCTCTGTCCTTAGGGAGGCAAGGGAATTCTGTTTTCCACTGAAACAGAAACCTATGGTTCCAAATCTGGGAGCTTTTCTCTGAAAGGGTGATGGGGGGAGTAGAGAGGGTAGGGGGCGGGGAGAAGGGCTGACATATAGCTCAGCAAACTATAGACCTGCTAGTTCTGTTATGGCCCAAAGGCAGAAACAAAACCATCTGACACATAATTCTAAGACAAGGAACATGCTAGAGTTTGTGATTTTATTAATAATCTTTTGGTCAAAGAGTGAAAATACAGACAGAATCTTAATACCCCCTAACAAACAAATTTAGAAATTTGAAGGTGGTTTGCAGATCCAAGCTGGGAAGTTTTGCATGACAATTAAGTAGCACCCTTTAGAAACAGGTGGTCATGTTCCAGAGGAGATAACATTGAACTTTTTTAAAAAAATTATTTTTTTATTTACACTCAATTAGCCAAGGTATAGCACATCATCGTTTTTGATATAATGTTCAATGATTCATTAGTTGAGTATAACACCCAGTGCTCATCATATCACGTTGAACTTCTGAAGTCTAAGCTCTTTAGTGGATTCTCTTGGATTTCTATCTTTAACATCATTAACATCTCCCCTCACCCAATTTTGTAGGGTAGGTGTAGAACACTGATCTGTTCTCTATATGTAAGAGGGTTTGGGGTTGTTTTGTTTTGTTTTAGGTTCTACATATAAATGAGATCATAACAGTATTTGTGTCTCTCTGTCTGATTTCTTCCCTTCATTGTTCTTGTACTTGGTTAGACTAGACGGACCACATTATTCCTTAAACATGATGTTGGCTTTGGAGTCATATGGACGATCTGATTCTCTTCAGAAAACACTTGCTTTTTAGTTTTAGGATATGGTGGAAGCATAGAAACAATCTTCTCCAATCTGCCTGGGAAAGTTTCTGATTTTTTAGTTTTTTTCCTTTTGAGTCACCATGCTGTACATTACATCCCCAGGACTAATTTATCTTATAACTGGAAGTTTGTACCTTTTTATTCCCTTTGCTCATTTTGCTCATTTTGCCCCCACTCTGGCAACCACTGGTCTGTTCTCTGTATGTAAGAGGGTTTTGGGTTGTTTTTTGTTTATTTGTTTTAGGTTCTACATATAAATGAGATCATAATGGTATTTGTGTCTCTCTGTCTGATTTATTCCACTTAGCATAAAGACCTCAGGGTCCATCCATGTTCTCACAAATGGCAGGATTTCCTTCTCTTTTTGGCTGGAAAATACTCATACACACACACACACCCCCCACATTTTCTTAATCCATTCATCTGTCAATGGACACATAGGCTATTGTAAGTGATGCTGCATAAACATAGTAGTGCAGATATCTTTTCAAGTTCATGTTTTTGCTTTCTTTGGATAAATACCCAGAAGTGGACCTGTTGGACCATATGGTAGTTCTGTTTTTAATTTTTTGAGGACCCTCTATACTGTTTTCCATAGTAGCTGCACCAATTTGGATTTTGAATTTTTCCAAATTCCTTTTGACACCTACTAAGAGGATTTCATTTTTTTCTCCTTCAAGCTATTAATTCATCTTAATAGTGATTTTTTCCTGATGATAAATCATTCTCATGTTCCTAGAAAAATATTAGTCCAATATGGTGTTCATTTTAACATGTCAACATTTTATTCATATTTTTTGTGACAATACACATGAGTGAGATTGGTCTTTTGTTTCCTTTTCATTCAGCTTTGGAAAGTTTTGGAGTCAAGTTTACACCAGCTATTTTATTTTATTATTTTATTTATTTATTTTTTGCATTAATAAGTCTTTATTAGCCATTCCAATTCTACACAGTAGAAAGCAACCACAAAAAAAAAAGGTTCTCAAAAGGACGTAAAGCTTATGTGCCTGGCTAGGCACATGTTTTGCCACAACTAGAAGGGATCTGAAACTAAACAGTTTGGGGACTGGGGAGTCAGCGGATGGTGCATCGTACACAGGGGACCTCAGCATCCTCGCCACCTCATCACTGCAGTACAGCTCAAGCACATGGTGGCCCAGCTTTCGCTTTGACACATGGCTCACCGTTTCTGTCACCCTGGGAAAGGGAGAAGAGGGCCAGGGAGGAGAAAGCAAGAGAGGATACACACATGGAGGTGAAGAAGATAGGGATAACCACGAACATTAAGTAGTAAGGCTTCCCACCCCACACAGGGCCTTCCTCAGCCTGCCCAGCGGCCAACTCACGGCTGATCCAGCTGTTCCCTGAGTTTGGGAGCTGGCATGAAAAAGGAGCACAGCATGGCTACACCTCGGGACAGCATGGTAATCTCTAATTTGTGCTCTGTCTGGAGGAGGGTGGGAAGGAGGACAGACAACAGTGTCACAGAAAAGGAGAGTACGAATCATCTGCACAACCAGCACCCCTGGGTGGAGTGACTGTAGAAAAGGCTCACCTTAAAGTAGTTAAGCAACTGTTTGAGAGTCATCTCCTCACCATTAGGCTGTGGCCGCGTACATCAAAGCGATCCCACAACGTCCGCTCTTGGTTATAGTGCTATAGGACAAAACACAGGGGAGTGCAGTGCAGGCTAACCCAGATGATCCTAGCCCAACCACTCGACTTGACTTTTTGTGCAGAGGAGAATAGATTAATGAGAGAACAAAATGCTAGCAGAGTAACAACGTCCCCAGAAAATATACTCTAAACAAATCTGAAAAGACCTTCCAGAAAGTGGTCGCTTTTCTGATGAGAGAGTTGTTGCTCTTCTTTTCTTCGATCTCCTGTTGAGTTTGTGGGTGTTCAGAATGGTTTGATCCCTACCCAGCTGAATTCCTGAGACCAGATGAAATCCAGGTCTCCTACTCCTCCGCCATCTTGCTCCACCCCCCTCCTCGACTTGACTTTTTAAGACGCATCAATCACAACCTTCTTTTGTCCTAACCCTCCTGTGGCCCCATATCATTGTGTGCAAACAACTGATATTCTTATATTGACCAATATGTCTACACAATAAGGCGATCCTGTTATCTCCTTCACTCACCTTCCACTTCCTTTACCTTCCCATCCTGGCCTTCTCATTAATTCTCAAATATGCCCGGTCACACTCATACTTTGCACAATTCAAAAAACTGTATGATGAATGGACAGACGGTATACAAAAGGTACAGGAACCCAAGCATACAAAGCGCCACCTGCTATGAGACAGTTGTACAGAGATGCAGACACACATCCTACCCAGCACATACACACAGCCTCACTCACTGATGGGCAAAACCAAAGGTGTCCATACAAGCATGTCCCCACCTGGTGACGGGGTGGGGCAAGGGGTTCAGAGAAGCTGAGGAAGGGCAGGGCCACGTTCGTGAAGTTGTTCTTGTAAGATTCAAGCTGCCGGTGTCCCTGCACCACTTTGTATAGCTCCAGACTCACGGGGCCAACTATAGCTGCTGTGGTTGTGGCAATGGCAGGGATGATCTTCCCTGCAGTCAGCTTGCTCTGCGAGACAGAAGATGACCAGGAGAGGTAGTCATTAGAGAGGTTCAGGGTCTACAGAAGAGGATAAATGTGGGAGACTCACCCTTGAGAAAGGGTGAAAGCTTAGCTCTATGCTATCGTTACCTTATGCCGATCTGCAGGGGGAATGTTACAGTTTTCTGCTCGGAGGTTGGATGCAGCCACAGTGAAATCCATATGAAAGTTGGTACACAAGCTATTTTAAATGAATTGGAAAACTTATTTAAAAATTTTTTTAATTTAAATGCAATTTAGTTAACATATAGTGTATTATTAGTTTCAGGGGTAGAGTTTAGTGATTCACCAGTTGCATATAACAGTGCTCATCACATCCCGTGCCCTCCTTAATGCCCATCACCCAGTTACCGCCCCGACCCCCCTCCCCTCCAGCAACCCTCAGTTTGTTTCCTAGAGTTAAGAGTCTCTTACGGTTTGTCTCCCTCTCTATTTTCATCTTATTTTATTTTTCCTTCCCTTCCCCTATGAGGAAAACTTAATTTTTAAAAATATATTGCAAAACAGTTTAAATGATATTGGAAGTGTACCTAACATTATTTCAAAGCCTGCCATCATTTTAGGTGACCACATTGCTTTTCTTTGACCATCTGCTCAAGGATTTCTGAAAATTGTTACTATATGCTGAATATGTTTTGGGTTCTATGCAAGGTTTGAAGCTGCTCAGATAAGGCACTCAAAAACTGATGGACTGAGTTGGGGATAATTAGGAGCAGCTCAAGTTCCCTGAAAACCAATAACTTCAGACTTATTTTCTTTTTGGGTTACAGAATTGTCCAACAGGAAATTATTTCAAGTTGGAGTACCTCAGTTTGGAGAATGCTCTTCTCTAGCAAGAAAAGAAAGTCAAGACTGAGGTCGGAA
Source organism: Mirounga leonina (assembly GCF_011800145.1). NCBI lineage: Eukaryota > Metazoa > Chordata > Mammalia > Carnivora > Phocidae > Mirounga > Mirounga leonina. The sequence goes on along the minus strand of NW_023270709.1, from coordinate 28,723,381 downwards.
TGCTGAGATTCAAATCGGCATATGCCCATATCTTGCCAAGCAGTCCTGGGCACAAGGAAGGGGCTTGCTGCCATGGTATTAATGTTGTCTTTTCCAACACAATTAGTGGTACCGCGGCCACGAATAACTCTTAGCAGCAGCTTAGGTTAGAAAGCGAAGCTGTTGTGAGCAGGACTCCGAGCTTGCTGAGGGGAGCCCCAGTAGAGTTCAAGCCCAACACCTCAGCACTCGGCCATCACAGAGCTCAATGTCTCCATTCCTGATATATCTATATTAGTCATAATGTTTGCTTGGGGTAATAATGTTTGGGGTAAACATGTGTGATTTTTATTTATTTTTATTTTTTAAAAAAGATTTTATTTGAGAGGGAGAGAGAGAGCAAGAGCATAAGAGCAGGGAGAGGGACAAGCAAGCCACCCACTGGGCAGGGAGGATGCGGGGCTCAGTCCCAGGACCCTGGGATCATGAACTGAGCCAAAGGCAGACGCCAACTGAGCCACCCAGACATCCCAAGATGTGTGATTTTTAAAATTCCGTGGCAGATCAGATCCATGTCTCACGGAACCCAAAGCTTATATCATATTGGGGCCATCTTTAAGAAAAAAATATAAAAACGTGAATACAAAATTGCTATGAAAGTATTTATTTAGAATAAGAAAACAAATAGAAACAAATTACAAATTTTAAAAAGCTGATGAATTCCACAAACGTCACAAAAAGTTAACTTATTAATATACCTCTAACATGTTTCTTCTACATTATTTGCTGCATTATTTTTTATAACCTTTCATATAATAACAGTTTTGTAGCATTATTTTCTATAGAGAGATAATTCAGTCTTCTAACATGGTTAAATTATTTTTTAACTATAGTTTAGAAAAGTGTTTTTTGTTTTTTGTTTGTTTGTTTGTTTTGCTTCACATCTGATGGTAATGCCAAGCATATTTTTCAAACTGTTATTACATTTGGGAAATCCTTGAAGGTTTTTGTTTGTTTTAAGATTTATTTATTTGAGAGACAGAGAGCAGGGGAGAGGGAGAGAGAATCCCAAGGAAGCTGCACTAAGTGGGGAGCCCTCGATGTAGGGCTTAATCTCACGACCCTGAGATCATGACCTGAGATGAAACCAAGGGTCAGATGCTTATCCCACAGAGCCACCCAGGAGCCCCTGAAGTTTTTTCATATATGAACTGCATTTTCACTCTTCCACAGCATTGTGAGAAGAAAGAGTGAAAAAGAACCTTGGCCGGTGAGGGAAGTTGTGACCTGAAGCTTGCAGGAGCCTGCAGCCTAGGAGCTCTTGCTGAATTCAAGATGGTGGCTGATCCTTGCTTTTCTAGTGTTTAAAAAATGACGAAAGAAAACCATTTAGGTGATACAAACGAACTTTAACACTTCATGAAACGGACAGTCTCCTTTCAGAGAACTGCAAAATGGGCTAAAAGGCAGGAAACTTTTATAGCATAAAGAATAAAGAACAAGGAAGAGAAAAACAAAAAAACTGCTGATGGGCTGGGGCCACATCAGCCTTGTTTGGGGCGAGGAGGCCCAGAGTTGGCCGGGCATGTGGGGAATGACTGGATACTCTGAAGTTCTGGCCAAGCAGGTCAAGGTCATCCACAAGGATGTGGAATTTACCTAAATTTCGGTTTGCTGACGTGGCACCCCCTGGCAGGAGTAGCTCCAGCTTGGGCTTAGAAAGCGATTTCAACAAGTGTTTATGTAAGAAGAAGGAAATAATAAAGAAGTTATTTGGAAGAATTCCAGAATGATCTGAATTCTCTCAGTACCTTCAATATTTGCTGAATACTTTCACAGATGCAGAAAGAGTCAAAATGAATTAAGTCAGAAATAAAAATACCTAGTTGTCTGGATAGGGATTTCTAAGAATTCCCTTCTCTCTTCCCCTAACTTGGAGCTGGAGTAGCAGAAGGGCAGGGAGGGTAGAATCATGAGCTCCTATTTTCCTCCTTGGAAAAGGAGCTTTCCATGAGCAAGTTCCACGTGGGGATGGCTCTCTGATGCTGAGGAAATTTCTCTTATAGTATAACAAAAAGACACAGAAATGGAAAGTGAAGACATTCAGAGATGATTCCAGGTAGTTCAACAACCAACTAATAGGAATTCTAAACAAGAGAAGGAAGAGAATGAGAAGACAGAAGAAAAGAAGAAGAAAGAACAAAAAGAAAATGATCAAACAAATATTTTAAAATACGTTCCTAGAATCAAGGGCCATGAATTTGCAGATTAAAGATGAATTAGTTAAGATCGTGCTAACTGCTGTAAAACCAAAACAACCCCCCAAATATGTAATGACTTAAGCAGAAAAGAAATGTATTTCTTGTACATACACAGTAGAGAATGGGGGTTCCTGATCAATGGGGGGTGTTCCTTCAATCAACAGGTCAAGGACCCAGCTCCTTTCAGTGTGTGGCTCGCCATCTTCAACACATGGGTTCCAAGTCGGCCTGCTCATTAGGAGAGTAGACCAAGAAAGAACTTGGAGGATTGGTTAAGAAATGTCCTTATGGGGCGCCTGGGTGGCTCAGTTGGTTAAGCAACCGACTCTTGACTTAAGCTCAGGTCATGATTCCAGGGTCCTCGGGCTCCCTGCTCAGTGGGGAGTCTGCTTCTCTCCCTCTGCTCCTTCCTCCACTCGTGCTTGCTCTCTCCCTCTCAAATAAGTAAACAGAATCTTAAAAAGAAAAGAATAGAAATGTCTTTATGATTCAGCCCTGGAAGAGCAACAAATCCCGTCTATTTTTCATGGGCACTCTCTTCTGCATACATACAAAAATCAGAATCTCTAGATCTGAGGTCTCCGCAGACTTCCAGAGCCACGGATCACAGTGCTTATCAGAGGTTTCCAGGAGGCTGTCCCATACGTGTCTAAAAATTCTTGTCCAAAACCAAACTTACGTTCATCTTCTGGATCCCATCCCACTGACCACAAATAAAAACAAACAAATAAGCAGAAATTCTACTGCTCCCAGCTTACGAGCTTGGGGAAAGACAAGGACGTCCACGTTAGGCAAGCTACGGGTGTGCATTCTGTGAGTGCACGCTGTTTGCAGATCCATCCAGACTCTAAATCCTGTTTCCCCACTTTCCTTCTGCTGTTAAAGGTCCTATCCCTTCCATCTCTACAGCCTCCGCTGGTTTAGGCCTTAGGCGTAGTTCCCCGGGACATCGCAGGTACCACCCAGCATGCCTCCTTCCCTCGAGTGGCACAGACCCGCGGCCGTGACTGCAAAGCGTTGAGCAATTGGCTCTGCGATCGCACGGCAATCCTGGCTCTCCCTCTACCCCCCGGTTCTGCTCTTCAGATTTGCGCGCGACTAGCAGGAGAGCCTCCGGGGCCAAGCCCGGGTGCGAGAGCTTTACGTTGGAGGAGAAAGACGCAGTCTGCAGCCCCCGGATAGAACTTGAACCTTGGACCTGTAAGGAACATATGCTTCGATGCCCACCTTCGGAAACTTCGTTATTTTTCTGAGAACCTCGTAAAGCACGCGCCTGTGTCTACT
>NW_023270709.1:28689370-28719457 GCF_011800145.1 Mirounga leonina | reverse complement strand
GCCGCGGGCCGACCTCGACACGGCCGACACCGGCGGCGAGGAGCCATAGGGCCGCTTCCGAGCCTCTCCCGAGCGCGAGGGGGTGTAGCTCAGTGGTAGAGCGCGTGCTTAGCATGCACGAGGCCCCGGGTTCAATCCCCGGCACCTCCACTTTTGCTCCAGCTCCTCATCATTTGCTACATCGCATCTGCCGCTCGCTTCTCTTCTCGCTCCTTCGTTCTCTTGCAGTTCCCCGAACTCACACGAAGAACGAGAACGCACGCGTCTCTGCTCCGGGCGCCGGGTGCCAAGTCTGCCGGCACCTGCTGGCTCCGGATTCCCCGGCCCCGAGAACACGCCCCGCGCCGAGTGACCCAGCGCGCCGCAGGAGCTTCACCTCGCAGTGTTAGCGAAGAGCGAGACGCGCAGAAAGGGGGAAAGGGGCGCGGCGCCCAGGAACGCCCCCTCCTCCGCCCCCGCTTTCTGCGCCGGAGCCCCCCCCCTTGCTCAGAGACCGCGCGCCTTCCCGCCGCCTCCTCCGCGTCCCCACCCTCCCTCTGCGGTCACACGCTCTGCGCGCTTCTTTGACTCGCCGTTCCTGACTTGGTGACGGGAACTCTTGAGGCATAGAGTGAGCTTCGGATCTAGACCAAAGTTCTTTATTGGGTTAAATAAAGTCGATCCTTCTTATCTGACTGATTTGAGGAAACACCTGCTTGGCTCGTTTGGAAAGGTAGATTAGGGAGAGAAATCAGAAAACAAAGATACAGCCCCATTCCCTTTTCTTACCACTCCTGGCTCCACCCCACACTTTGAAGGGCTTTGTACCTGCGCGTGTGAACATCTCAAGACACACTTCCAAGCTTCAAGCACACGCCTGGCAAAGAGCCAGTCCAGGGCCCGCTGCGAGCCCTGGAGCACGATGCTCAGGGCATGCGCCGCGCTCACAAGGATGGCCTCAGAAAAGAGGCCTGGAAGGAGGGACGATGGGGCTGTTTTGGCAGAGAATTCTGGGGGCCCGACTAAATAGAGTGTGGACTCCATATCCATAGGAGGAGACATGGCCAGGAGAGGCCCCAGGGCTATGCACCTGTTGCCCAGGGGTAAGCATGATACCGAGTGGATGCTCCAGAGTTTAAGGGGCTATGTGTGTTTAACCAGACCTTTCCGATGTATTTTTAAGGTTAACCTCACGGGCTGTCTTCCCCCAAATACCCAGTTTCCTGACTCACGTGTGTGTGTCTGGCAGTGTCTCTTTTGGAAATACACCTTATACCTGCTGGACACAGGACTGTACACTTGCCCTTAGATTGTGACAAGACTTGCAAGATTAGAAGGTTACGTGGGGACGAAAAAGACTTCCTCAACCCTCTTAGGGTCCTTGGCTGGGTCTAACATTAAAACGACAAAGACAGATTAACAGGACAAAACAATAGACATTTATTTAATAGAAGTTCTACATGACACGGTGACGTGAGCGCCTTCCCTAGGAAATGCAGCCCCAGAGAAACAGACCTGGGTGTTTTATGCCAGGCTTGAGGCAGCGTGGGCAGCCATGGAGGGCTATGATAGGTTAAGGAGTGTGAGGTCAATTGTAATAAATTGTAAATAAATAAATTGAAATAAATTGTAATAAATTGCAAAAATAAAATAAATAAGTTATAAAATAAATCATTACAAATACAAATAAAAAATTGTAAATAAATACATTATAAAAATAATAAATTGAGGAATATGATAGGTTAAGGGGTATAATTGTAAACAATAAATTGGTTAGGGAGTATGAGGTAATTATAGTAAATTGGGGGGAACTCAGCAAGGTTTGTTTTTTAGGGGTCTTCTTGGCATCCCTTTGTCTTTAGAAGGAAGGAAGCTCCTTTCCATCATAGGGGGCGCATCTCTCACAGGTTCCCCTTTTACGACCTGCTTCACGGACGAAGGGCAATAGGGAAGGTCAGAGCAACATTTCTGCTTTTGCTGTTTTCTCAGATTCCTTCGGCTTAAAATATCTAATACACCCAAATGTCATCTTTTGGAGTAGCATGTCCTGAACTCCGTCAGTAACAGGGTAGACCCTGTCAGAGGAAGAAATCAATCTGAACCATATAACGATGTTATATGGTAAGTAAGGGTTTGTGAGGATCTTGTGGTCATATCATCTTAGGACTCTTAAATCAACTAAACACGGAGGCCAGAGGACGGAGGGGGCTCTAATGCCTGCAGAAGTAGATTAAAACGAAGCCTGGGTATACTTCAAGATGAGGAAACAAACAGTAAGGACAACCAATCACAGGCAATGAGGCTTTCTAGCCAGTCAAATAACTGCCTTTCTTTGCTTCTGCGGCTTCTCTGTGTCCGGTCTGTCCCCCGACCTTGTGTCACAGGGGGAAGACCAGTGTGCCAGTAGCTGATCCAAGAATCAGTTTTTGCTCAAGTAAACTCTTAAAAATTTTTAACATGCCTCAGTTTCTCTTTAAACAGGATTAAAGGTAGAATTTTAGGACAAAGAAAGCTCTTCTGAGAAGTTGAAAATGTTGATTTAAAAAACCATAAATTTAATTTAGACTGTTTTCTCAGTTTTTGTATATTTCTCAGTTGTATGTTTTAATGGGAGAAACTTAAGCATTTTATCAGAGCTTTAATTTTGTTTTGAGGGGGAGGTATTATGTTAAATTGAGATAGAAAAGATTCAGCCACCCAAAGAGCTTCTTGAATAAACTTTTCCTAACAATAACTGAAAAGTTTGGAGGAATTTGTCATTGCCCTTGTGAGCACTTTCACCATGAAATACGCAGTTCAATGTTCTGGACATTGATGCAGGCGCCACCAAATGGCCATCTTGGGAACCTCAAAGTCGTTTGCTGTGGATCAGAGTTCTGAGATGGCCAATAACTCTGTAATAGTAGATTGTTGTTTTTGATTATGTCCTTCTGGATTCTCAAAGTCATATGGAGAAACTGTTTTAACAACACCGAGGGTAGGTGTCTAGGGCATTTTCTTAAGCTTCAAAAGGTCTAACTGTAAAATAGGCTTCAATATCCATAATTGAACTTTTTTCAGATGTTGATTTTCCTCTAATAAACCATTAACATTTTCCAATTTTTTTAAGTAGGCTCCACGCCCAGCATGGACCCCGACACAGGGCTTGAACTCATGACCCTGAGATCAAGACCTGAGCTGAGATCAAGAGTCAGACTCTCAACAATGAACCACCCAGGTGCCCCTCCAATTTTAAACTGAGGTTCCCAAGACAGTTAAAAATCTCTGTGTTTCCATTGTGGTGAGCATAGCATAATGAATGGAGAATCTCTTGCCCACCTGAAACTAATGTAATATCATGTGTCAACTATATCTCAATTAAAAAAATCTCCATGTTCCTATATCACAGCATTTCAGAATCACAGTCTGAAGTCACATGTACTCTCGGTGTAGATGTTAATTAACCCTTAAACTTTTAGCAGGTTCTCTTGCTCACATTAGAACTATTAGTCCTGTGACCTGAGTAGATGTTGGCAAAGGGGTAGGTAGCTTCCTTTACTGAATTTAAAGAAGTTACAGCACAAAAGTATACCTTGAATTTTTAAAGATATGAACCACCGACACATCACAGTTGTTCAGGGGGCATTTCAGTCAGCACATGGCGGTCAGGAGATATCCCCCTTTCTCTGTCTGATAAAGAGGTCAAGGAGGCTCATTAGCATACTCATGTTAGCAGATAATTCTGGTCACCTCCGTCTGCTTGACAGCCTTGTAAATACACTCATGCCGGACGGCGCTAGAAATTTTGCCTCGAAAAGTTTGGCAGTGGGCACAGCAACATCCTCTCTGGCTTGGACCCTAACAGGATTCTATTTTAGAACTTCTTCTAAATATTCTTGCTCATATGATCCATGTCTTTTCATAGCCCACAAAAACTCGTGAATCCGGAGAAGATTTTTCTGTCTCACTATTTCCCCCCTCCTCTCTTCTGCACTGTGTTTAATGGGTACTAGGCTTTCCTTCAGGAGAACCACCACATACACCATCCTGGCATGAAAGGGGACCAGGTGCTGTGGCCCAGAGGTCAGCTGCCGAGGGGAGCGAATGCACCAACCTAAGACAAGCAGCCACCTCCAAGTGAGGATGACTGCTTTGGTCTCTGGGACAATGAAGGGAGAGGAACCTAGTGTTTGGGTTTTTGGGTTTTGTTTTTTTTTAAGATTTTTATTTTTTTTTAATTTTTAAAATTCTTTATTTAAATTAAATTTAGTTAACATATACTGTATTATTAGTTTCAAAGGTATAGGTCAGTGATTCATCAGTTGAACGTAAAACACCCAGTGCTCATCACATCCCGTGCCCTCCTTAATGCCCATCACCTGGGTACCCCATCCCCCCACCCCCCTCCCCTCCAGCAATCCTCAGTTTGTTCGTTAAGAGTCTCTTATGATTTGCCTCACTGTTTTCATCTTATTTTATTTTTCCTTCCTTTCCCCTATGTTCATCTGTTTTATTTCTTAAATTCCATATATGACTGAAATCGTATGGTATTTGTCTTTCTCTGATTGACTTATTTCATTCAGCATACCTTCTAGTTCCATCCACATCCTTGCAAATGGCAAGATTTCATTCTTTTTGATGGCTGAGTAATATTCCACTATCTATATCTATATCTATATATATCTGTCGATGGACATCTGGGCTTTTTCCATAATTTGGCTATTGTGGACATTGCTGCTATAAACATTGGGGTGCATGTGCCCCTTCGAATCACTATGTTTGTATTATTTTTCAAAGTAATCTCTATGCCCAACATGGGGCTCGAACTCATGACCCTGAGATCAAGAGTCACCTGCTCTACTGACTGAACCTAGCGTATTAAAGCAGTTCCTCATCTAATCTTTAGGCCACTAGCCTAAAGAGGATTGGGTGGGTTTTAAATCAGAACCTCATTTCAGGGTGCTCAGTCGGTTGAGAGGCTGCCTTCGGCTGGGGTCATGATCCCAGGGCCCTGGGATTGAGCCCCGTGAGCCCCGCATGGGGCTCCCTGCTCAGCGAGGAGTCTGCTTCTCCCTCTCCCTCTGCCCCTCCCCCTACTTGTGCTTTCTCTGTCTCACTCTCTAATAAATAAATAAAATCTTTAAAAAATTATTTAAAAAAAAAAGAATCTCCTTTTACTGATTTACCAATAAAGAGTAATGCAACAAAACTTTTGGCATCTATGAATTTTTTTTTCATTTTTTGGTTGAAACAGCTGCATAGAACCAAGTAAAGTATATAGAATCAATGATTTGCTCTTCCTCAATCAAACTATTTCCAACTCATTCCTGATTTTCAGTAAAGGGCCAGAGACATGAGGCTCAGACCCAGAAAACCAGGCCCTTGGAGTTCTGTTCTCCCTATATCAATGTCTCTTATCTCTACCATATCATTATTTTGTTTCTCATAACCCCACAGATTCAATGTGAAGTGGAGTGGGAGGGGTGTTGTAGAATACATGAGGATCATGACACCCAAAAAGTGGGACAAAAATATCATGCTGAGAAGTGTCCATCAATTCTTATTTTATTGAGTGCTTTTGGAATATTTGTGTTAGTTTATTAGGGCTCCTGTCACAAATTACCACAAACTGGGTGGCCTAAAACAATATGAATTTATTCTCTCAGAGTGCTCTAGGCCAGAAGTCCCAAATCAAGGTGTCAGCAGGGTTATGCTCCCGCTGAGTCTCTAGGGAAGATTCCTTCTTTGCCTCATCTTAGTTTCCGGAGGCTTCTGGCACTGTTCCACTTCCAGTCTCTGCCTGCATCGTGGTGTGGCCTGCTTCCCTCTGTGTGTCTGTGTCTACATGTTTTCCTCGTCTTATAAGGACATCAGTCAGTGGATTTAGGGCTCACCACATTTCAATATGATCTCCTCCTAACTAATTGCATCTACAAAGACCCTATTTCTAAATAAGGTCACAAATAAAGTCACCCTATTTCTAAATAAGGTTATAAAGACCCTATTTCTAAATTAGGTCATATATTTCTAAAAAAGGACCTCTAAATAAGGTCCCATAAATAAAGCCAAGTGGATGTGAATTTTTGGAGGACACTATGCAGCCCATTGCAATATTAAATATATGTTGTCTTTTGTCAAATGCTTTTTCTGAATCTGTAGAGATAATCATGTATGTTTTTTCTCCTTTCCTCTATCAACACGATGGTCAATGGTCTATATTAATGTTGTTAAAGATAAGCCAGAGCTGGATAGGAGCTAAAGCAGGAAAAATAGATTTCATTCAGGAATATTGTAATAGGGGGAAAGAGGCCTCAGTATAGAACTGGGACCAATTCCAAATACAGTATTTGGCGAGGAGCAATTTATAGCCAAGAGTGGGGTGGGGTCCTTTGGTGGATAGAATATTACTAAGAGGAAACATTAGGGGGAAGGGTGGATCCTGGCTAAATGGACCTAACAGGATTCTTGCTGGAAGCGGGCCAAGGTGATCATACATCACCTGGGGGAGGGCAGAGGATGATGAACCCAGTTAGATATCTCGGGTGACCAGATATGGAGGATGGGATTCTTGCTAAAACGGAAGCATGCAGAGATGAAATGGAAGTCCGAGAGTCCAGGCCTAGTTGGAAAGGAGCGCCAGGGAACCTGAGTAGAGTTTGGTGGAGAAGAGAATCTTTGCCGATGTCTTTCTTAATAACGAGTGATCTCTGCATTTCTGGAATAAACCCCAGTTGGACATCCCGTATTATGTGCAATAGGCCTGTAGTTTTAATTTTTGGTGCAAACTGAGAAAGTTTGTGGTAAATGTTATGCTCACTTTATGTGACGAATAGGACATTTTTCTTCTTTTTCGATGAATAATCTAAGTAGCATCATGATTTTCTGATAGTTAACAGTTTGGTAGAATTTGCTTGCGAAAGTATTTTTGCCTGGTGCCCTTTTGGGGGGCATGCCTATTCAACTGTTTTCTCTATTTTTCTAAAGTAATGGTCTGTTTAGTCCTGTCTCCGCAAGGATTAATCTGGATAAGCTCTATTTACAAAACGCACTTCATCTAAGTTTTCCAGTCATTTGCTGAGTTGTGCTGTGATGTTTCTCACCCTTTTTTGAAAGCTCTTTAGATGGTTACTTTCTCCGGTCAGTTCAGTTTTATGTATTTGCTCTTATTTTCCTTTCTCCCAATTAGGTTAGCTAGAGGTTTGTCTGTTTTGTTGACTTCTCAAATGTCTAGCTTTCCACTCTTTAAAACTCGTTGTTCTCTGCGTTTGTCTCTAGCAGCCCTTCCTTCTTTAGTTTAAGTCGGTTCCCCTGGGTTGCCGTGTCCATTTCCTAGCGTCTTCGCTGGGCATTTGGCCGGCTTACCTCTCAGTGGCTCTAAGGGCAGCCCTGGGGGGGCGCGCGAGGGCGTCCCGGCCTGAGCAGGCGGCGGGCGGGGCGGCGCAGGCTGGGGGGCAGGCGCGCCGCCCCCGCCGGCCCCCGCCCGGTGCACCTGCCCTCCGCGGCCGCCCCCCTGCCCTGGGGCTCGGGCGGGGTCCCCACATTGTGCTCTGCGGCTTTCCGGCAGCCCGGAACGCGGGAAAAGGAGGGCGCGGAGCCCGAGAAGGCTTGCTCCCGGCTCCGCCGGCGGCGGGGAGGCGGCCCGGCGCGGACACCCCCGGGACAGCGGGCCTCGGGTCCAGAGCGTGGGCTCTCTTCTTTCAGCGAGAGGCGCTCGGCCCTGGATCGGGGGCTCCGGAAAGGGCGGCAGGAGGCGGGGGCGGGCGGCCCGCCCCAAGCGCCCGCGCTCGCCTTTAGTAGACTCGGGGCAGCCGGCCTCCCCGCGGGGGTGTAGCTCAGTGGTAGAGCGCGTGCTTAGCATGCACGAGGCCCCGGGTTCAATCCCCGGCACCTCCACTTTTGCTCGCGGGCCTCCTCGCGGTCCTGCGGCGCCCTCTGCCGCTGGTCCCCTGCTGCCGCGTCTGCGTTCCCCGGGGCTCGGCCACGCCGAGGGGCCGGCAGGCGAGCGGGACAGGCGGCCGGGAAGACGCGCGCAGCGGCTTGCGCTCGGGAACAGCGGGGGCTGTCGCCTCGCTCCGTTTGCAGGGTTATTCGCCGAGCGGGAGAGGAAGGTGAGCACCGCGAGGCCTAAGCAGAGAAGAACGCGGGCCCCCAGACCCTTGTCCCGGTTCCTCTGCTTCCTGGCCGCGGTGGCCACGGTCCCTCTGCAGGCGCGCGCGCGCCGGGGGGCGTCTGCTCGAGGTCCCAAAGGCCCGAGGCCGACCTCCGGTTCGGCCGGGCTGAACTCCTCCCCGAGAGCTGCGGTTCACTCCCTGGCTCAGGTGATTTACAGAGGGTTGTAGCCGGCGCGGGCGCGCCCTCTCTCACCGCGTCCCTGGACGCGGGACGCGCGGCGCCTGCGAGCTGCTTGGAACGCAGGGTGTCCGCTCCAGCCCAGACCTTTGAACTAGACCCTGGCCCCTGAGTCATTGCTTTGCACATTAACCTTTCGGAAGCACTGCTTTGGGCACTGGGACGGCTCGGGAGGGTGCATCTTACATGCCTGTATTTTAATTTTTTCCAATTTCCTATTCCAATGGAGGAAAAACAATTGCAAAAATGTCCTTCTATTGTTGGGCCATTTCCGCGTCCTAATAATTGACCTTCTTCTCTCCTATAGTAATACAGCATTTATTAATATTTTAGAATCAACATACATAGCTGAATCTGATGTGAAGTTCCTTTTTATTTTTAATAAAAATTTGCAAGTTCTGCAATCAAGACTGTACTAACTTCCAGTAGGAACTGGGAGGTTTGTATCTTTGTTTCTGCTCAGCGGCATTTTAAGTAGGATAATATTTTGTAATCACTTCCATACTCAACTGCCTCTTCCTCATCAAATCTTTAGGAACTTTGGTATCAGCCCACTTTTGCGTACGTAGCCCTAGGACAGATTTTGAAGACTGAAAACCGTTAGCAACCATGATGGAAGTGTGGGCTGAAGGACTGTGCAGCCATTGGGAAGACCCTGGTTCCTGAACAAAGGTCATGTCGAACCCCTCTTTCCCTGTGAAGTGATTAGGGAATTTTCAGAGGAGAAAATAAGTTCCAAGGGAAATTCTTTACCCAGTTAAGATGTCCTGGCTTTGGGATTTACTTTTCCATAAAAGATTCACAATGAGTGCTCCAGAGCCAGACTTTCTTTAATGGGAGCAAGAGTTCACTCTCTGTTCTGCTGACATATTTTCTTTCCCTTTTCTTGTTTTCAAGGTACAATTTCACAATATCTTTCTGCCACTTATACCCACCATGTCAGGAGAAATTATTCACATGCTCCAACTATGGGAATTCATCAAGTTGCAAAAAGAAAAAAGACAAAATATGAGAAAGAATGTCATGAATTATCACCGTTGCTTTTCTAGATTCTATTAGGGCTCAGGCCCAAAGAGAAAGAAAATTTTTTCCCTTCCTTCCAACCATAGACTTCTCCATGGAAACCCACCTCTGCAAATTAAAAGGGAAGAAGTTATGGTGAAAAGGCCAAGAACTTAGTGTGAGAAAGCTATAGGAAATATCAGATGGAAATTTTTTTAAATTATGTGCCAATAAAGCAACTAACATGTGCTGACTTAGGTGCTTCTTTGAGAACAAGTTGTGTCGAACTTTAACTCAGAATAAGAGTGTCTGCCTTCGGCTCGGGTCGTGATCCCGGGGTCCTGGGATCGGGCCCCCTGCGTCGGGCTCCCTGCTCCATGGGGAGCCTGCTTCTCTCTCTCCCACTCCCCCTGCTTGTGTTCCCTCTCTTGCTGCATCTCTCTGTCAAATAAATAAAATCTTTTTTTTTTAAAGGTTGGTTTAAGATTATTTTTTTTTTAAAGATTTTATTTATTTATTTGACAGAGAGAGACACAGCGAGAGAGGGAACACAAGCAGGGGGGAGTGGGAAAGGGAGAAGCAGGCTTCCCGTGGAGCAGGCAGCCCGATGCGGGGCTCAATCCCAGGACCCTGGGATCATGACCTGAGCCGAAGGCAGACGCTTAATGACTGAGCCACCCAGGCACCCCCAAATAAATAAAATCTTAAAAAAAAAATTAAAGTACATTGTAGATGAATTCTGGAAATTCAACCATGTTTTATTCGGGTGTTCTATTTTTCAACAAGCTTATCTTTTGCTTAGCTTTCTCAGGGAGAAATTAAAGATTAAGAAACTCTTAGAGGAGGGGCACCTGGATGGCTCAGTCAGTTGGGCGGCTGCCTTCGGCTCAGATCATGATCCCAGGGTCCTGGGATTGAGCCCCGCATCGGGCTCCCTGCTCAGCAGAGAGCCTGCTTCTCCCTCTCCCTTTGCCTGCCGCTCTGCCTACTTGTGCTCTCTATCTCTCTGTCAAATAAATTAATTTTTAAAAAATCTTAAAAAAAAAAAGAAACTCTTAGAGGAAAGGAGATGTGGCCATGTGTGGGACCCCCTGGGAACATGCACGAAGACACAGTGGGCAGGACCACGGGCTGCACAGTAAGGTGGGAGCAGACATGATTCCTCAGGCCATGCAGTCACTCTAACTCAAAAGGCAGTGCTTTGTTTTTTTCAAAGACACATTTAATTGGAGAAAAAAGATTATTTAAACCTTTACTGCCTAGTGTAGAAACAGTTCCTTCACATTCAATCAAGGTGGGAGACCTAAAACAATATAACTAATCTTCCCTGTCCATGTTAACAAGGTATTGTAAACACCAAGGAAAAAAGTCCTAAGTGTGGATTAAAATTCTGGAGCACAATATAAAAGCTCCTTACGCGAAAAATCCACTCCTTTTGGTCTGTCAACTTCTTCAAAATGGCACCCAACCAGTTATAATTTTTTCCCCCTGATCCTGGATGCATTAGAAATGTACTGCATATGTCTTCAGGTTTCCTGAGTATGAATGAATTCTACCTTAGGAGATAAATGGTTATTTCATAAGAAGAATCATATTTGAAACTCATCCTACTATTTCCCTGTGAACAGATATTTCAGTCATGCTGTAGGCAGAGAGTCTGAATGTTGTCAGAGAAAATTAATAAACAATTATGGCATTCAGTGTACCTTTGGGTAAATAGAAAAAAAAAAAAAAACCAAACCTTTTTGTGAGGAACTTCTAGTAATATAACTGGTATCTAGGTTTCTCCAGGAGCAACTTAGGGGATAATTACTCGATGACACTGGCAACTTTCACAATTGTGTTTTCACACCATCAGCCTAGATAATATTCCACTCATCCTCCCAACACTTACACACACACACACACACACACACAACCACATACAAGAGCTTGGAGAGTTCTGTGGACACCACTTCTCTAGCACTCAATTCCAGTGAGACCTGCCACGTCTGTTTCCTCCCATCTATTCTACCAGCCCCATGAGCCGACCAAGAGAGAAATTCTGCCAAGTCAACGAGGTCCTTTGAATTTTAAGAGACTCAGTGATGTACTTACTAATATAGCAAAGACATAAGATGAATGAAGAAGAAAGAACACCTACTAGGAGGATGGTACCAGGAAATGAGTCTTTGGGGGTCTTCCATGGAAGTTTCCAGGCCATGGTGCTAACCAGCGTGAATCCTAGGGTCCAAGATCAGTCTGGAAAGAACTGTTTTTTTGTTTGTTTGTTTTTTTTTAAAGATTTTATTTATTTATTCATGAGAGACACAGAGAGAGAGAGAGAGGCAGAGGGAGAAGCAGGCTCCCAAGGAGCAGGGAGCCCGATGCGGGACTCGATCCCAGGACCCCGGGATCATGACCTGAGCCGAAGGCAGACGCTTAACCATCTGAGCCACCCAGGCACCCAAAAACTAGTTTTGTTTTTGTTTTTGTTTTTGCAACCATCAAAAAATGGGTTCCTGACTCTAGATCTTCCAGGACACTGTCAGTTTTCCCTCTCTATTACGTAAACCTGCGGCTCGTGGTCACACCCACCGCCAAGTACTCAGGTCTGCGTATGGGTAGAGTTCACTATGTTGCTCCCCCAGGGGGACCCTGTAGATGGACATGTTAAATGTGACATGCCCCAAACCACACTCTCTTCCTCTCCATCTCCCCTCCATCCTCCACAGAACAGCATTGAG
The DNA here is from genome assembly GCF_011800145.1 of Mirounga leonina. NCBI lineage: Eukaryota > Metazoa > Chordata > Mammalia > Carnivora > Phocidae > Mirounga > Mirounga leonina. Next base: position 28,707,422 of record NW_023270709.1, on the reverse strand, counting down.
AACAAACCTCTCTTCTGCTTGAGAGAACCACAGGGTCTCTTTCACGAGTCTCCCCCTCTTTCTGGCTCCGGAAACCGGGTAGGCCTCTCCATCCCGTGTCTAGCTACCTACTCAACTTACTTTCGAAATTCCACACTTCTTTCCATCCCTGAATGCGCTGTTTGGTTCTGGCCTTGAACATTATTATCCCGGACGACCCCGCCAGCGTTCTCAGCTGCCTTCAGGCTGTAATAAACACGGAGAGCTCTGGTAAGGAATCGCTGAACGAATTGCCTGTGGTTTGAATTCTCACCTGGGGTTTTCCCATCAGAATCTTGCCCTTAACATCGCCGTGGAGCGAACAACAAATAGCAAGAAGTGTTTTATCCAGGGAAAAGCTGGTCACTTTTCCAACGAATGTCTTCTATTTTGTGTCCCTTTCAAGCTTGGTCTGCTAAAGGATCAGTACCCCCCGGGGCCCTCTGTCCTCCGGGAGTCACACGCGCTGCGCCTTCTTCCCGCCTGCTGCAAAGACGAGGGCAAGCCCGGGGTGGGGGGGTGAGGGACCCCGGAGGGCAGTGAGGCCGACCCAGAGGTGGGGGTGCGGCTCAGCGGCAGAGGCCCCGGGTTCCACCGGCTGGCTCCTCATCCTCCAAACGGTGCCGGCTGCGCCATCCTACTGTCTTACTTCCCTTCCTCATTCACTGCCTGCACCCCGGAAATTCAAACACTTCACCCAAGACGTGCATTTTGACGCCCCCCTGTTTAGACTCCTCGAGCCTCGAAGCCACTCAAGCCGGCCGGCAGACAGACGTTCACGCGGTCTATTGGTTTCCTGGGGCAGGTGTAACGTGCGGACCCCCAGGATTGCCTGGCGGCTGCATGCCCCGCACCCCGGCCTCCAGGGTCGCTCTGCCCCCTCCCCTGCGCGTGGGAGACCTCCCTCTGCCTCTCTCTTGAAGGACACCTGTGCTCAACCCAAGGCAAGATCCCCACTTGGAGACCCCCAATGTAATCACAGCTGCAAAGACACTTGGTCCCTGTAAGGGAACACAGGGGCCAGGGACTGAGGCCTGCTACCTTTGGGGCCGTTATTCAGCCTGGGAACCCCTAGACTCAAAACAAGTGGGCCACCATACCCCAAACCCGTCCTGTTGGCCTCTGTTTTCCACTACTATTGAGAGAAGGAAAAACAGAAAAGGGAAGAAGAAAAGAAGAGGTCTGAGGAAAAGTACCTTAGTTTCCTTTCTTTTCTGTGAAGTTTTTAGGAGGAGGAATCAAAAGTCTTCCGTTTGACTTTTCTACTCATCTCCTCTCTCCATCACCAAAACTTTGGTCCAACAACAAGCAGAGGACACTGGGTGACTCAGTGGGGGGATGCTACCGCAAAGTGACGGCTGTTGAGAGGCCAGAGTCTGCCGAACATTAAAACCAACCAACCAACCAACCAACCAACCAACCAACCAACAAACTGCTTTAAATCACCCAGCTAGCCTGCATGTGTGAACGGCTATTTCATCCTCTACAATTCCTTTCCTTTCATCACTCCCTTCTTTTATCATTCCTTCTTTTAAAAGCATACCCAGAAATATCAGTCAACATCAAACACACTCCTATGAAGAAATGGCAAAAAAGAAAAAAAAGAAACTTTTGGTATGTGTCAAAATGGGAATTATTAGCTGCCAAAACAAGAAGACAAATAGTTCACAGATGTCTAAGACATTTCCACTGTAGTGAAAGAACAGTCATTTCCTCTACCACTTCTTGTCCGTACTCCCGCTCTGCATTTTCCAGGCACTCCCCAAAATTTCTAGTCCACGGAAGGCCTCACTCAAGGGCTGTTACGGTTTCAATCCAAAACTATCTGTGCCCATCATCGTGGCCGATGGTAGAGAGGGAAGAGCGCTCCATCTTCTTTCCCAACCATGGCAGCCCCTCTTTGCTTCCCAGCTCGGAGAAAGAAATTCAATCTCTTTCAGATGTCCCTAGCGTGAAAGGAGTGTGAAAGGGAAATAGAGCAAAAGACCTGCTAAATTCTAATATTATAAATGGGCAAATTTGCATCCTTGTCTCTGCTTAGCAATATTTTAAATAGGATGGGAACCACCTGTCCAAAGGTCGGGATCATTTCAGAGCACTATGCGCCTCGCCCTCAATAACCAGCAAATCTATCACCTATCTAGATAGATACCTTTTTTTTTCTTAAAGATTTTATTTGTTTATTTGTCAGAGAGAGAGAGGAAAAGCACAAGCAGAGGGAGAAGCATACTCCCCACTGAGCGGGGAGCCCGATACGGGACTCAATCCCAGGATCCTGGGATCATGACCTGAGCCAAAGGCAGACACTTAACTGACTGAGCCACCCAGGCATCTCTACCTACCTGCCTGCCTACCTACCTACCTACCTACCTACCTACGTACCTAGAGACATAATTATTTTTCTAAACTATTTGAAACCCATTTTTGGACATTATGTCTTTTTATCCACCATCTTTTTACTGTAAACTTCCATCATAATCTTTTTATTATTCATGTCAGCATATATTTCTTAAGAGCAAGGACATTTCCTTACCATGGCACAAATTTCAAATTCAGAAAATTTAACACTGGTAAAATAATATTATCTAATATACAGTCTATATTAACTTTAGCTAATTTTACTAACAAAATCCTTTATAGAAATTTCTGTCTCAAACTAGGGCCCATTCTAACATCACATATGAATTTAGTTACTCTTTAGTCTTTTTAAATTTGGAATGGCTTCTCAAGCTTCTTGTTTTTCATGAGATCGACATGTTTCTGAACAGCACATGCCAGTGATTTTGTAGAATGTTCTTCAATTTATGTTGTGATTAGAGTAGACTCAGGTTGTGAATATTTGGGAGGAATATCACAGAAATGGTGTTTCCCTCCATCACGCCAGGAGGCATGTGATGTCAGTTTTTCCCATTATTAGTGATGTTTGCTTTGATCACTTGGTTAAGGTTGTGTTCAGCAGGTTTTTTCCCCCTAAAATTATCATTTCCCCTTGTAATTAATAAGTAACATATAAGGAAATATTCTGAGACTATATAAAATCCTGATCCTCATCAAATTTTTACCTACGTTTTTAGCACTGATTTATGAATTTTGCCTGAATCTATCATTGTTCTGATGGCAGCCAAGGGGTGATTTCCTAACTTATTATTACTTCTATTATTACTTCACACACCACCATAAGGAAAAATTTCCCTTCTTCCATATTTATTTATTTATTTAAGTATCCAAGGATTATAATCACTTGTCATTATTCATGCTCAAAGCATGTCCAATTTGACCAGTGAGAGGTCCTTCAAGTTGACTTCTGGGTCCTTCTGAGTTGTCCCCATCATCTTTAAGCACCGACATTCTAGCACAGAAAGATACCTTAGGTTCATCTTGTACTTTCTTTGGTCCAGCCCTAGAGTCAGTGATTTCTAAAAGTATCTCTGGTTCCTTTTAGGGGGGGATGGTATTTAAAAACCAAGATATTGGGCTAGCATTCCTGTTTGTTACAGAGGTATAATTTCTTCTAGGCCTTGTTAGCAGACAAGTCTGGGGGGAAATGGCAGTTTTATATACGTATAATTTCACACTGATGCCTCTAATTCCCATCCAGAGCCAACAGGCCACCCTTACTTAGTTCCTTCTCTAACACAGAGGGCCTCAGTTTCCAACACCAAATATGCGTTTTCGTTTTTCCAATCACACAAAAATACACACAAATGAAAACAAATTCACACAAAATATCAGAATTGCTATACCCTTAAACACCAAAAAAAAAAAAAAAAAAAACCCAACCCCAAAACCCTGCCTCGTAGAGGTTAAGATGTTTGCCTTTTTTCCCCTGTCTTTACAATTAAAACAAAGCACTGTGTAAAACATTTACATGGATCTGTTCTTTTCCTTTTCAATGTAGTTATGTTATGTTTGATTTGTTTCTGTTTATATTCAGTTTTAGAGTATCTGTACACACACTTGGGTCAATTTAACTTTTTTTACTATGTAAAACATTGATGTATCCAAGAGTTAAAAGAATACTAAAAGTGATGCTCAGAAAAATTGCAAGAGGCTGTTCTCCGGGGAAGCACACAGGCGGTGGGATGGAAGTGTGGTCCAGGCGGTCCTATTGGACGGGAAGCCGACCAGTGCCTTTTTCTGCCACTGAGGTTCCTTTCTCCCCGAGTAGCCGTGCCTCAGAAAGGACATACTGTCGGGATTTTAGAAATAACGGAACGGAACATAAAGTGGTTCTGCTTTGCTTAGTCCTGAGACTCAGACAGCTGTAGTCACAAGAGGGCCGTCAAAGGTCTTCAAAGCCCAAGTGAGAGCAAGGGGGTGTAGCTCAGTGGTAGAGCGCATGCTTAGCATGCATGAGGCCCTGGGTTCAATCCCCAGCACCTCCAGTTTTGGCTTCCCTTCTCCACCTGCTCTTCTAACATCTGCTGCCCCAAACAGCTTGTCAAACTTGAGCTGTCCTGGCTGCCGCTGTTCTTTCTTCACCTCCCTGGGACACAGGAGGTAGTTTTGCTCCTTTGCTGAGTTCTGTGTTAATCCTGCTATTCACCCAATCTGTACGAGCACTGTCGGCGTCTCGAGCACATGGGCCTCCGCCGGCCACCACCGGTAGGCTGCAGAATCCAGCAGCATTGTTAGGAGAGGAGAGACCTCAGGCCCGGAGACCCTGACCCCGCCCACTGAGAAGATGTCGCCGAAGGTTCTTGGCCTCATGGTGAAGAATTCAAGGGTGGACACAACACGGTGGATGAGCGACACCAGCAGGAAGGTTTATAAAAGTGAAAGTACCATCTCAAGATGTGAGAGCCGGCAGCTCAAGGGAGACAGGGCTGTGCGCCCTGGGGTTGGGCTTCTATCTTTTACGGACAGGTGTTCACGAGGGGGTGGAATATTCATTAGTTGGGATTGTGGTGGTTTTCTTCCTTATTTGACCAGGGCTTTCCTGTCGTGGTGCCGCCACCGTGGGCCTGTCTGGTGGGATCCGGCCTCTCATGGATGCTGCCAGGACAGGCCTCTGACCTTCCCCACAGCCGGCCACGGCCTCCTCCTTGCTGGCCTCTGGGCATCCCGTTAGAGCCTCACTAACCACCTCCAACAGTAGCAAGCAGTTCTCCCAACCGCACCATTTCCAGTTGTGAGGAATCTGAAAGCATCTGGAAATGTGGGTCTGTGTGGCCTGATGGACAAGTCATCTGATCCTGGATCAGAAGGTTAAACACTTCCACTCTCTTATGGTTTCTTCTTATTATTATTCTATCTCTTTCTAACCCAGCTTGCAGAGGGCTTAGTAGCTTGCACTGAAATACTTTACTAGATTTCACTGCCGGTGGTGGATGACTTAATGCACCTTTTCCACCAGAGACCCTCAGCTCTGGAGCTTACTCACAGAAAAGCTGTTACACGGCAAAATATGATAAACAAGGATAAGATAGCAGTCACCTCGGCTGAAATCAGGTCGAGAGAAACATACTTTTCTGGGTGTTCTACGGGTGCGTCTGGTCTGAAATGGCAAGTATTCTGAACGCCCATGTCCAAGATCAGTCCAGGGGATGACTCATCTCTCTGTCTCCCCATCAAGTATGAGCTCTTGCCCTCCCCAACACCGTAGATCTTTTCAACCTCAATCCACTGATTTTCCAGGAACACCTTCCTTCCAAACTTCAGAGCAACCTATCTCCAGATCAGAGTTCTTTGCAGAGTTTCGGATTCTGATATCACAGTGCCTCAACAGAAATCCACAGGGCACAATGCAAGCATCTCAACACCATCTTGCTTTTACAAATCTAATCTTATTTTCAGTCACCAAAGGAAAGAAGCAATCAAGGTACTAAACATCCAGACAGCAGAAAAGCAGCCTCCTCTCCATCTAAAGAAGCCAAGAAACCTGGGTGTCTTCCATAACGCGTCCCCCCTTCCCTCCCTGTGCACCCGGAGCTCACAAACCATCCTCCTGACTCCGCCGTATTGCGTCTGCACAACCCTGCTGGGCCCGAGGAGGGGGGCTGCCCCGGGCGTCACCGACTGCTGGGCGAGCCGGGCTTCTGCTGAGGCAGGAGCAGGATGGGAGAAGGAAAGGAGCGCCTCGCAAATGCCGGGAACAGTCTCTTCCAGAGAAAGGTGGGTTTCAATGAGCTTCTTTCGAGGAGTTAGAAATAAGCGGAGCAAATGAGAACTTTCTTCTCTTTTGCACTTCAGGTAAAACCTTATCTCGCTTGTGCTCCATCCCCCCAGGCCCGCTCTGCTCCCGACCTGCTCCCACCACGTCCACGCGCAGAAAGCGCGCAGTCTCCGCAGCTCGGGAGCTTCAGACGAGCTTCACGCGTCCCCAGAGCGCGCAGCCTGTCCAGAATCGTGAGGCTCCGAAGCCACCACAGTCCCGGGCAAAATGGGCCAGATCCTCTGGTGGGACCAGCCCGCCTCCCTGGGGAGAAAAGGAGCGCTCCTCTGGCCTCACACCTGCAGGAATACGCGGAGAGATGTGAGCGCAGCTTCGCCAGCCTCACCTGCCCGCAGATTCTTTTCCTTCCGAGGATGTTTTCCTTGCGCTCCTCCCCTTCCTCCCTCCCTACACCACACCCTCTCCCCGCACCACTGTGTGCACCCGAAGACTCCACTCTAGCCCAGCGCACCCCCAGGATCCGTATCGCCCACTTTAATCTCTGCACTGACATTTTCCACATCACTTTCTAATTTCCTTCGTCCCAGTTCAGCTCTTCCCCGCACAGGCAGAGGCTCGGCCTGGTTGGGGCGTGGTGCGCGGCTGGGGGCAGACCCTCAGTAGACGAATGTTGTTTCCTGTGCTGGGGAGGAAGAATCTGGAAAAGAATCAAAACAGTTTCGGAGAAAATCATCCAAAACCTCACATCCAAATTTACCCTTACCAAATTTGGGCTGAACGCAAAAAAGCCTCCACTGGAGACCGGGATTTGAGAACCTGTCCAGACAAAGTCAGGGTTTCATTAAAACTCACCCAGGAGGTGGGTCCCTCGCAGTTGCCATTTCCGGGGTCCAGAGAAAATTGTTCCTGAACTTCTGAAAACCCCTGAAAGTGTTTCTACCTTATTTAACCAAATAAGGTCGAATTGTTGTAAGAGTTTCAAAGGCTCACAGATGGATAAAACCAGTTCTTAGGCACCAGTGTGGAGACCACAGTTTGAAAAGCAGTAATGAGACAGTATGTCCTGGAGGCGGGGAGGTTTTCAAGGACATCCTTCTTTCCCCGCTCTTCTTTTCTTGTAAAGCAAAATGCACAAGCTTAATTAATGAGCTCTATGGTTATGACATATACATGCACCATGTAACCAACACCCCAGATAAGATCCAAGATTTTTCAGCTCCCAGGAGCTTCCTGGGTCCTCATCACAAGCTGTATCACTTTCTGACCTCTACCATCATAGAGTAGTTTTTCTTGTGTTTTGAAATAAAATAAATAGAATCATACAACATGTATTCATTTGAGGATTCTTTCAATTTTTTAAAAAATTAAATTCGCCCATATTGTTGCTAGTAGCTTGTTTTCATTGCTCTGTAAGCATCCCATTGTATGAAAACTCTACATCACATTTTATTAATTCATTTTATGTTTGAAGTCCATTTGGAGTGCTCCGAGTTTTTGGCTGATGCGTCTAACTCTACCCCAAGCATTCCTGTACATGTCTTTCAAGTGTAGAGGGGAATTTCTTCCCTTCTTCCCTTCTAGGTTCTTTGGCTGGTCTAATAATGAAATTAATGTTATAAAATAATTGGGAATGTTTCTAAATTCTACATCTGTACTCTTAATTCTTATTCTTAATTCAAGTTCTCTGAGTTTCTCAAATAATTGGGTTCATGCTAATGATCTGTGGTTTAAAATAGGTGTGGCAGATGTTAGTAATGCACTAAGAGAAAAAAATATAATTTTAGCATTCATGGGCAACTGCAATAGCACTATAAAAAATAAATTCATATAAGATCAATTAACAGGAGAAAAACAAATTTTATATATATTAAGGCCCCACAAAAATATGAAACTCAAAGAAATAATCAAAGCAGGAAGCTTCTATAGCTTTTAGACAATGGAATCATACATTTGTAAAGAATTTACAGGACAAAGGGGCTTGGACTTGGGGTAGTAAATGGTGAAGAAGCAACAAGGTTTATTTATATAGCTTTCTCTACCCTAAATTCCCTGTCTCTGGTACTAAGGATGCCTTCCACCCTCTTGGTACAGGGAGGGTGCCTTTCACATGAGACTTATCTCCTGCTTTCAGAGACACCAAAGAGAATCAGAGTGTCCTTCTTGCACTGGCTATTTCTCAAATACATTTACATATAATTTAAAATAATATGCCAAAGTGGCATATTTTGGGGTGGCACGTTCTACTCCCCTTCACAAAGGAAATACTCATGCATTTCTCTTAGTCATAAATGCAGTTATGGAGCCTCAGGGTCAGAGTTATATGTATATTTAGTTTTAGTCACTATTTCTAGGGGTGCCTGGCTGGCTCAGTTGATGGACCCTCCAACTCTAGATCTTGTGGTTGTGAGTTTGAGCCCCAACGTTGGGTGTAGAGATTACTCAAATATAAAATCTTTTAAAAAATGTTTCCAAATAGTTTCCCAGCGTGGGTGCTAGTTTGCAGTCTCATCAGCAATGCCTGAGAGTTCCAGTAGCTCCACATCCTCAGGAGGACTTGATATTGTCAGTTCTTCTAAGTTGCTGGTGATGCTGGTGAAGACAAGTATTATTTCATTGATTTTAAATTTGAATTTGCCTGTTAGCAAAAGATGTTGAGCACCTTTTAAACTGCTTATTGGATATTTTGGGCATCCCCTTTTGTGAAGTTCATATTAATTTGCTCTTTCTTTTTGAGATTTTAATCCTTTCTTGGAGTTTTGTAGAAGTTCTTCACATATCCCAAATAAGAGTCTTCTGTAATTTAAAGTATTGAAATATCTTCTCAGACTGTGGCTCATCTTCCTTTCTTTTTTTAAAGATTTATTTATTTGAGAGAGAGACAGAGATAGCAAGAGAGAGCACAGTGGGGGGGGGGGGAGCAGACTCCCTGCTGAGCAGGGAGCCCAATGTGGGGCTCGGTCCCAGGACCCTGGGATCATGACTTGAGCCGAAGGCAGACGCTTAACTGACTGAGCCACCCAAGTGCCCCCCCCTTTTAAAGATTTATTTATTTGTTTGTTTGTTTATTTATTTATTTTCATCTTCCTTTCTTAAGGAGGAGCAGGCTTGAAAAACTTTCTAAGAAGAGAAAAATAAAAGAAGGGGAAAGATGTTGAAGACACAGGAGAAAGTTCCATCCAGAGATCTTCCTGGTGCTCATATATATATATATAAGATTTTATTTACTTACCTTAAATAGAGTGAGAGAGAGAGAGCATGAGCATGGGGGAAGAGCAGATTCCCCACTGAGCAGAGAGCCCCACCTGGAGCTCAACCCCAGGACCCCGGGATCATGATCTGAGCTGAAGGCAGACGCTTCACCGACTGAGCCCCCCAGGCGCCCCTTCCCGGTGCCTTTGCAGAAAACAGACCCCAAGCAGTTTGCTGGGGCTGATTGGGCACAAGTCTCTGCAGCAGAAACTGTTATCTGACCCGCCATCCTCCTGCATTTCTCCTCGTGCAGCGTTTCAGAGGATAGTTTGGAGGTTTAAGAAATAGTGGGATTTGAGACCGTGGACCTTGCAGCCAGCCAACCTCCGTGTCTTTGAAGACCCCTCAGGAAACAGGGCTCCTGTTTCTAGGCGGCTGAGGGCCTTTCTGTTGCGAGACGTGCGGCTGGTGGTGGTGCGTGCTTTCCTCGGGAGGGTTCAAAACCAAGCGTACGGCCCTCCCCGTCCGTCTCGGGCGATCCTGCCCCCTTCCCCGTTTACAGACCCGGTTGGCGCGCTGTCGCGGGAGGGGCCGCAGCAGCCGGCGGGTCGTGCGCGCCCTGGGCCTGCGCCCGGACGGCGGGCAGTGCCCGCGCGGGGAAGACCAGGGGAGGGCAGGGGCGGGGGAGGCGGACGGCTCGTCCCGGGCTTCTTCAGCCCTAAGCCAGCAGCCCGTCACCGCATCCCGGCGCCCAGGAATCCTCGGTTCCCTGCGGCGCGGTCGCCAAGCGCAAGAGGGAGAAACCACCGGAAGAAGACGCTCCATCGTTTCACCTTGAATTCTTTCCATTTTCTGAGCGGTGAGTCGTGCAACAGCCGAAGGCGCCCGCGCACAAAGCACCTTCCTGTTTGTACCTGTTTCTCCCCCTTTCGCCCCTCCTCCTCCGCTAACCTACCTGCGTCTCCAAAGATCTCACTTCCACACAGGGATTTCTGCGCAGCCCTGTCTCTGGGGTGAGTGAATGGGTGGCATTGAATGAAATAGGAACGGACATTGAAGAGTTCCCTGGCCCTGCAAATGAAAACCTCACTATTTGAAAGAATGACTAAAAAGGCTCCTCTTCACCAGCCGAAATAGCTCAGTTGGGAGAGCGTTAGACTGAAGATCTAAAGGTCCCTGGTTCGATCCCGGGTTTCGGCACTTCGGTTTTGCTTTGGTATAGCTCTCGCCCCTTTACACAAGGGTTGGGACCTAGTTCCAAAAAGCGTGTCTATACCTACAACTTTCACTTCTTTTTGCAAATCCGATCATGGAGTGTACATTCATATTGTTATCACCCTCTCTTGGTTGTCTATTCACTGAGGTGCTCTATGAAATGTTAACTGACATAGTGAATATTTTATTTAAAGTTTTAAACTCTAAGACATTCCAATATGCTATGTGCTGTTCCACTTACGATTCATTTCTGTTCTGATGGTGTGTGTGTGCGTGTGTGGTTTTTAATCAGGAGAACTGTAAGGGGAAAACCTGAACACTGGAAAAGGAGCCCCCTACAGTGTATGTAGTAGGATGTATGTGGGTGTGGTGTATGCAAGGACAATTCTGCAATCAGAAAATCCGGGTTTGTATCTTGAGTCTACGCCATCATTAAACTGCTGGAATCAGAGACACTCTTGAGCATCATTGAGCTTTTAAATGGCTTTTAAAACATTCTGAGTTTTCTTGTTGACAAGACATTCCTTCAGTCTTGCACCCCTGTCTAGAATTTGCACATCTTAAGTTATTACTGTTTTGGTATTCAGGGAAGAATGAAAATAAGCATTGCAGTAAGCATTACTCTGTTGAGCATTCACAAGGGAACCCAGAATACAGAAAAATGAAAGCATATGGACAGTAAAGTCATCAAGACACAGGGACAAATACCCCATATTTTCCTTCAACTTCTTGAAACTATTTGTTAGGAAGAATGGGTCATTCTTATGTATTTTTGAACTGTTATCTTTTCAAATTACTGTCTTGGCTTCACAATATCTTTTTTTTTTTTAATTTTAAAATGTATTTATTTTGAGGAGGGGAGGGGCAGAGGGAGACACACACAGAGAGAACCTCAAGCAGACTCTGGCTGAGCACAGAGCCCAACACAGGGCACGATACCACGACCCATGAGATCATGACCTGAGCCAAAACCAAGAGTCCGATGCTTAACCAACTGAGCCACCCGGGTGCCACGACAGTATCTGTTTTTCCCTGACAACCCTGGACACCGTCAGGAAAATAACCTGCAGTACTCCAATGGTAAGAACTGCCTCAAGTTGCAAGTGGAAAACTGGTACAAAATGAGAATCAACATCAGGGCAGCGACACTGACTTCACAGGAGCTTGGAATTACACACTTTGTCCATTAGCCACATACCCCTCCTCAACTCAGAAGATGGCAATCTGTCTCATTAAAAAATATTTGATCAGACAAACAGCATCACTGCGTGTTTTACCGCCTAGCACATGAATGCTTCCTTTACCTTCTATTGAGGGGGGAGGTCTAGGGTAATTCCCAAACATAATGAGTCTTCCACTCAGTATCTTAAAAATGAGGTCCATGATGTCTACATACAAAGGGAATGTCTGTAAAGATCAAAGGAGATCATTCATATGAATGCATTCTGTCAAGTCCTCTCATGGTATGAAAGACCATGTTTCATATTCTTTGGCTCTAGGATTCTCCCAAAAGAGCACCTAAACAGATAATGTCTTCTGTAGCCAGAGCTGTCCTATGGAAATAGAATAAAGCCATAAATGAAAGCCACTTTTGTAATTTTACATTTTCCAGTAATCATATTAAAAAATAAACAAGTTATATTCATTTAAAATATATTTAAATAATTTGAGATGTCTAAAACATCATTCAATAATCAATCTTAAAATTATTAGTAATATATTTTACATTTTAAATATCGAATTAAGTCTTTGAGATTCCGTGTATATTTTACACTTATAGCACATCTCAGTATTTCAAGTGTTTAATTCTCAGTGTGGCTACCAGCTACCCTTTTGGACAGTGATGGGTTAAACATATACTTTATATATTTGCAGATTTTCTGAATTGAGTATATGTGGCATGAGTGCATTCTGTCTCTAAATTTAGATGTTTAATGCCTCTGAATAATTCTGTATTAAATGAATCCATAGTCTGAAGATGGCTACAGACATTTAATTTTTTTTAAATTCCCATCTTGTTCATGGGGCAAACAGAAAAAGAAAGCATACCTTCTTATTATGAATTCCTGAGAATCCAATAGACAGATACCCAGTTTTCTCCAAGTGCAACACAACATTAAGACCAAGCAGTGTTTCAAACTTTCCTAATATTGTAAAGCATCATAAACCTGATATTTTACAACATCAGTCAAGATAATTGTCTTCATTATTTACACACACTCACACAAACACCCATCAGTTTTATGTCTGATACATCTCTAGTCCCTCTTTCTGTAAAACCTATCACCTAATGTGTACGGTTTTATTCTAAAAATTCCAAATGACCTATCTGATAAAGGGTTAGTATCCAAAATATATAAAGAACTTATATAACTCAACACTGAGAAACCAAATAATCCAATTAAAAATGGGCAGAAGACATGAACAGACATTTCTCCAAAGACATATAGATGGTCAACAGACACATGGAAAGATGCTCAACATCACTCATCATCAGGGAAATGCAAATCAAAACCACTATGAGATATCACCTCACACCTGTCAGAATGACTAAAATCAAAAACACAAGAAACGGCAGGTGTTGGCGAGGATGTGGAGAAAAAGGAATCCTCGTGCACTGTTGGTGGGAATGCAAACTGGCGCAGCCACTCTGGAAAACAGTATGGAGGTTCCTCAAAAAATAAAAAATAGAACTACCCTATGATCCAGTAATCACAGTACTGGATATTTACCCAAAGAATATGAAAACAGTACTTTGAAGGGATATATGCACCCTTACGTTTATTGCAGCGTATTTACAATAGCCAAATTATGGAAGCAGCCCAAGTGTCCAACAACAGATAAATGGATAAAGAAGATGTTGTATATATATATACCAATATATTCCACTGTATATGGAATATACATCAAAGTCATCAAAAAGAATGAAATCTTGCCATTTGCAACACCATGGATGGATCTGAGGGTATTATGCTAAGCAAAATAAGTCAGTCAGAGGAAGACAAATACCATATGATTTCACTCACATGTGAAATTTAAGAAATAAAACAAATGAACGTAGGGGAAAAAAGACAAACCAAATAGAGTCTTAACTACAGAGAACAAAGCAATGGTTTCCAGAGGGGAGGTGGTGGGGGATGGGTAAAGTAGGTGATGGGGATTAAGAGAAGACACTTATGATGAGCACTGAGTAATACATGGAAGGGTTGAACACTATATTGTACCCCTGAAACTAATTTAACACTGTATATTAACCATAGTGGAATTAAAATAAAATAAAGAAAATAAGAAAATAAAGATTCCATAAGCCAAATGAAAGAAGAACAAATCTGCCAGACAAATCATATTCGTCCAATTTCAGAAATGACTCAATATTATTTATGAATATTTATGTATTATATATATATATATAATATTGGTCATATATGGGGAAACCAGAATGAGAAAGAGTTAACCACTAGAAAGTGGTACCAGGAAATGGGTTTTCTCATAGTCTTCTCATGTAGTTCAAAGAACACAGTCTTAACCATGATAAATCTCAGGGTTCAAGAAATGTCCCAGAGTGAACTTTTTTTTTCTAATGACTATCACCAACAAGCACACTTTTCAGTCTTTATCTGCCCTCTCATATTTGGGTCTACTGATTACTCACAAATCCAAGGCCTGAAACCCAGGTAATTGCCTGAGTTGGTCATGTGACATCCTCACATACGTGCACCACATATGTGGATCTTGAATTTAATACAAGCAAGGCTAACTCGTCTTCTCCATCTTCCAACCTCCCCACACCACCCTGTTTCCAAAAGAATTTTTATAACCTCCTCTTTTCTGCATTTTCTTCTGGCTGGCCATTTCTAATGGCACAATATCTCTAATAGATAGATAGATAGATAGATAGATAGATCTTTTTCTCTAGTCCTTAAATCTTTGGTCTCACTCATATATTTCAACACTTCTCTCCATCCCTGAATGTTTCAGTCATGCCTTATGAACGCCTTTTGAAAAAGAGATTTTGGACTATTGGCAGGGTCTCCTACATTGCCTGGGTGCCTAGATTCAGAATGAAACGACCCTTTAAATGAAACGCTGAACGTATCACTCTAGGGTTTCCTTCTAGGGTCATGGCTTTTCTCTATCAAATTCAGTTCTTAACATTCCAATGGAGCAAACAACAAATATTATGACACTTTCTAGGCAGGAAAAAGCTGAATTTCAATGGTCTTGTGTCGCAGGTTAAGACATAGCTGCAGGAAATTAAAAGAGCTGAAAACCGGGACTTAACTGATTCCTTGCCAAGAATGGGAGAAGGAAACTGCAACTACGTTTTAAGGCCACAGTGGGAATTTCTCGGGTTATTATCTGACACGTTTCCAATCTTTTGCCTTCCACTTCAAGCTCTACACTCTGAAGAATCAGTCCCTTTCTCTAGCTCCTGAAGGTCTCCTGCCCAGGGGCTGCTGATGTCCCTTAACACTGAGCTACCATGATGCTCAAGGGGATCGAGGGCCTCAGAAAACAAATTTATCTCCAGATAAGCATTAGCAAAGAGCACTTTCAGAGGGGGGTGTAGCTCAGTGGTAGAGCGCATGCATTGCATGTATGAGGCCCCGGGTTCGATCCCCGGCACCTCCAAGCTTTAATTTCCCTTTTTACCCCTTTCTGACCTAACATCACTCATTCAAAGCCATTTTTCAAAAAATACTGATTTAGCACTCATAACTTTTTTTCTTGCTCCATTCCTGCACATATGGAAAGAAAAAACATAACCTAACAGATTGCCTTGAATTCCCCTTCATCTCTTGCTGTGAACTTCCATATCACTTAAGGCAACTGGGACAGAAGACAAAGGGAAGGGGTCAGGGGAGAACGGGGTCCTATAACAGCATCTCTTGAACCCGAGCAAAGTCTTGCACATGAATGAGCGACTCACCTTGGTTCCCATTGCGTACTATTATTAAAGAGAGGGCAAGGCGATGAAGAAGAAACAGCATTGTCCACCTATATTTTCTTTAGTTCTTTTCGTTTGGGGGGCCAGAGACAAAAGGCGAGCAGCACAACCCCACTGGCTGTGGCGTCAGGATCCCCCTGCTTGGAGAGCGCCACCAACAGCTCAGCCCCACAACGGGTGCGGAACCCTGAGTCCTTGCGGAGGAGTGGGCCACAGGATGCTGGGTGCGGGAGAAAAGATTGTCGAAAGAAGTAAATACGGATCAACGCATTCTCAACTAGTACTCCATAATATTTTTCCTACATTTCTTCGCTCGTCCCATTTTCACCATTGTTTTAAATCTTTCAATAAAACACCTGCAAACCCCAGTTAACATCAAAGGAAGGCCCCCATGTGAAGAGGTAGGAAAGGTTTTTCTGTCACAAAGGAAAAGAGGTGCAAAGGGTGACGAGAGCGCAGGTGTGTTGGATGGCTTTGCGGGTGAAGGACAGCCACTTCCTCTGTCCCTTTGCAGCCGATCCTATCACATCAGCTTTGCATGACCAGCGGACTCCCAGGAATTTCTGCTCCACCGGGGGCACCTGCCTTAGTCTGTTCAGGCTGCCGTCACAGAATACCACAGCCTGGGTGGTTTAACAACAGAATTATCTCTTCACAGTTCTGGAGGCCGGAAGTCCGAGATCAAGGTGCCTGCAGGGTTGGTTTCTGGTGAGACCTTTCTACCTGGCTTGCAGGCGGCTGCCTTCTCTCCCTGTTTGTTGTAGCCCCACATCGCCTTTCCTTTGTGTGCATACTCCTGGTGTCTCTTCCTCTTCTTATAAGGAGGGCCCCACCCGTAGGACCTCATTTAACCTTTACTACTTCCCGAAAGGCCCTATCTTCAGATACAGTCACACTGGGGGCTGGGGCATCGACATATGTATTTGGGGGGGGGGGGAGACACAGTTCAGTCCATAACAGCACCTTTTTTCAGAGAGAGAGAGACAGAGAGTATGAGCAGGGGAGGAGCAGAAGGATGCCAAGGGAGAGGGAGAGAGAATCTTAAGAATGCTGCACGCCCAGCATGGAGCTTGATGAGGGGCTTGATCTCGTGACCCTGAGATCATGACCTGAGCCAAAATCAAGAGTCGGACACTTAACCGACTGAGCCACCCAGGTGCCCCTATAACAGCACCTTTTCAGAAATTCCAAAGCTTTGTGGTCTCAAAACTGCTGCTATCTGGGTACTTATTTCCTGTTGGATCAAAGTGTCTTTGGGAGGGAATGAAATCTGTTTCCAGTTCGTAACTCTCACCCGCCACCAGGCTGGGGTGTCCTTATTTCCAGATCCCCTTCTCCAGTGAAAATATCTACAGCAGGCCCTCTGGAGGGGGGCTGTCAGCTTCAGAAACCTGCTTAGCTGCTGACTGGTCACGTGCCCTGGGG
The DNA here is from genome assembly GCF_011800145.1 of Mirounga leonina. Lineage (NCBI taxonomy): Eukaryota > Metazoa > Chordata > Mammalia > Carnivora > Phocidae > Mirounga > Mirounga leonina. The sequence goes on along the minus strand of NW_023270709.1, from coordinate 28,690,512 downwards.
CCACTTTTTTGTTACAGGACACATTTTTTGGAGGGAGATAATGTAGTCATGTCATGTATTTTTTCTTATCTGCTTGTTTTCTGTAGGTGTTTAAGCAAAGAGTGTGTGGGGTGTTAGGACACTAAAGTGGAGGGTTGGGTGGAATTAGAGGTCCAACCCAGAGCAATAGTTCAGGTCGCTTTGCAGGTCACACCCAAGACCCCTTGAGTTTTCTATGGATGAACTCAAACGGGCCCCAGGAGACTTCCTCTAACAAAATGCCTGGGGACCGATGAAGCTATCTGGGTCTCTCCAAGCCGCTACGGCAGAGAGCAACTGTCCTCTCCAGCCCTACTAATTTGTTCTCTCGTCTAGGCTCAAATTGCTAAAAACTATGAGTGAAGCGTAACGAAAACATCTCCTTAGGTAAAGTCAGGCTTGTGCTGCGCACAGAGACTTGCTGGCTCACAGGCCGCTCCTCCGTGTCCTGCAAGAAGTCCTGCTTCTCCGCTCCCTCTACCCTCCTCCCTCCGTCCCCTCCTGCCCTCGGCCTAAGCCGCTGCCTTCTCCGCGCGTAACTCTTACGGGGCCTCGTGTCCTGCGGTGGCCGCGGCTGAGCCGCTCTCCACGCTCGCGAGAATCGCCGCTGGGCGAGGCAGGAGCCCGCAGCAGGAGCGGGCTGACATCCGGAGACAAGCCGGACTCCCCGGGCTCGCGTATGCGAACGGAGGGCTAGAGGCCACCGCTCCCGTGGAGCGCCCACAGCCTGCCACCGAGCTGTTCAGACACCGCGGCTGCCTTCCTGAAAACCATCCCAAGTTAAACATGTTCGGTTGCCGCCTCACCTTCTGATTTTTCGGGTCTCGTATCCCAGCTCAACACCCAACAAAACCCTCGCTGGGGTGCGGAAGCTCCCTTCCACCTGGAGCGCCTCTCCGGCCGCCAGCACGTGGGGATCCGAGGCGCGCGGCTCCCCGGCCGCACCGGGAACCGGGCTCCGCCGCGCGCGTTCTCTCCAGGGCGGCGCGGTGCCGCGAGGCGCCCTGCACGCCGCGACCTCCGGGGCCGGGCCGGGGCCCTCCTGCCCGCCGCGCCCGCGCCCGCGCCGTCGGAGCTCGCGAGACCCCGCGCGCCCGCCCCCGCGCGAGACCCCGCGCCCCCGC
>NW_023270709.1:28657026-28688970 GCF_011800145.1 Mirounga leonina | reverse complement strand
AGCTCGCGAGACCCCGCGCGCCCGCCCCCGCGCGAGACCCCGCGCCCCCGCAGCTCGCGAGACCCCGCGCGCCCGCCCCCGCGCGAGACCCCGCGCCCCCGCAGCTCGCGAGACCCCGCGCGCCCGCCCCCGCGCGAGACCCCGCGCACCCGCGCGCGCCCTCCGTCTGGCGCCTGCTCGCCCTGCGCCTCCGCTCTGCTCCCCGCCGCCCGCGCCGCGCCGCGCTCCCGGTCCCCCCTCCCCCACCGAGCCCGCCCGGGGCCAACGTCCTCGGCCGCTCAGCTCACCTGCCGCGGGGTCTCGAGGCCTCCGGCTGCCAAACCCGCCGGTTTCCAGAATCCCCGCGCGCGCCTGTTAAACGTCGTCGGTTCCTGGCTTACCCGGTCCCGGACGATTTCGGATTTCCTCCTAAACTGTCGCACACTTTGGCTGAGGGCCGGAAGCGCCCGCCCTTTGCTCGGGGACCACCGGCTCTAACAGCCGAAGGCCATGCGCCCTGCGCTCCGCTCCAGCCCCGCCTGGCTCTCCGTGCGTCTCCGAGCCGAAGCCGGGGCCGGATCCGCCCGCGACCACGGCGCCGGGCCCGGGGATGGCACGGTGGCGACAGCCGGGGACCCACTTACGGGTGTTCCAGGAGCGCCCGGGACGGTGGCTTCGGTTCTTTCCCACTCCCTCGCGGGACCAGCGCTCCAGCTCACGCGCGGTTTCGTATCCACGCGCCCCCGGGTGTGGTCCTGGCGGCCGGGCCCGCGCGTGAACTAAAGAGAGAAACGAAGCTTTTTATTTCGAGATTATTTCAAGCCTACGGAGAAGTTTGCAAGAGAGTACCAAGAATGACCCTACACAGCTTACCCAGACTTACCCACATTTGTTTTCCTCTTCCTCCGCCGTCGGAAGGTGAACACACGCAAATGATTGTTTTTCTAACTGATTTCAGAATAATTGCATGCTCTCATGTCTTATCTCTCATAGTTCAGACGTGTTTCTTTTCCTTTTTTAAAAAAGATTTTATTTATCTGACAGAGAGAGAGGGAACACAAGCAGGGGGAGTGGGAGAGGGAGAAGCAGTCTTCCCGCCGAGCAGGGAGCCCGATGCGGGGCTCGGTCCTACGACCCTGAGATCCTGACCCGAGCTCAAGGAAGACGCTGAACGACTGCGCCACCCAGGCGCCCCAGACGTGTTTCTTAAGAGAGGACGTTCTCTTATAAACTGCAAAACAATTTTCAAGTTCTGAAAGTTTCACATTAATAGGGATACTATTATCTGATAATATCCAGGTCATATTCTAATTTCACCAATCATTCAGAAAAGTGTCTTTTGGAGTAACTTTTCCCCCAGTCCAGGACCCACTTCAGGATCATATATGGCATTTGGCTTTCTCTAATGTCCTTCAATCCGGAATGGTTTCTCGACCATTTCTCTTTCTTTGTCTTTCATGACATTGACAGGTTCTGAAGAATTCAAGCCAGTTGTTGAGTCCAATGTCCTTCAATTTGGGCTGATGTGTTATTTCTTTGTGATTGGATTGAGGTTATGCACTTTTGGCAAAAATATAAATGATGTTCTGTTCTCAGTGTGTCACATAGCATTTTTCATTTATTGGTGGTGTTAACTAAATGTAAAAGTTTCCCCTCATTAACTTAGTTTGTAATCTGTGGGGATATATTCGAGGCCATACAAGTACTTTATTCCTCACCAAAATTTTAACCATAGTTTTAAAATGGGTTGATAACTTTTCTTCAATCATTACCATGATGGGTGGCACACTGGTGATACTTTAAATCTATTCTTTTTTTTTTTTTAAGATTTTTTTTTAAAAAGTCCCGACCTGGGGCTTGAACTTACAACCCTGAGATCAAGGGTCACATGCTCCACTGACTGAGCCAGCCAGGCGCCCCTTAATCTATTCTTTAAATGTATTCTTTCACATTTATGTTTTCTCTTTTTTAAATTGATATATAATTGACATATAAAATTATATTAGTTCCAGGTGTACAATATAATAATCTGTGCAAAATGATCATCAAGTAAGTCTAGTTAACATCCATCACCAAAACCCCCACAAAAGCAAAAACAAACGTCCATCACCACACATAGGTAAACGATTTTTTTCTTGTGATGAGAACGTCTAAGATCTACTCTCTTAGCAACTTTCATAGAAGCCATACAGTATTATTAATGGTAGGTCTTCTGAATTACATATAATAGGGCATAAGGGTGTTCCTATCTTGAGCACAATGTTTAAATCTTTGAAAGATTCTCTACTGAAGGCACACCATCCAGCTACCGTACTGGACATTCAATAAACAATGCTTATGGTGTTCACGAAGCAAACAGGAGAAAAGAACCCAACTCCTTAATGTGGATGTCCGTGAACCCAAGCGATATCCAGATTCTTCCAGGTGTAAAAACAAAGAAACGTCACTGGGCAATTCTGGAAACCTTCGCAATTGTGCTTCTGTGTGATCAAAAAGCGGAGTACATTTCTCTGCTGCCACCAGCATTTTTATGCACAGGCATATCATACTCACGCATCAGAACTTGAAGATCTTTGTGTTTGATGCTGTTCTAGATTCTTCTTCAGTGACGTCCGTCCGTTCTCTCTTTCCTATCCTATTCTGCCAGTTCTATGAGTCAACTAAGGGAAATTCTGCCAGACCAATCAGTTTCTGTCATTTTCATAACAGGTTCACAGGTATTTTTACGAATATAGGTAAGAGCTCACAGTCAGGCAAAGTAGGATGAGAAAGGGCGAACAGATATGAAAAACGTGGTGCCATAAAATGGAACTTCTCTTGGTCTTCGGAAGTTCCGAGGAACATAAGATTAACCAGTATAAAGACCAGGGCTCAAGGACAGTCTAGCTATGAACTCATTTCTTTATTTTCCACAAGTATCATTAATGAATTCCTGACCCCCAGTTTGAAAAGAAACCTGAGTTCTCACTCCCTTCACTCGTGCAAGCGTGAGCCTAAGACCCCTCACTAATCTGCCTCCAGACTAGCGCCCCTGAGTCTCCTCAGTGCTTAGGAGACAGAGCACGGTGTTCCACACGTGTCTCCCAGTCGACACATCCAAAACCAAACTCATCTCCATCCTCTTTTCTCTCCCCACAGAAAGATTGCTGTTTAGACCCTTTCAGGTTCTCCTGTTTGCTAAGTAACCTTGCAGTTTCGTTTCTCCAAATTTCATTCTGTCTTCCTCACGGCCTGTTTACCTTCTGCCTCATTCTCACACTTTTCCCATCCCCTCTATCCTTCAGGCTGCTGTGCAGTTCAAGCCCTAAGAATTCGCCCTCTGGACTATTGACAGAGCTTGCTAAATTGCCTCTGTGCTTAGAGCAGAACGAAAAAGAGGTTTTAAACAATGCTGCGTGAATTGCTCAGGTTCTATTTTGACGCCAGTTTCCCCCAACAACTCCTGCCCTATTTCTGTGGGCCAACAGGCACACAAAGTGTCCTAGCTGGGGAAAAGCTGAATTTCAATATCCTTGTGTCTTAGGGGAAGGTATTTCTGGAGGAAATCAGAAAAGTCCTAAGAAGACTTGGGTCTTACCACCCATAAGAGAAGACTGAAGCTTTAACGATTCAGCCATTTAGAATTGCAATGTAAAATGCAAGTAGCAATTATGTGTGTGTGCTTTCCTTCCATCCCAAGTCCTACACATTAAAGAATGACATCCCAGCCAGTCACTCCCTCCTCCAATTCTGGAGCTCTTCCTGTCCAAAGCAAGCTCAGATTCACCCCTTATGTTAACACTACTAACAAAACATGCAGAAATTGAGAGCTTCAGAAAACCAGATGTATCTTAAAGAAGAGTGGGGCGGGGGTGTGTCAGAGTAGTTACCAAGTGTTACAATTGCCCATTTCTTACCCTCTGCATTTTCTTGACCAAACTCTAGTCAAGCTTTCCTCCTCCCTGCGGGCCTCTGGCTGTTTGCCCCTGAGCAGGAGGAGGCCTTGAAAAGTAGGCCTTGCCACCCCCCCCACCCCCGCTGCCCCCATTGGCTTATCCTGGGAATCAGCCAACCTCCGCCCCACTGTCATTTCCTTACCTGCCCAACTTTCCCTTAAAAGTTCTTGCTAGAGCTTTGTCTACCCCTCCTTGCCTGTAAAAGAAAAGCCTTTTCTGTGTGATTTTTGGGACACTTACAGATTTCTGAGTTTGGAGCATTGTCCCTGTTTGTAATAATCCACCTCTGAATAAAGTCTCCCCTTATCTAGGTGCAGATCTCTTTGTGTTTGACAGTGGGAGAACGTGTGTTTTGCATGTTTGAGGCCCTCGGTACAATTCCCTGTACATTTTCTGCCGAAACCTGCTTCTCAAGGAACTCTGACTTATTCCTTCCAATGAGCTTTCTTATTCTCCTTTCTCTTCTTTTTTATTTCCCCTTCCTTTCCTCTTCCCTTATTTCCTCATCACACAGAAAATAAAAACATGACCTAGTGAGTTGCCTTTAATGCTTTCCAGTTTCTGTTTCTGTTCTGTAAGGCTCAGCATCAGTGGAGGTACCTGAGGCCTCAGGAGAGGGGAGGGAGGAAGGAGTGGACTTCTACAGGATCTGGGCATCATGTTTCTGCAGCAATTCTACAAATTCCTTGTCTACACCTAGATCCCAAAGGTTTCCTTCTATGTTCACTTTCTAAAAGTTGTGTAGGTTTACATCTATAACTATGATCCATTTGGAGTTAATTTTTTGTATAAGTTATGGGACTTAGGCTGAGATTATTTTAATTTTTATTTATTTATTACCGGTAGATGTCCAATTCTTCCAGTGCCAGTTGTTGAAAAGTATATTTTTTCCTCCACTGAATGACTTCTGCAACTTTGTCAAAAACCAGTTTGGAACATTTGTGTGGGCTTATTTATCTATTCTACTCTATTAATCTATGTCTATCTCCCCAATACTCACCAACCACATTCTTAATTATTGTAGTTACGTAATAGTTTAGAAATCAGGTTGGCTTATGTTTTCTCCTATATTGTTATTTTTTAAAGATGGTTTTAGCTATTCTAATTCCTTTGAATTTCCATATAAATTTAAAAACAATCTTGTCTATATCTACAAAAAATTTTGCTGGGATTTTGATAGGTATTTAGGTAAATCTATGTATCAATTTGGGGAGGGGCACCTGGGTAGCTCAGTGGGTTAAGCATCTGACTCTTGATTTTGGCTCAGGCCATGATCTCAGGGTCATGAGATCAAGCCCTGCCTGGGGCTCTGTGGTCAGTGGGGAGTCGGCTTCTCTCCTTCTCCCTCTGTCCTTTCCTCCCTCTCAAATAAATCAGTGAACATTTTTTTAAAACTTTATATTAATTTGGGGAGAACTGACATCCTTACCATGCTGAATCTTGCAAACCATGAATGCAGTATGTCTCTCTGTTTACTTAAGCTCCTTTGACTCCTTTCAACATCACTGCGTAGTGTCCGCATCCAAGTCCTGTACGTGTTTCGTTAGATTTACCTTTTTTTTTGTCAGGGATTATATTTTTCCAGTCTTAGAAATATCGGACATGCATCACTGCATAGGTTTAAGGCACAGAGCTTGGTGGTTTGATTCACATGTATTGTGAAATAATTACCACAGTAGGTCCCACTAACATTCACCTTTTCATATGGATACAGTAAAAAGAAAAGAAAGAAAAAAGGAAAACTTTTCTCCTGTGATGAGAATTCAAAGGATTTACTTTACTGGTATCGCATATTTAGTTTTACTGTCCACATGTTCATTGCCAGTATGTAGAAATACAACTTATTTTTGTATGTTTTGTATTATCCTGTGACCTTGTTGAATTAAAATTTTTAATTCTGGGGCTCCTGGGTGGGTCATTTGGTTAAGTGTCTGCTTTTGGCTCAGGTCATGATCCCGGGGTCCTGGGATCGAGCCCCACATCAGGCTCCCTGCTGTGCGGGGAGCCTGCTTCTCCCTCTCTCGCTCCCCCTGCTTGTGTTCCCTCTCTCGCTGTGTCTCTCGCTGTCAAATAAATAAATAAAAGCTTAAAAATTTTTTCTTTTAGTTCTAAGAGGGTTTTTTTCCCCCTCATAGATTCCTTGGGTTTTCTATGTGGATGATTATGTCATTTTCCCTGAGCTCAGTTTAATTTTTTTTCCTTTCCTATCTGTATTCTTTTTAATTTCTTTTCATGCCTTATATTACACTGGCTGGAACTTCCAGCATTATATTGATAAGAGTAGTAAGCACGGACAACACAACATTGACCCCTCTTTGAGTGTGCAAACATTTTGCCTTTCACCATTAAATATAATGTTAGTTGTAGCTTTGTGGGTTTTTTGTTTTTTTTTGCATATGTCATTAATCAAATTGAGGAAGTTCCTCTCTATTCCTTTTTTTTTTTTTTTGGAGTGTTAAAAATCATAAATGGGTGTAGAATTTTGTCAAATGCTTTTTCTACTTCAGTTGATATGATCATGTGATTTTTTTCCTTTAGTCTGTTAATATGATGGATTACAATAGATTAATTTAAAAATATTTATCCAGCCTTGTACCCAAGAAATATGTATATATTTCGTATTGAGTTAATTGTGGCAGTTTGAGTTTATCAAGAAATTGGTCCATTTCATCTAAGTTGTCAAATTTATATGTGTAGAGTTGTTTATAGTATTCCCTTATTGTCTTTTTGGTGTTTGCAGAGTGTATAGTGATTCTTCTTTTCATTCCTGATATCGGCAATACGTGTCCTCTCTTTTTCTTCATCAGTCTTGTTAGAAGTTTGTTTTATTGATGTTTTAAAAGAAATGGCTTTTTTGTTTTACTGGTGTTTTTGTTTTTATTTTGAATTTCATTGATTTTTACTCTTATTTTTTATTGCTATCTTCCTTCTGCTTGCCTTGCACTTCTTTCACTCTTGTTCCTTCTAGATTCTTCAAATGAAAGCTTAGATAATTACTTGGAGGATTTTTTCCTTTTCTTGTATGCATTGAGTGTTATAAATTTTCCTCTCAGGGCTGTTTTATTGTATCAGAAAATTTGATACATTGTATTTTCATTTTTATTCAAGTCCATTTAAAAAAAAATTTCCACCAAGACTTCCTCTTTGTTCCATGCATTATTTAGAACTCTGTTATTTCGTTTCCAAGTGTTTGGATATTTTCCTGTTATCTTTCTGTTACTGATTTGGTTCTGGTGTGGTCAGAAAATACACTGTATGATTCAATTCTTTTAAATTTGTTGAGGTTTTAATCAACAAATTCAGTAAAGTTGTGTAGGATACAAAATTAATACACAGAAATCAGTAGCATTTCTATATGCTAATAATGAATTATCTGAAAAAAATAAAATTATCCTATTTACCATAGCATCAAGAACAATAGAATGCTTAAAAATAAATTTAACCAAGGTAGTGGTTAATAACCAAGATTCTACACTGTAAACTACAAGACATTGATGAAAGAAATTGAAGAAGACACACATAAATGGAAAGGTATCCCATGTTCACAGGCTGGAAGAATTAATACTGTTAGAACGTCTTTACTACTCAGAGCTACCTATAGATTCAGTGCAATCCCTATCAAGATTCCAAAGGCATTTTTTTTTTTACAGAACTAGGAAAAAAAATCCTAAAATTTATATGGAACCACAAAAGACCCAAAATAGCCAAAACAATCCTGAGAAAGAAAAACCAAGCAGGAGATATCACACTTCCGGATTTTAAGCTACACTGTAAATCGAAAGTAACCAAAACAGTATGTTACTGGCATTAAAAACAGACACATAAACCAATGGAACAGAATCAAGGGCCCAGAAATAAGCCCATGTGTATGCAGTCAGGTAATATTTGACAAGGGAGCCAAGAATATTAAATGGAGAAAAGATAGTCTCTTCAATAAATGGTGTTGGGTAAGTTGGATATTCACATGTAAAAGAATGAAACTAAATCCCTTTTTTACACCACTCACAACAATTAGCTCTCAATGGATTAAAGACTTAAACCATAAAACTCCTAGAAGAAAACAAAAAAAGCTCCTTAACAAAGGTCTTGGTAATGAATTTTTTTGATATGACACATAAAGCACAAGCAACAAAATAAAAAATAAACAAGTGGGACTACATCAAACTAAAAAGCTTCTGCACAGCAAAAGAAACCAACAAAATGAAAAGGTAACCTACAGAAGGGGAAGAAGGTTTGCATATGATATATCTGATAAGGGTTAATATCTAAAATATATAAGGAACTCATAAAACTTAATGCAACCCCCCCCAAATAATCCAATTAAAATATAAGCAAAGAACTTGAGTGGACATTTTCCCAAAGGAGACATACAAATGGCCAAGAGGTATATGAAAAGGTGCTCAATATCACTAATCATCAGGGAAATGCAAATCAAAACCATAATGAGATTTTTGTCTTACACCCGTCAAAATGGTTGGTATCAAAGAGACAAGAAACAACAAGTGCTGGTGAAGATGTGGAAAAAAGGAAACATCATGCACTGTTGGTGGGAAGGTAAATTGCTGCAGCCACTGTATGACCACAGTATGGAGGTTCCTCAAAAAATTAAATAAAATTACCACATGATCCAGCAATTTTACTTCTTGGGAATATATCTGAAGGAAATGAAAACATGATGTCAAAGAGATACCTGCACCCCTATGTTCATTGCAGCATTGTTTACAATAACCAAGACATGGAAACAGCCTAAGTGTCCATGACAGATGAATGGATAAAGAACTTGTGGTGCACACACACACACACAGGAATATTACTGAGCCATAAAAAAATAAGGAAATCCTGCCATTTGCAACAACATGGATGGACCTTGAAGGCATTGTGGTAAGTGAAATAAGCCAGACAAAGAAAGACAAATATTGTGTGATATTACTTATATGTGGAATAAAAAGAAAAGCACCCCATCTTGTATATATATATATATACACAATGGAATACTATTCAGCCACCAAAAAAATGAAATCTTGCCATTTGCAACGAGGTGGATGGAACTAGAGGGTATTATGCTAAGTGAAATAAGTCAATCAGAGAAAGACAATTATGATATGATCTCACTGATACGTGGAATTTAAGAAACAAAACAGAGGATTATAAGGGAAGGGAGGGGAAAAAAACAAGATGAAATCAGAGAGGGAGACAAACCATAAAAGACTTTAGGGCTTCTTAACTGTAGGAAACAAACTGAGGGTTGCTGGAGGGGAAGGATGGGGTAACTGGGTGATGGGCGTTAAGGAGGGCACAAGATGTAATGAGCACTGGGTGTTATATGCAACTGATGAGTCACTGACCTCTACCTCTGAAACTATTATATGCTATATGTTAATTAATTGAATTTAAATTAAAAGAAAGATGTGGCTAAATGGGAAGAAAAGATCCATGTTGAAAAACTACAGTTAATATTGTTCGGCAAATGACTCATCCTAACGGTTGACACATACATAAGATAAAATAACAAAAGCAACTTTTATATGCATGCAGCATGAAGTTAGTGCATTTTAAAAATCTCATTTGATTTTCACAATAAGCTTGTGAATCCGGCAAATCAGGAGTTATCTGCATACTATAAATGAATAAACTAAGTCTGAAATTTTTTTAAAAGTACTTCCTGTTTAAAAAAAAACCATAATAAAAAAATAAAAACAAAAAAACCAAACCAAACCAAACCAAATAAAGCACCCAAGACACTAGCAGAAAAAGAGATCAGACTTATGGTCCCAGAGGCAGGGAATCTGATGAATGTGATCAAAAGGCAGAAACTTCCAGTTACTAGACAGATGAGTCCTAGGGATGTAATGTACAACATGTTGTCTGCTGTTAACTCTGCTGTTGGTATATATGAAAGTTGTTAAGAGTGTAAATCCTGAGAGTTCTCATCACAAGGAGAAAAACATTTTTCTTTTTTTTTTGGATCTGTATGAGATGATGGATGTTAACGAAACTCATTGCGATAATCATTTTGCAATATCTGTAAGTCAAGTTATTATGCTGTACATGTTAAACTTACACAGCACTGTATGGCAGTTACATTTCAGTAAAACTGAGAAGAAAATAAAAATCTTTTGTTGAGGTTTGGTGTGTGGCCCAGGATATGTTCTATGTTGTTACATATTCTGGAAGACTTGAGCGAATGTGTATTCTGCTTTCATTGAGGGAACTGCTTTATGTTGATGGGCTTCTGTTGGCTGGTGGTATTTTTAGTTCTGCCATATGCTTGATCGTTTTCTGTTTAGTTGTTCTATCAATTATTCTGAGAGAGGTCTTGAAGTTTCCCACTATAATTGTGGATTGGTCTATTTTTAGTTCTATCAGTTCTCAGTTTTTTCTTCACATATTCTGCAGCTGTGTTGTTTGGTGCACATGTATCAGAGATTGCTCTGACATCTTGGTGGATGGACACTTTTTACCCTTTTATGATGTCTTTTTCTGTCTCTGTTAATAACCTTTGTCCGAGGTTTACTTTACTAATGTTAGTATAGTAACTCCAGCTTTCTTTCAATTAATGTTCGCATGACATATCTTTTTTCACCCTCTTTATTTCAACCTGCCTACGTAGTTATATTTGTTTTTTTAAAGATTTATTTTTTAGAGGGGGAGGGGCAGAGGGAGAGAGAGACTCTGAAGCAGACTCCCCACTGAGCTTGGAACCCAGGGCTGATCCCATGACCCTGAGGTCATGACCTGAGCCGAAACCAAGAGCTGGACATTCAACTGATTGAGCCACCCAGGCGCCCCTGTAGTTATATCTGAAGTGAGTTTCTTGTAACAGCATATAGTTGGGTCCATCCTATTACTATCCATCCTTTAATTGGTGTGCTTAGATTACATTTAGTGTAATTATTGATATATTAGGGCTTCAGTCTGGCATTTTATGTTTTTTGCTTTCTGCTTGTTTCTGTGATTTTCACTTTTCGTTCCTTTTTTTTTTTTGCCTTTTTATGGACTGTTTGTACATCTTTTAGTATCCCATATTCATTTGTCTGCAGCATTTTGGACTGTCTCTCTTTGCATAGGTTTTTACATCATACGGATTTACCTTACCACAGTTTGCCAGTTCACGTGAACGCTGGTGTCCCTGCGTTCTTGTCACTCTACCCTCCTCACTTGTAACATAATTGTCTTAGCAATTTCTCCCACATACATTAGAACCACATCAGTGTTACACCTTTTGCTATTAAACATAACTTAGAAAGCTCAAGATGAAGAAAATTTATTGTATTTACCATGTTTCTTGCTTAAAATGTTTTTTTCTTCCTTCCTGATGTCCAATATTGCTTCTTTTATCATTTTCTGTCTGTTTGGAGAACTTACTGGGGCCATTGTTTTAGGGTAGTTCTGCTGACGCAATTATCTTAGTTTTCCCTGATCTGGAATATCTTGTTTCCCCTTCATTCCCGTGGGGTATTTTCTCTGGATACAGTATTCTGGACTGACAATTCTTTTCGTTCAGCACTTGAACAATGGGCCACTCTTCCCGACCTCTGTGGTTCCTGATGAGATAACCACTGTCACTCAAATTATTTTTCTGGTTTCAATTTTTTTTTCTTGTTTTTAGAGTCCAGACGTTTTGATTGCTTTTTTGATTGCCTTTTTTCTGGTCAACGGATGACTCTTCTCTAAAAACCACATACAAATACAAATCTCCAGGTCAGCAACCTTTTAGAGATCATCTCTGGAAACCAAACAGTAAACACAGTCCCAGTCAAGGTGTGAGTAGAACCGTCCTCTCCCAAACCCTTGGTGTACTTACTGGACATTACCTAGGGTAAAACAAAGGATGCTGCGCCTGAACAGGGACTTGAACCCTGGACCCTCAGATTAAAAGTCTGATGCTCTACCAACTGAGCTACCCAGGCTCCTGCAACACTCTCTTTCCGTGAGTATCTAACCTAGGCTTTGCTTACGTCGCCAATCCTCACTGTGTTTCATGTCCTAGTTTTCAAATAACATGCTTGAATTCCATTCACAGTGAAGAAGTGCCCTTTGAGAGAGACGTTACAGTCTCTGAGAGCTTTTCCCTTTTTTCTCCCTTCGTTGTCTCCCCCCGCCTCTAGTTTTTCAGAACCAGAGATGCAACGTCTCCCAGATAAAGCCGTCGGGTTTCAGACCACGTTGCTAGACACACAGGGTCTCACTTCTTGCCAAGGATCTGCACCTAAGGTGTTCCAGTTAGTACTCACACTGCTCACTGCTTCTGTTTGTATCTTTCTGCATTGCCTTGCAGCCTTTGTATCAGAGGGGAAGACAGTTGACGGAGGAAGAACTTGAAGACGCAAGAAAATGTTCCCTAACGGGCCCCTTTCTGTTGGTGGGTGGGACTGCCTCCCCAGCGCTCCCTTGACCAGCAGACCCAGGGGCTGAGCGATGTCACGGACTGCCACGCAGGGAGGTGTCCTGGGGTCAGCCTGGCATGCAGAGCCTCTTCCCCGGCATGGTCACGGCCTCAAGGTTTCAGAAAGAGTAGTCCTGGGGTGCCCTGAGGGCTCAGTCGGTTAAACGTCTGCCTTTGGCTCAGGTCATGATCTCAGGGTCGTGGGGTCCACTGGCAACCAGCCCCCCGCGTAGCGGGGAGTCTGCTTCTCTCTCCCTCTGTTGCTCCCCCTGCTTGTGCTCTCTCCCTCTCTCTCAAATAATAAATAAATCTTAAACACAGTGAGCCTCGTTCTGTCAACTATTCCTTCTCCAAACACTCACAGACAATGGCATTAATGAGGGACTTTTTAAAACAGCCAAGTGTCCACCACGTGCACCTGAGTGGGGGACGGAGCGTTCAGCAAGCAGAGGGCCTGGGGTTAATCTTCCGCACCGCCACCCTCACCTTCAAGATGAAACTGTCTGAGCCAGTCCTCCTTCTTTTAATTTCCCTTCTTCCCCCTTCTCCCCCTCCTCCTCTTCTTCCCCCACCTCCTCCCCCTCCTCTTCTCCCACCAAATTCACCATCTCTTCCTTCTTCACGTCTTTTCTCACTGTTTGCTGCTCACATCGAAAGTAACAGTGTTTCCATGGGCCTTCGCACCCCTCAGCTGCGACTGAGGCCGCGCGGGGGCTACTAGACTGAGGAGACGCCAAGTCAGCGCTCGCTCGGGGTCCCTCCCGCAGGAGGCAATGACTGCACAGCGCCTTCGCTCCAGTCACAGCGTTATCAAAGCGCAAGAAAGAAAAAAGAACGAAAGGAAACGTCGAGGGGAGCCTGGGTGGCTCAGTCGGTTGGGCGACTGCTTTCGGCTCAGGTCATGATCCTGGAGTCCCAGGATCAGGTCCCACGTTGGGCTCCCTGCTCAGCAGGGAGTCTGCTTCTCTCTCTGACCATCCCCCGCTCATGTACTCTCTCTCATTCTCGCTTTCTCAAATAAATAAATAAAATCTTAAAAAAAAAAGAAACCTCGGAAAAGACGACCACAGATAATCTCCTCTCCCTGTTCTCTCAGCTGTGCCCAAGTCAGTGAGGCTCACAGGACACAGGACATGCTGTGCTTTCCAAATTCAAGAAATAAGAAAGTTATTAGGGCCGTAGATTCATGGCTGACATAACCACACTGAGAGATTCCTGCTCTAAAGTGCAAATGTGAGATGTGATCATGGCTTGGCGGGTCATCTGAGTGAGTAAAAAATGGGGAGGGGAGAACTCTTTTTTCAAAACTACATTACAGAGGCCTCTTCTGACTCTAGACACCCTCCTCCGCCCATTTCCTCAAGTAAGATATCCCGACAGAGGGACGCAGCAAGAATAGGAATTCCAGGCTTTCCGATCTTCCTTGGATTCCTCACAGAATACTTTGTTCAAATATTTAAAAATTTTATTTATTTATTTTTTTTATTTTTTAAAAGATTTTATTTATTTATTCACAAGAGACAGAGACAGAGAGAAGCAGAGGGAGAAACAGGCTCCCAAGGAGCAGGGACCCCGATGTGGGACTCGATCCCAGGACCCTGGGATCATGACCTGAGCCGAAGGCAGACGCCTAACCATCTGAGCCACCCAGGCGCCCAAAATATTTAAAAATTTTAAAGAAATGCTGCTTAGAGCACATCAGATAAAAATCTCAGAGAAAAAAACACTAAATGGCTTTGGAGGGAGATGGTATCACCCATGCAAAGAAAAGTTTATACAGTTTTCAGAAGCTATTTATTAGCTATTTAGTATCACTTAGAATCTCTGAGCCGTGCTTTCCTGTCCTGCCACAGCCTTCTCTGGAAAGAAGAAATGTTGATGGTTGTGCTCAGTCCACCAACCTTGCTCTGCTCCTTATGCCTACCTGTGAGTTTTTTCCTCTCCCAGACTGAACAAAAAAATACCAGTTTTAAAAAATTCGGTGGCATTTTGAGGTTTTCGTCTGCTAGTCTTCGAGCACAAAATCCACGGCAACTGAGAACAATCTCAGCGTGGGAGTGAGTTTGAGGGTCCGCTGGACTCATGGACACATGGCCCTGGGTTGTTCCATGGATGAATCCGAGGGGGCTCGTGGAGCAAGCAGACCACCTTTAGGCAAACTGCTTGGGGTGTTAAGGAGTCAGTGAGGCAGACGACGCTCCTCCAAGCTACTGTCACCCTCACCTCCTCCCCACCTGGGAGTACTTTGGAAGTCACCACCTCAGACATGGTGGCTCCATTCTCTTGAGGAGGTTGAGGACCCATTACCCCGACCCACGTGGGGTGGTTCTTCTCATTGCCTCGTGGACGGTCAAATTGTTAAAGCCTCTGGTATGAATGAATTATAGTAAAATATTTTCACGAGCTCACCGTCCACTAGTTCTAAGTAATTGTTAGGGACTCCAGATGGAGTTTTGTTCCTTTTAATCCTTTTTTTTTTAAGTGTTGATAATTAAATCTTCCTCCAGTTGCAAAGTTAAAACTTTGGAAATCAGAAACCTATTTCATCTCAGCTTCCAGGTATGGAAACATGTGTCTATCAGATGGCCGCGTGGCCTAATGGATAAGGCGTCTGATTCCGGATCAGAAGATTGAGGGTTCGAGTCCCTTCGTGGTCGCTTCTTTCTTGTCAACCAAGAAACAGAAACTCTTTCATTTGATGTCCACCAGCGGACCCTTGAGTAGTCTTTGGAAACCTGAAATGAGTCAGAAGTCCTGAAAAGAGCAAGCCTGGGTGCTGCTGAGTTGCTAATAACTTACATTTTGTCATTGGCCTCTAATCACTAAATAAAAGTAGTAAAGAACTGATGAATGGTTGTTGGCAATGTGTCAAGCCTGGTTTCTGGCTCCAAGCCCTGCTCTAGATCTGGCTGATTGTGGCCAACGAAAAGATGGGAGGGGTAGAAAAGCCAACTACAAACGTTTCTCTGGAAAGCTGGGTTTCAAAGGGCTTCTATTTAAGAGTTAGAAAGAGGAGTTTGGAGGGGGTGGGGGATACTGAGCCCAGCCAGAATAGGCACTCGAAATCTGAACCCCCATAGTGTCTGTTGCTTATCAAACGGAACTATCCGGGATCCAACTTTTCCTGAGAATTTACTCAAAGCTAGTAAGTCAATTATTCTCTAATCTTTCCACTATTTGCCTTTCCTATAAGCACAGGGCGTTGGCATTTTCCATCACATGATTTGTGGAAAAGTCCTGTGAAGGATGAGTTGATGTTGACCAAAACAGCCGGTCATCTTACCAAAACTTGGCTCTGAACCAGGGATCAAGTCAGCCCCAGGGTGTCCCTTCTAACTATTCCAAGCCACTCAGAGGGATTAATATTTCAACTGCTTCTTCAATTGTTCATAAGATTTTTAACTTTGACTTTTGGAAGATTTCATGTTCCTTAAGCATCGCCATTTTATTATCGTCCAGTCATGCACTTACACTCACCCATAAAGATCTGGGATCCAGTTTTCGGTGGTGCTGAATGGATGTGTGTGGGAAGAAGCCAGAAGAAAAGAGAGAGGCAGGGAAGTTCTGTCGGAACAACTCTGATCTCTGTTTACTGTCTGTTTCCTGACTCAGAATGAAGAGACGCAACAAAGATATCTGTTAGTTTCTTTATTTTTCCTCTTCTTCCTCCCCCCCCCCCCCGTTCTCCTCTTCGATGTTACTGAAAAATAGAACTCAAGGTGAACTTTTAACTATTGTGGTGGGCATGTTTCTTGATGAAAATTTAGGGTAAACTGGGTTCTCCCCCACTTTTTTTCCTGCCCATCTTGTCTTCCTTTTGCCAAAGCAGCCATTCCGTGTGGTACCAAAGACTATGGGGTAGGACCAGGCAGCTGCAAAGGCAATGCACTGGATCATTGGTTTTCTTGTCACGTAGGCAGGGAAGTCATGAGAGAACGATTGAAAAAGTACAAGAAAGGTTTGGTTACATAGGAAAGAACACACACGGAGTTACAGGGGATTGTACTCAAGACCTTGCATGTCAGTCCTGAAGTACATAAAAATCAGCTTGTGTTACACATTCTACATAAAGTATCCGTGTCATTTTTGGATGGCTTTGAAAAACCTAACAGTGGAAAGGCAAAGTCCACTAATTTTGAAATCATTAAGCTAGAGCCTCTCTTGGCATTTCTTTCTTTCTTTCTTTCTTTTTTTTTTTAAGATTTTTATTTATTTATTTGACAGAGAGAGACACAGCGAGAGAGGGAACACAAGCAGGGGGAGGGGGAGAGGGAGAAGCAGGCTCCCCGCAGAGCAGGGAGCCCGATGTGGGACTCGATCCCGGGACTCCAGGATCATGACCTGAGCCGAAGTCGCTTAACCAACTGAGCCACCCAGGCGCCCTCTCTTGGCATTTCTGATTCAAGAAACTTCCCACTCCAATCTGAAATTTGTACACGGTAGCTGAAGCATATCTAAATTTAAAACATTTAGAGATATCTGGCTGGCTGGCTAAGTGGGTAGAGCATGCAAGTCTTGATCTCAGGGGTTGCAAGTTCAGGCCCCACACTGGGTGTGGAGCCTGCTTTAAAAAAGTGTGTAAATTAAAAACATTTACCCATTACATGTAATAATTAATTATATATATAATTATTTGTATAATCAACCTAAGTTTTCTCTTTTTTTGAACTGTGAAATTTGTAACAGAAAGCATCACAATTATTTTTGAGCTAATTAAAGATGCGGAACACAGCAAATACAGCTCATTACTTTTGGGTTTCTTTTCTACAAAGTGCTGGAAAAATATTTGGTGTAGTCCAACAGTTGCTTGGAAGACCCCCAAAGACAATTTTTGAAAAGTTAACATCAACAATGGTAAGTCATTCTGATCATATGTACCCTTAATATGTGATGAAAAAATATATATGATCTATCTATCTATCTATAGATTTATATATATAATATAAATATATCTATATCTATATTTATTTCTGTGGTCTTCTTCCCAAAAACTCATAGCCCAGCCTAATCATGACAAAAAGAACTGATGAATTCCAGTAGAGGGGCATCCTACAACATACCCAACCAGAATTCCTCTCAACTATCATAGTCATTGTGATTGCTAATTTTGCGTCAACTTGACTGGACTAACGGATGCCCAGATAACTGGTAAAACATTATTTCTGGGTGTATCTGTGAGAGTGTTTGAAGAGGTTAGCACTTGATTCTTATATATACCTTGTTACAAGAAAATAAAATGGAGAACATCCCCCAAGCAGACATAACCATGTAAGTCACATAAGCAAAACCAAATCTAGCTTATTTTATGAATACAAGTGAACCTTAACTGAAGTTATTGCTTGTAAATGTCTTTAATAATCATAAAAGAAACAAGTCATCTTCCTAAAGTGGTATAAGATAATCACTTTTAACCATCCCCTTCTGTCTTGAAACCTCCATTGTAATAACCATTTTATTTTTATTTTAAAGATTTTATTTATTTATATATTTATTTGAGAGAAAGAGAGAAAAAAAAAAACAGCATGAGAGGGGAGAGGGTCAGAGGAAGAAGCCAGTTCCCCGCTGAGCTGGGAGCCCAATGTGGGACTCAATCCCAGGATTCCAGGATCATGACCCGAGCCAAAGGCAGTCGCTCAACCAACTGAGCCACCCAGGCGCCCTGCAATAACCATTTTAAAGGCTAAACAACTTCCTCATTTTCACTTTACAAGCCATCTTGTGATGTCATGCCCCCCCCAGCTTCATATCAGTTTTGAAACTAAAGACTCTCAGTTCAGAAACTGTCCTTTTGTGCACAGTAAACCCTTAGTCAATACTATTTCACTGATCTAGCTTTAATTTTTACTGTTTCTGGATTTTTGACAGCTTCTTTATATCCTATTGGTTTTGTTTCTCTGGAGAACCCTAATACAGTCATCCAAAACAAGAAAAATCTAAGAAACTGTCACAGCCAAAAGGAACAACAACAACAAAAAAGCCTAAAGTCACATGACAACTAAATGTAATGTGGTATTGTGGAACAGACAAAGGCTACTAGGCTAAAAACCAAGAAAATCTGAATAGACCATGGAATTTATTTAATAAAAATGTATTGGAGGGGCGCCTGGGTGGCTCAGTCATTGGGCGTCCTGGAATCGAGCCCCACATCCGGCTCCGTGCTCTGCGGGAAGCCTGCTTCTCCCTCTCCCACTCCCCCTGCTTGTGTTCCCTCTCTCGCTGTGTCTCTGTCAAATAAATAAATAAAATCTTTTTTAAAAAATGTATTAGGGCGGGCGCCTGGGTGGCTCAGTTGGTTGAGCGACTGCCTTCGGCTCAGGTCATGATCCTGGAGTCCCGGGATCGAGTCCCGCATCGGGCTCCCTGCTCAGCGGGGGGTCTGCTTCTCCCTCTGACCCTCTTCCCTCTTGTGCTGTCTCTCATTCTCTCTCTCAAATAAATAAATAAAATCTTTAAAAAAAATGTATTAGGGTGCTGGGCTGGCTCAGTTGGTGGAGCATGTGACTCTTGATTTTGGGAGCTGTTTGAGCCTCCCAGGTGCAGAGATTATTTTAAAATATTTTAAAAAATAAAATAAAAATGTATCAATGTTTTATTAATTTAATAAATGTATCATCTTTTTTTTTAAAAAAAGATTTTTGTATTTATTTGAGAGAAAGAGAGCATGATGGGGGTTAGGGGCAGAGTGAGAGGGAGAAGCAGACTCCCTGCTGAGCAGGGAGCCCGATGCGGGGCTCAATCCCAGGACCCTGGGATCATGACCAATTGAGCCACCCAGGTGCCCCTAAATGTATCATCTTAATGTTAGATACTAATCGGAGAAACTGTATGTAGGGTATATAAGAAATCTCTGTAATATCCTCTCAGTTTTTCCCTGCAAATCTATTACTGTTCCAAAGTTAAGCTCTATTTACAAAATAAAAACGATCTCTCTTTTAGACATACAAGAGAAGAAAGTGTTTTAGAGCAAAGATTCTGCTGCCAAGTGAGTGCATGTCTTACAGAGCTCCTGGACCGGACAACGCTCACACTGAACATTAGGGTGACTTACCGGGCCTCTGCCGCTGATTTCTATGGAGAATTCCTTGTCACATTCAACACGGGGTAGAACAAAATGCTAATTATGTGAACGGTAAAGTACACGACAAATATTCCCAGAGCCACTCCAAAAGGGAGCTGGATTCAGCCCTTGTGTATGTGAGTTTAAAAGGGGCACGGGAAGATGAAAGAATCCCCACCAGAACTGGGTGGTGAATCCTCCCACCAGGCGTGAAGCGCACCCAGCTGAGCCAACCAGGAGTAGGATGGTTTCAGTGGGAATTCAAACCCAAGGCGTTTGGCCACTGCTTCACCTTTCCCCCTCATTCTCTCCCTCGTATTTTAAACCCAAACAGGATAACAATCCGTTGCTGCCAGTGAAATGCCCAAGCAGAAAACCAGGGGTAGAGTGTTTCTGAACTCAGCGCTGCTCCCACATGGGGCACATACAACCTCGCCCTTGCAAAACTTCCAACACAGGGGCTACCACTCCAGATGCTGGACCCCAGTTGCCCCGAAAATGCTCAGCCTCCGTTTGCTGCGACAGGAGACACTCAAGAGTCACACCACCTTCTGCAAAACAAGACACAGCTGTGGGAAGCACCCTTTCAAACCTCTTACCTTCTCTTCTCAGGGCCTGGAGACCGTGTGGCAGGAACGCGGGGCTTGGTCACCTTCTACCTTCAGTCCTGTCCATATCCTACCTGTCCGTTGAGACCCGTCCCCAAACTGCTCCTCTCCTGTCCTTGTCCTCCTCGCTGTTTCTTCTCTCCTCCACCAGCCGCATCTGTGTCCTGCCAGGGATGGAAGCCTGGACAACGTCCTCAGGCCACTGTCCCTTCTCCAGCCCTCCCCGGCGGCCCCTCCTCCGCTCCTTCCAGCTCCCGGCGCTTGCCTTTCGCGTTTGGTGATAGGAGAACCCATGCAGGCCCCTGGACCCTGGGATCATGACCAACTGAGCCACCCAGGTGCCCCTAAACGTATCATCTTAATGTTAGATTAACATTCTCTCCTCTCCTCCCCGCCCCCTCTCCTGCCAGAGGTTTAGGATTTTCTCCAGAATTCGCACGTCGGTTCACAGTTGCACCCAATTTTGCCTGGAGGTGGGAAGTGGCGGCCTCGCGCCTCGGGGCCTCAGGAAACCGGCGGCGGGCGCCGGGGCGGCTAAGAGAGCGTCGCGGTCCGCTCACGGCTGCCCTGCGCTCCGCTCCGCGCGCGAACGGCTTGGTCTGAAGGAGACGCTGTAGCGACGGAGGGGCCCACGTTCGTCCCCCGTCTGCGCCTCGCGTGTCGTGTCTTCGAAACCCCAGCTGCCGCCGAACCAGCCGCCGTCGCGTCTCCGGAGCCGGGCGCCGACCGCCGCCCTTCGCGGGAGCGCGCGAGGCTGCCCGAGACGCACGCTTGTCGCCCGCTCTCGGCCAAGGGCTGCGAGCTCGTTTCCCCCGCCGCCCTCGCTCCGCGGCGCTCGCGGGCGCGTCTTCGCAGCCCCCGGCCCGCGCCACCTTTCGTGTGGGGCAGCGTGGCGCGCAGAGCGGGAGGATTTTAAGGAGGGAGGATCTGGAGGCTCGCCGCAGGTTCAAGGCTCGTGGAGGCGGGAGGCTCGTGGAGGCCGGGAGCTGACGGAGCAGGCAGGGGCTGGGGCCTCCCTTGCTGGGGAAGAGCGGAGCGTCGTCGGTTGCGAGCGCGTCTCCGCTTCTCCCGGCACAGCCGCGAGCAGAGACTTCGCAGGCGGAGGGGCGGCCGCGTCTCCGGACGCCGCTGTAGACGAAGAGGTGGGGCACCTCGCGACCCCGCCGGCCGAGGGCGTGCGGCGCAGCGGGCGAGCGCGTGCTTGGCGTGCACGGGGCCCGGGTCCGGCTCCCGGCACCGCCGCCGGCCGCGGGGCCTCGGCTGGAGACGGCGGTCCAGTCCCGCGCTTTCCCTTCACTTGCGGGCGGCTCGGCACGTCGCCGGGTCCGCAGCGGCCGGGACGCTCCCCGGCCTCCCAGCCAGAAAGGGCGTGCCCCCCCGAAGCACCACCCGGGACGGCCGGCTCTCTTGGCTGCGAGTTCTCCTTATTATTGAGGAGTGGGAAAGAAAAAACGAAGTGGGGGGAGGAGGCCCTTGGAAAAACTCCTTTAGATGCCCCCGCCCCTCTCCCTCCTCTGCGCCCATGTCAATGGTTGTCACTGGCCCGACTGCTGGCTCCTTCCCCTTGTCCCGTCCGCACTCGCCCCTGCACCCCCCATCTTGATTACACAGCAAAAGTTCGGCCCAATCACCAGTCCTGGAGCGCCGTGACCCCAGTTTTTTCTTGTGAAAACGTGTTTAGTACACTGTCCGAGGGAAAAGTGCTTCTGGCGAAACTCGGAGGCTTCCAAACCCCGTTGTCGAAACAGGGATTTCCAGAGGTGGAAAGAGCAGCGAGCTGCCCTCCAAGCCGCGACAGTAGCGCAAAGAGGGGCTACGCCTTCCCGTGGGACGAACGGTTGGAAGCCCCCTCTCCGTAGGAGGAAGAGAACCTTCTGGTTTCCCACCTCCCTGCTGGAACCAGACGCAGAGGCAGCGCCCGCACGAATTGCCTCCCGCGCCGTCCGAAGCCCCTGCGCGGGTGAAGGTCCTCGGTGCGGAGACCTGGCCCCGCGAGGCTTTCTCCCGTCTCCTTCCGGTTCCTCCTCCTGTCCCCCCCCTTCTTCGCCGCGTCCTGTGTCGCCTTCTCCTCCACTCCCCCCCCTTCCCTCCGCTCGCATCGCCTCCCCCCAGCTCAACACTCCCAGCAGCTCAGCGCACTGCAGCCCCGCAGCTGCGCTTTCTAGGTTAGCGCTTCTCAGACCTGGACGGTAGACACGACCGCGGGGCGGGGGGGGGAGGGGTGCATTTAGTTAAAGGCCGCCCCCCCACCCCTACCCCCCGGCCGGCGGGTGTCCGCGCACTGGAGCCTTCAGGTGGAAGTGGGAAATTTCCCATGTCCGGGACGGTCCCCAGGTTCGGCAACCGCTGCGTTCTGATCCACGGTCTTCATCTCTGTGTTTGGTGGGTCGCTTCCGGGCGATGAAGTTATTCGCCAAGTTACTTTTGAATGTCCACTCGCCTCTAAGCGCCCCTTTCGGCGACGTCCTGGCGTCAACTGATTCGAGGGAGCGGAGGGGAGGCGACTGGGGAACCGGAGAGTTGATCTACAACTTACTGGGACATTCAGGAACGTACAGATTTCGCACAGGGAGAAAAGTATCCGAATGAAAACAAAGAGAAGACACAGTCATTTAGGATTACTCCCCCAAACTCATATTTGGCCACCACAAATTTTGCAACAGGAGGGAAGCGTCTATTCTTTGCGCCCCTGTGATGGCTAAGGTTTGAGTATTTGTCCACAAGGGGGGTTGGGGTGGGGAGGTTGTTATAAAAGTAAAGCTGCTACTGGGAAGTAGTTCTTGCCTTGCCTCCAGGAGGCCTCCCTGTGCTTCTTTGTGGGTCCCAGAGACAGAGTCCTCCAGACAAAACCACCGCCCGGTTTCCCGACCAGGATGCTGGGCTCCAGAGTTTGCTATAGCAATGACTGACAACATACAATTACTGTTTTTTATTTGGGATGTTTCCTTTTTCCATCTGGATCTAACTTTCCTGAGGCAACGTTTCAGGTCCTGTTCTTTGGGGCCCTTCTTCCAGCATTTCCTGCTGGGGGGACAGCCAGAAGTGTTGCAGGTGCAGAGACCCCGGTGTAATGATGTGGGAAATCTGTGACACCGCCAGACTAGCCGGAGAAGGAGTGACACATTCGGAGTTCCAACCAGAAGCCACCTGAGTTAGGGTGGGCCATGCACGCCTCTGCTGGGGGCTTTGAGGGTCTAGGGGTCAGCTACTCCCTTCCCCTGGAACAATGCATCCTACATACTGATACCCTCACGGGTTATGTGGTCGCTGTTTGGTTGCTTTATGGCGACTTCTTATATCTCATGGCTTTTAACAGCTGCTTGAGAGATTCTCTGAGGCAGTTTCAGGGCTCCATGGGAAGTACAGTGAGGCCGTAAAGAGCAAGAGGAAAATCATGCCCCAAGAATGGGTGCTTGGCAGAATGGAAGACAGTGGTCCAAGCTGTTTTCCAATGCTGATTACTCAGCGTCCCAGTCAGGAGGCAAGAGAATGAGAATCAAAGAGAAGAAAAGCTCATTCCCTTAGCCTCTGCCCTGAAATAATTTAGACAGCAGTGTGACAACAATGTACCCGAGTGAGGGTAGCCCAGAGATGGCCCTGGCAGGGGGTTCTGTGGCTCAGCTGGCTAACGTGGCAGTCTGGGGTTTGAGTCCTAAAGGAAACTGAGCTTGTGAGGGATCCCTGCTCCCTCTCGTGATCTCAGAGGAACTAGGAGGAACTGCTTTTAGCTTTTCCAAATGAGGGAATTTAGACATCATCTTTTAAATTTTGACTTCCATTTTAAAGCATCCTTTTCTAATACAAAAGGTAGCATGTAAAAAGGCTTTGCAAAGAAAAATGGAACGATTCTGGTGCATTCACCCAAAGTGTGACTTGCACAGAAAACAAAGTGCAGAGCATTGATATTCCATATTCCGTAGTTTGTACCGACTCTTTAACAAATGCTGTTAATTTGTTTGTTTAAATAAAAGCAACTTATATATTTGTCCTTATTCCCACCCAAAGACCTTTGGCCACATTTTCCTCCTGGACATTCGGTGTGGTGCTACACTAGGTGTTAATTCATTTAAAGATTTAGGAACAAAAGAGTTCAGCGGGGAAATGCCAAAGGTAAGGAATTTAAATCCGTTGTTTGCCAGTTTCTGAGATTCAGCTTCAGCAAGGGGTTGGTGGGGAGTTAGTGGGAGCCTTCCAGTATACGTTTTGTGTAAACGTCTTGTGAAAGTCCATTTAATAGGGAATACAAGTAACCGCTCCACGTTCCAGGATCTATCCTTTACAATCGGGGGACGCTCGCTCATGGAGCAGAGCTGGGCGTCTCCAGCTCCCCGATGATGCTCTGAACGTGCGCTCGTGCGCTCGGCGCGGGTCTCGGTTGCCCCTGACGCCTGCAGGCCTCGGCTCCCGGCGCGCTCCCCGAGGCGGGGGCAGCAGGGGGCACCCGCCCCTGCGCTTTGGACCGCACAGTGCTCGCAAAACCTAGGAACCTTCACAAATGTATTTTTTCTCTTTTCTGTTCTTTTTCTGCCCTGCTCTTTAGGGATTCTGCCAAATGAGACCTGAAGTGCTTGGGTCTGTGGATGCGGCTGCACCTTGGTGTTCCAGGCGGCGTTCAGGCTGACGAGTGCGGCTTCTTTTCTTCCCTCTTCTTCTGTGAACGTTTGCGTCTTGGTGGCACCACGTCCCCTGGAGTCGAAATGGCATAATGTTGAAAGGAATGCATTGGACTGTGTATTATTTTAACGGGGGCCGGGGAAACATGGTAAAGCGCACGAAAAGGCACGTTTGGAGGAGCCGGGGGTCGAACCCGGGGCCTCGTACATGCGAAGCACGCGCTCTACCACTGAGCTACACCCCCAACCGCTGAGGTCCTCTGGGGATCCCGTATAAAATTTGGAAGTTTTATCTGTGGTCACGTTGTCTTTCTGTTGGAGAAACCAAATGTGTCCAGCCCGACTAGGTTTCAGGAAGCACCTCTGTTGTAAAGTGGTAGAGGTCAGCCGTGGAGTTTGAGCCTCTTAATGTGAGATTTAAGAGTTTCAGTTCAAGGCCTGTTGAGGAACTGTTTTCCTTTTCCTCTCCATTATTTCCAGCTTTGACATGGGAACCAGCGGGAGCTTTCCCAAGAGCACGTTAGTGGACGTTCCTCCGCGTCTCAGCCTGTTGGCTCAACTGGCTTCGGAGAAGCAGGAGTCAGGGGGCAGATCAGGCTGCCGCAGAGCGAGAAAGCCATACATGTAGACAGTCCAGTGACTTTTTCGCTCTGTCCTAACCTAAGCAGGCAACTGTGGAGGTTCTTTCAGGGGTCTGCTGCACAGATAAAACAATGAATTTAATAATGAAAGGCAAGGGAGAAATTTGAGGAACGAGGTAGATTGACACTCGATTTGGACTCTCGTTGGAGTCTAATACTTAGTACTTAGGAAGGCCTGCAGGTTGGATTACGCAGATGGTGATGCCTTGTGCAAAGAATAGTAAATATAGGAGGAGGGAGTGAGTATTCTGTTAGTTTGTTGTTCTTATTGGTCTGTTGATTTGTTTTTGCTTTGGGAGCAATAAGGGGGAAATGTATAGTTTGGGTTTGGATGTGACATAATTTAAACGTCTACATGATCGCCTCTTGAGGATGTCTGCCCAAGCACATTACAATCTGAGTCTGGAATTCTGCAGACATTCCTGAACCTGAATTTCAGACATTCATGTGGCTGGGAGGACAGGGCTTCTTAGAGTAAGGACTCAAAGTTATCCATTATGACCAGTAGACTCAAATAAATAAATAAAATATTTAAAAAATAAGACCAGTAGATAAAGAACTTATTATTGGTATTTATAAAAAATGAAAAAAAAATGAGATTCCCCCAAACTGATCTCATTTTTTAAAAAATTTATATTCCTTGTATGGTCTTAAATTTTCCTTACAACACCAGTAAAAGTCCCATTTCCTACCATCAGCTTCCAGATAAGGTGATTTCTCTTCTTTGTCCGTCTTTGCCAATCTGTGACTATTTTAGTTATATAATGCAATGTATCATACTTCTCGAAATTCAGTGACTTTAAACAACCATTAATTACACTTGCTCACAATTCCCTGGGTCAGAAATTTTGGCTGGGCCCTCTTCTGCTCCTGGAGTTGGGGTTGTTCGCTACTCTTCCTTTAGCTGGCAGCACGGTTGGCCTCGAAGGTTCGAGGAGGCTCCACTCCGGGGCATCAGCACTACCCCACATGGCTTTCTGCTCACTTTTCTCTCCAGGTTCTAGCGTGGGCTTTCTTGTAGCAAGGTGACCTCCCCGTAGTCAGACTCCTCGCAGAGCATCTTCAGAGAGGGGCCATTTCAAGAGAAGCCGAAGCGGAAACTGCAGATCACTTACATCTGTGCAAGGACACAGCATCAGTTCCTCTAGTCCCCAGAGGACCATCTCTGAGCAGAAATAGTCCACAGGGACTGGTTTATTGAAGGGGAGGGGGGTCTCCTACCTCCACTAGTGCAGAGCATCTGGTTCTCAACTTTTTCAGGTACAGTGGAATGGGAAGGAAACAAGGAGATGGCTGACTTCTTGGGAGCCAAGACCTCTCCATTACGTGGATTTATCTGAAAGCGAAGCGTTCTATATTGTGGGGGATGAACATTACTTTGTCTCCAAAATTAAAGCAGATAGATGATGGGCTTTTCCTTACTTTGTCATTTTCCAGGCTCTTACTGAAGAAACAAAAGTCTGTGTTTGAGTTCATGTGTCCTATTCCTGGTATGTAATAAAGGATCATGAATAGGTGTTTGTCCAAGGCCCTCGGACCGCAGTCCAAAGTGTTTTTCCAGGTACAGCTGGAATCCTGCTCACATCACCCTAATTTTTCTCATGCCCTTGTCTTTAGGATTAGCCTTCCGACTAAAAAATTGGCACCAGTCTCTCTCTCCCCCTCTTCTCCTCTTCCCTCCCCTTCTCTCCTCCACTCATCCCTTCTCTCTCTCTCTCTCTCTCTCTTCCTCTTACTTTGGATCTTCTTTTTTTTTAAGTCATATTGTAAAATGGTAGTCCAGGTGACAAAGCTGGTTGCATTCAGGGATGTTGAATAAATCTTTTCTTTTCCTTTCTTCCTTCTGATGTCGTACCAATCATTTTTACTTTCCATGTGAGCAGAAAAAAGAATTAACAAAAAACAGAAACAGAAAACCAGATTTGGCATCCCTGAAGGAGTGTATTGATATGGAACACATTGGAAATAGGAAAAAGGGAAGCACCCTTGGAGGTGCTGGGCATCGAACCCAGGGCCTCATGCATGCAAAGCATGCGCTCTACCACTGAGCTACACCCCCCAGGTGAGAGCTTTTTCTTCTGTGATATATTAGGAAATATGACTATCTTCTGTATTCTTAGGCAAGGCCATTTTCGTGTGTGTCAGAAAATTTATTCTGTCAATGACACTAATTCTACAATTTCTAAATGGGACTTTTTTTTTTGGCTAGACTCAAGTATAGTAAATTCGAAGTCCAAATTTATACCATTCCTCCTAGGTTCTTCCCAGCTGGGGTCAGTCTTCTCTAAGAGCTCCTTACCATCCTATTGCCTTCATTTTGTTTTATTTTGCTTTGCTTTGCTTTGTTTTTGAAAACCACTTCTCCGGAAAATCTCAGGTTGGGAGTTTCACTTGTCTTCATTCTTTTTCTCTATGGTGTCTTTATCCTCCATAGATCACTCTACCTAATCTTCATTGACCATCTTGTCTGTACCCACCTCTTCAAGTGTCTTTGGTCTGTAATTACTCTCTTCCTTCACTTTCTACAGTGAACCTTTCCTGCTCACCAGCCATCTTCAAGACCAGGATATCTTGCTCTAGAAAACCAAGGAAGCACTTTGAATGTAATGAATGAATGATAATGATTGAATGAAAATGATTATTGCTTATTTCCAATTGTGTTGCGTCCCTCAATTCCATATCTTGAGAAATGGTCTTCACACTACAGATGGTTGGCAAGTCTAGAAAAGAGAAAGAAAGTGGGAGGAGGGGAAGGAGAGAGGAGGAAAGAGAGAAAGGGGGGGAAGGGGAGAGAAAGAAAGAGGAAGAAAATGTTTGAGTTCAACTTCCTTCCTACTCCTCCCTGCCTTTCAATTCCCAAGCAACCACTGACCTAATTCCTGTCACTGTAGTTTAGTTTGCATTTTCTGAAGTTTTATACAAATGGAATCATATCATATTTACTTTTTTGGTTTTACTTCTTTCACTCATCATAATTATTTTGAAATCACCATGTTTAATGTATCAATAGTTTATTCCATTTTATGCTGAGTAGTATTCCATGGTATGGATATACCACAATTTGTTTGTCCATTCACCCATTTAAGATAAGCATTTGGGTTGTTTCCAGTTATTGGCTATTACAAATAAAGCTGATATGAATATTTGTATACAAGAATTTGTATGGACATAATAGTTTTATTTTTTTTTCTGTTGGATACACACTTAGAATTTGAATGCTTGGATCATGGGGTTGGTACACCTTCAACTTTTAAAGAAATTCTTTTTCACTACTGCTAATGGTGTATGAGAATTTCATTTCCTCTGCATTCTTACCAACATTTGGTATGGCTAGCATTCTTAAATTTTAGCAACTCTTGGGTGGCTCAGTTGTTAAGCATCTGTCTTTGGCTTGGGTCCTGATCCCAGGGTCCTAGGACCGAGCCCCGCATCCAGCTCCCTGCTCAGCGGGAAGCACGCCTCTCTCTCTCCTACTCCCCCTGCTTGTGTTCCTTCTCTCGCTGTGTCCCTCTCTCTGTCAAATAAATAAATAAAATCTTTAAAAAAATTTAGTAACTCTTATAACTGCAGTTATAAGTGGTATATCATTATGGTTTTAATTCGTATTTCCTTAATGACTGATGTTGAACATCTTTTGTTTATTTGCCCTCCTTATAACTTCTTTGACAAAATCTCTACTTAAAATATTTTGGTATTTTTAAATCAGGTTTTCTTATTGTTGACTATTTAGAGCCCTTTATGTGTTCTAGATGTAAATCCTCTACCAGATATATGGTTTGCAAAGCTTGTCTCCCAGTCTGTGACTTGCCTTTCTGTTCTTTTAAACATGCTTTTCACAGAGCAGAATTTAACATTTTTTGGCGAGGTTAAATTTATCGAATTTTATGCTTTTATTGTCCTATCTACAAAATATTTGTCTGACCAAGGGTCACGAAGATTTTCTCTTATGTATGGGACCCCACGAAATTTTTTCTTTAGTTTCCTTAATTTTCCGAGACGTGTCTGGGTTAACCTGCGAGATGCGGCTTTCCGTTGGAACCCTGTTACCTCTCTCGCGTCTTCCTCCCTCACCTACCGGCCCACGCTGCCAGGAATTGGGTCCGAGCGATATAGGCGGAAGACAACAGATTCCCCCCAGTTTCTGGGTGCATAAATGTCCTGGACGGTTAGACAGCAGCACGAAGAATCCAGAATCTCCTAAAACGGAAGTTGAGAACAATCCAGGTACTGAAAAATAAATATCGGGAAGTTCTGCTTTCGGGCAGCCGAAATAGCTCAGCTGGGAGAGCGTTAGACTGAAGATCTAAAGGTCCCTGGTTCGACCCCGGGTTTCGGCAGGTGGAGCGCTTTTGTTGACGAGGACAGGCGGCTCCCGCAACCCCGAGACCTGTATCTGCCATCTTGACACTCCGTAATAATTACACCTTTGAATTTGTGTTTTGCAACTGATGTGCGACGGGACAACCGAACAAGGCGTCTGGACAAAGGGAGTGAGCGCACCGTGCGCGTCCGGCTTCCCTCGCTTCCCTTCCTGCAAACAGCCATCGCCGAGCCCCCTGAATCCTGATGTGTGAAGGCAAGGTCGACAGTAACATTCATGCTGATAATTTACAACGTGGATTCCACTTAATCAGAATGACATTAAATAAGCAAATGAAACATACATTAAAGGTCGAGAGAGACCGAGGAAGAAAGGGGGAAAGACTTATATTCTATTACTACTTGTAATGGCACTTCCCTCTCCTTAAAAAAAAAAAAATTTATTTATGTATTTGTTTGCTGGGCTACAGGGACAGTCAGGAGGAAGAATCGACGCTGGGGCGCAAGCCACAAACGACCGCTTGCACATGCCCCCAAGAGCGACCGCACTACACCTCAGAGTCTTACTTCGGAAGAATTAAAGCCTCACACGCACGGCGGTGGAGATGCTGGGTTCCTGTCCGAGCGCAGCAGGATCGGCCCCGATTTTACACGCGCGGAGGGAGGCGCAAGTCTGACGGCCGGCACACAGCCCGCAGGTGCAGAAGAGCCGCGGAGCCCAGGTGTCCGTGGGCCGCAGGCTTCCCCTCCTGTTTTGGATGAGGGACCTTACATTTTCATTCTGCCCTGGGCCCCGCCGATGTAAGCCGCGCTGATCAGCATTCAGTCAACATGCACCCATTTCTTGGATTAAATCATCTACCTCCATGGCCCCCCCAGGCCCCCCACACACCTGCAGTTGAGTTACAATCTCTAGAGCACTGGCAAGTATGCTGTTAAAGCTCATGCCCACAGAGTTCCCTCTCTGAACTTCAACCGGTCCGTTCATGAACTGCATGAAATCAGGATTGGATACCCGAGATCACATTGCCCGGAAAACCCCAAGGGCACCTGTTCTTTGTATTTACAAAAAGACACATCAGGAAAACAGGGCACATGCTAGTACCTTATTGCTCGTTGGTTATTAACACGGTCTTGCTTCGTGTGGCTGTACCAGAATCAGCTCCATTTTGTGTCCAAGGCCTTGGGATACTACCTGCTACGGCCGAAGTCGGGGGTGGCGGGGTGAGGGTTGGGGAGTGTGTGGAGGGAGGCCGATGGTAGAAATAAAAACTGCAAGTCCAAGTTTAAGAAAACGGGCGGAATTAGGCCAGCGGGTAAACACAGGAGCTGCAAAGGCCCCGCTGGGATTCGAACCCAGGATCTCCTGTTTACTAGACAGGCGCTTTAACCAGCTAAGCCACGGAGCCCACGTCGGGG
The DNA here is from genome assembly GCF_011800145.1 of Mirounga leonina. Classification (NCBI taxonomy): domain Eukaryota; kingdom Metazoa; phylum Chordata; class Mammalia; order Carnivora; family Phocidae; genus Mirounga; species Mirounga leonina. The sequence goes on along the minus strand of NW_023270709.1, from coordinate 28,658,012 downwards.
GTGGGTGGAACTTCTTGCATCCGAGCATGATTTCGCTCTGCAGCTGCGTTTCTGAGCGGACCCCGTCCCTTTCTTGGGCTTTCGTCCGCCCAGAGCCACCCGGACCTGAGCAACCATGGCCCACGCACAGGTTCGGTGGTTTTCCCGCTGCCTTGCTCCGCACAACCTCACTGCATTCGGCTCGGAGCCTCGATGCGGCCTCGGGGAAGCTCGCGCGGACGGCGGGGAAGGCGCCGTGTGCAGACTCCCTCCGAAAGCGCAGGACACCGGCGCGGGAAGCCACCGCGGGCCGTTTGTCCCGGGCCGGGCCGGGCGACACTGCATCAGGGCCCCAGACCTTCTTCTCTATCTTGCGCTGTGGCCAGAGGCGGGCGGCGAGTCCCCGGCCCACGACGTCCCTGCGGACCGGGCCCTGCGCCTCCGGGGGTCGTGCGTCGTGGCGCGGGGGCCCTGCTCCGCTCCTGAGGTCCGAGCCCCCTCCACCAGCGCTCGGCGAGGCGGCAAGGACGCGAGTGTGCAGAGCTGTCCCGGAGACCGGCCCACGTGGAGACAGAACCCCAGACCCCCAGGAGCTAAAGGAAGCCGGGCCGGACCGGCACCGCGCCGCAATCTTCTTCCTGCCCAGCAGGGTGGTCGGGGACCCTGCAGCGGGGGTCTAACACTTGGGTTTGAAAACCCCAAAGAGGAGACCCCCCCATCGAATCCTGGGCTGTTGTAGGCAGAGTCTTCTACTGAATGGGGACAACAGGAGGGGAATGGCAGATGCTTCTCCTTCTCCTCCTCCCGCCTCGTCTGTGATGGGCTCTGCCAACCTACAGTTTCTCATTTTGGGGACGGTTGCTTTCCTGTGAGTTGGGAATATTGTGATGAGTGTCTAGCCTGGCAATGTTCGTGTATATTGTATTCCTTCAGCAAATGTATACCGTCCTTGAATTCCATTTTCTCAGCATTTTTGGAGGTAATGAGAGACGAAAGGACGAAAAGAA
>NW_023270709.1:28638226-28652026 GCF_011800145.1 Mirounga leonina | reverse complement strand
TTCTTTTCGTCCTTTCGTCTCTCATTACCTCCAAAAATGCTGAGAAATTTTGATGATAGGGAACACTAACTTTGAACCCCAATTAAGCAAAATGTTATCCCCAAAGATAATTCCATTCTTCTAATGATTAGTAGTAATAATAATTGTACTCACCTATTATTATACTTTAATTTCATTTTTTTAAAGATTTTATTTATTTATTTGAGAGCGAGAATGAGAGAGAGAGAGAGAGCATGAGAGGGGGAGGATCAGAGGGAGAAGCAGACTCCCTGCTGAGCAGGGAGCCCGATGCGGAATTCGATCCAGGGACTCCAGGATCATGACCTGAGCCGAAGGCAGTCGCTCAACCAACTGAGCCACCCAGGCGCCCCTAATTTCATTTTTAAAAGTGGAAATTTTTTCTCTCTAGTTATGTAAGTACCTATATCCTTGATTTTGCCATGTGATCTGCAAATGCTAAAATATTTACTTTTTGGCCATTTAAAAAAATGTTTGCCGAAACTCCTGGTCTAGAGGACTATCTTCACCAAGTCCTTGAGAAATGTGTTGGAGCGGAGACTGACAGCCTCCTTCCTGAAAAATCTCTGCAGTGGCCGTTCTCTGCTGTCCCAGAGTGGCAGTCATAGAGGCTACAATTAAAATGACTCCCTGAATCCAGCTGTGGTGATGGGATGCTGGAGGGGCTGTGTATATCTATTCCAACCAGGCATCCTGGGTCCTGGGAAAGTACTATGGGGCGGATTCAGGGGTTCAAATAGACCTGTGGTAAAACAGACCTGATTCTATCGCTCACACGACCTCTATAAGCCACCCCTTGACTGGTAGACCACAGTGGCATTTTGTGTTCCAATATTTAATGTTGGCTCAGAGTCGCGTTCAGTAGTCTCCAAACATTCTGTCTCCAGGGCACAATCGCCTGGGTAAGTGGGCTTTCTGTGGGGAAGGCTAGAAAAGAAATATTTGCCATGTGCATTATTAGCTGTGTACCAAGTTCCCTTCTCACATGGAGCCAGCCTCCTCCTCAGTCAAGGAGATCTGGACTGGACTCCTGACATTTGAGATATGAAGTGAGGAAAGGCCAGCTGGAAGCCATGAGTTCTCTCTGCCCGCCAAAATAATAGACACGAAGGATACTGCAGTTCTGGAAGAATTCTCAAGACAAGTGCCATCAGCAAGGACATGAAAGATGTGCTCAGTGGTCGTTCTTCCCACATGTCCATTCAGCTTGCCTATCCGTCTGGGCAGAAGACAGAATCATCATGGGAAGTGGCAGCGTGCTTTTGTGAATTTAAGGAGGTGGTGACTTCAGTTCTCGCTGCTGTCCCAGCTATGATTTCCTCGCTGGAACAAATCCTCACAGCCACCGGTACTTACGTGCAGCAATTGCTGAGAAAATAGTTCATTCTTTATGCTGATAGACACTGACCACTGTTTGGGGCTGAATACTGTCTCTCCAAGATTATATGTTGAAGTTCCAACCCACAGGACCTCAGACTGTGACTGTATTTAGAGATAGGACCTTTATTTTTTTTAATTTTTAAAGATTTTATTTACTTGACAGCAAGAGAGGGAACACAAGCAGGGGGATGAGAGAGGGAGAAGCAGGCTTCCCGCGGAGCAGGGACCCCGATGCTGGGCTCGATCCCAGGACACCTAACGACTGAGCCACCCAGGCGCCCCTAGAGAGAGGACCTTTAAAGAGATAATTAAGGTAAAATGAGGTCCTATGGGTGGGTGCTAATCCAGTATGACTTATGTAAGTTCTGTGTCCTTATACGAAGAGACAAGGACACAGACAACATGCAGACTGAAGAGAGACATGTGAAGACACAGCAAGAAGGTTCTTCAAGGAGAAAAGCCTCAGAAGAAACCAAACCTGCTGACATCTTGATCTTGGACTTTGAGCCTCCAGAACTGGGAGAGTTCTGTTGTGTAAGCCTCGAGTCCAGGGCACTTTGCTCAGGCAGCCCTAGCAAACTAATACAGCCAGCAAGCATGGTTTGTCTTTGGCTGGCAGGGCCAGCAAGATACTCCTGCCCTCACTTGAGGACATTCAACATTTCCAGCCTTTAATAATCGAATCACGGGACACTGATCACGTCTCCATTTTGCAGGATGTGGCATTGGTCCATTATATTGATAATAACATGCTTATTGGGGCGCCTGGGTGGCTCAGTCGGTTGGGCGACTGCCTTCGGCTCAGGTCATGATCCTGGAGTCCCTGGATCGAGTCCCGCATCGGGCTCCCTGCTCGGCGGGGAGTCTGCTTCTCCCTCTGACCCTCCTCCCTCTCGTGCTCTCTGTCTCTCATTCTCTCTCGCAAATAAATAAATAAAATCTTTAAAAAAAAAAATAACACGCTTATTGGACCTGCTTTTGACTCCTTGGTCTAAAAGTAGCAGGTGCTTTACACTCCTTGGTACAATACGTGCAAGCGGCAGAGGGAGAAATGAGCCCTACAAAAGTTCAGTAGCCTGTCACCTTCAGTAAAATGTCTCCGGAGTATGTCAGAGGTGATGAACGAGTTGCTGCTTCTGGCTCCTACCACTAGGAAAGAAGTAAAATGTCCAGTGGGCCTCTTTGAACTTTGGAGGCAATACAGAGTCAGTTGGACCTAATACTCTGACTGATTTACCAAGTAGCTTGGAAAGCTATCAGTTTTTTTAAATTGAGGTATGATTGACCTATAACATTATATTACTTTCAGGTGTACAACATAATGATTCAATGTTTGTGTATATTGCAAAGTGATCACCACTGTAAGTCTAGTTAATGTCTGTCACCATACATAGTTACAAAATGTTTTTTTCTTGTAATGAGAACTTTTAAGGTGTAATCTTTTAGCAACTTTCAAATATGCAAAACGGTGTTATTAACTGTAGTCGCTATGCTGTACCTTACATCCCCATGACTTACTTAATTTATGAATGGGAATCACTGCTTTCACCCATTTTGACCCCAGCCCTGCCTCTAGTAACTAAGAATCTCTTCTCTGTATCTAGGAAAGCTACCCGTTTGTGTGGAGCCCAGAAAAAAGAAAGTTGTGCAACAGGTCCAGGCTGTGACCAACCTGACCTCTGTGACCCACCAGAGTACTCAGAAATGTGTGAAAGACAGAGATGGCATTTAGACAGAAATAGCTAATAGTTTAGCATTCTTCCATAAGTGACTCACAGGACAAACCTTTGGGATTCGATGGCAAAACTATGGCCTCCTCTGCAAAGCATTATCCTCTTTAAAAAAAAAGTTTCTGGCTTGCTACTGGGTGCAGGAGAGCGTGAATGGCTGAGCTCGCGTCACTAAGTTACCATGAGAATAGGGCTTCCGGGCATGACGGAGGTCTTCCCTAATCCGTGCAGCTCTAACACTGGGCATGCATAACATCAGTTCCTCATCGAGTAGAAATGGAATATCTGAGCGGGTCTCCTTGCAGGAGCAATTTGCATGAGAAAACAGCGTACATTGTCTTGGCCCTTTCACTTGGTACATTTCTTCAGCCTACATCTACAGCCTCATAGGGTGTTTCCCTGGGGTTTTCTTTCCAATTTTTATTTAAATTCTAGTTAGTTTACAGATAGTGTGATATTGGTTTCAGGAGTAGAATTCAGTGATCCATCACTTACATACAACACCCAGTGCTCATCACAGCAGGTGCCCTCCTTAATGCCCATCACCCAGTTACCCCATCCCTCTACCCACTCCCCTCCAGCAACCCTCAGTTTGTTCTCCATCATTAAGAGTCATGGTTTGCTTCCCTCTCTCTTCTTTTTCCCTTCCCCTATGTTCACCTATTTTGTTTCTTAAGCTCCACGTATGAGTGAGATCATATGGTATTTGTCTTTGTCTGACTGACTTATTTCACTTAGTGTAATACCCTCTAGTTCCATCCATGTTGTTGCAAATGGCAAGATTTCATTCTTTCTGATGGCTGAGTAATATTCCATAATGTATATATCTCACATCTTCTTTATCCATTCGTCTGTTGATGGACATCTGGCCTCTTTCCACAGTTTGGCTATTGTGGACATTGCTGCTATGAACATTGGGGTGCATATGGCCCTTCTTTTTACTACATTTGTATCTTTGGGGTAAATACCAAGTAGTGCAATTGCTGGGTCATAGGGTAGCTCTATTTTCAACTTTTTGAGGAGCCTCCATACTGTTTTCCGGAGTGGCTGCCCCAGCTTGCATTCCTACCAACAGTGTAGGAGGGTTCTCATAGGGCATTTCCTATAACTGAAGAAGAAAAAAAGGCCAGGCCTGGTTTATAGGTGGTTCTGCATCATATGCTGGCACCACACAAAAATTAGCAGCTTCCGAAGTACCTGAAGGCCGGTGGTAAAGGCAAATCTTCCCACTGGGCGTAGCTTCACGCAAGGTACCTGGCTGCTTTGCTTGCAAGGATGGATGTAAGGTAGAGGTCTACACTAAGTAATGAGAAATAGCTAATAGTTTAGCTAGATGAGTGGAAGTTTGGAAGGGAAATTATTGGTAAAGTGGTGACAAAGAAGTCTGGGAAGGAGGCAGATGGATAGATTTCTCCAAATGTGCAGAATCTAAGGATATTTGTTTCCCCGTGAATGCTCCCCAAAGAGCAACCTCCTCAGAGGGGAATCTTAATAGGCAGGTGAACAAGATGACCCATTCTGATGGATGACGTCTGTAAGCTTCTCCCTAGCCATCACTGTCCTTGTCCAATGAGCTTATGAACGAAGTGGCTATGGTGGCAGGCACGGAGGTCATGTATGGGCTCAGCAATGTGGACTTTTATACAGCAAAATAAATCTGGTTCAAGCCTCCTCTAAGTGACCCAACTACCAACATTACAGACAAACTCTGAGCCTCCATCTGCTATCATTCCGCGGGGGAGCCAGCTACCCCCCTGGTGTCAGGTTCATTACAATGGACCCCGTCCATATTAGAGGGTCAGTGTGTTTTTCACCTGAATAGAAACTTACCCTGGGTATAGATTGCCTTTGCCTCTCACAGTGATCCTGTGAAACCACCATCCATGAATTTACGGAATATCTTATGTCCCACAGCATTCCACAGCATTGTTTCTGAGATAATGAACCATTTTATAGCAAATGGAGTACGGCAATGGGCTAATATTCTGGAGCTGGCTGGTCTTACCACGTTGGCATCACTCCGAAGCAAGCAACTGACCTGATGTGATGGTGGAATGACCTTTCAAATACTTGTTTATGGCACAAGCCAAGAGACAACATGTCCTGGGAGCTAGGGTAATGACTTCCAGGAGGTGGTAAGTGCTCTGAATCAGTGACCGGTATATGGCACTGTAACTCTCTCATCAGGACTCATGGTTGCAGGAATCAGAGAGAGGAAATGGGACCGAGGCCCTCTGCTCTCATAGCTGGTGGCCACAGGAATATTGTGTTTCCTGTCTATGGCACTGATAACCTTCATTCTGACTCCAAAGCCTTTACATGTTTCTTCCAGTGCTCTCTGTGTGATTGGAACTTGTGTCCAACAGGCATGATTTTATTTAGAGGTAAAAAGAGCTGGGGAGGCGGTCTTAGAGGGGGATGCCAAGGAGAACTTGAAGACATGAAATCCCTACATTCCCTATGCCAGTCTCTGAAGAATTCACCTCAGGAACTGAGTGGAGGAGGATGTGGTCTGTTAAGTTGTGTAAATGAGCGGAGGGATGGGAGTTCTTTATGACAAGAACTGAGCACATTTCCCACATCCAGTAAGGATGGGAGACCTATTTTGGTTACACCAGAACAGTGTGGATTCAGTAACCCCCTCATTTCCAACTCCACTTTCCTCAACCTTGGAAGCACCGAGTTGATGGAAAGAGTGATTAGTTCTCTTCTGTGGAGCATCCCAGTTTACTTGCTTGGGAAGAGTCACGGTCCGTGGCTCCCTCCTTCTGGTGACTGTACAGGATGATCTGCACTTGGAGGTAGAGGGTGGAGAGGAAGGGGGAGGGTTAGTGGCCGGGCAGGTTTGCTTCTCCTTGATCTGCAGCTACGGCGTTGACCCAGGCACAGTTGAAAAAATAATGCCCTTTCAGAGATAATTGGCTAATAATCTCTTATTGTTTCTTTCTCTTCCTGTTCTTTTCCTTTCATGCACATCCACATATTGCCAATGGAATAGAGTCCTCAAGCTTGATCTAAATCTTCCGTGTCTGGGGTCTCTGGTTCAGGAGATCCTGCAGGAGCCAGATCTCTCTTTTTTGTGTCCTTCACACAAATGTTCCTTGGGAGGACAGGCACCATCAGTAATGATGAGGCCCATGGAGTTGAAATGGGTCAAGAGCAAAGACAACCCATAGAGGGTATGCATCTAACTTTGACATGAGCAGGAAAAAGTGAGTAAATTAATACAACAAGAGGAAAGTGAGAAAGGTTTGTCTGAAATGGTTTGAGACTGAAGGGGAAGGGCAGGAATGACGGAGCTAGATATTGAACCCAGCACTTCATTTCATGCTCTCTACCACTGAGCTCTCTGATAATCCAAGAAGTTCAGAAAAATACTGTACCTGCTGACTTCCATTATTTGCTCCTGGTCTCCATGAAATGAGTGTAGACATGGAGATAAGGACTTAAAAATGTTGTAGAATCTTTTACTAGCTTTGACCCCCAAGTGCTTGACCAGAGGACCTGAGGCATCTAACCGAGTGTGGGTCTGGTGCGGGCTGTCCAACTGCTCAGTGGATACAGTGCAGAGAGAGCAGCAGGCTGGTACAGGGAGGCGAAACTTTACCTCTAGCCATCTTCGGTTTTCAGTGGGGACTCTAACAGAAAGGCAGATGAACAAGAGAAAAACAGAGTTTATTAACACGTGTGGCGCATATCACATGGGATTAACCTAAATCAACAGTAACTGAAAGCAGCAGGTTAGAACTTCTCAGCATCTCCGAAAAAGAACAATAAATTTACGGAGAAATGACAGGACAGAGGAAAGCAGTTTTAGGCTCTAAGGGTGGCAAACTGGGAAGGTAGATACACGGGAAGAAAGTAATGGAGGAAGGTTTGTTTGCAGATTCCTCCGGTGCCTCTCTGGGCTGGTAAGTGTCAGTCTCCTGTAAAAGGAGAATTTATGTCCTGACTTTAGGCAGAAATGGGGGGAGGGTAGAGAGAGCTTTTCTTGTGTTTGTTGCTTCTTAACTGCTTTCTGCTCAAAGTAATTTTTATGTCAAAGTGGTATATTTTGGGTGACAAATTTTGGCTTCCTTCCCTTCACTCATCATGTGTAGTGGGACCATGTTATGGCAGGTGATATTTTAGGGTTAATTTGTCAGCTAACCCCAAAGCATATGAAGACCTGAGAAATTACAAGTATGTCTTTTTGTATCTTGTTATATTTAAATGCTTTCAATTAAGTCCATTTTAAAAATTTACAGTTTAACATTGGTAGCTAAATTAGAATTTTAAAATTGTCATTTATCGAAGCAGGAAAGAATATCCAATGGAAAAAAGACAGTCTCTTCAACAAGTGGTGCTGGGAAAACTGGACAGCCACATGCAGAAGAATGAAATTGGACCATTTCCTTACACCACACACAAAAATAGACTCAAAATGGATGAAAGACCTGAATTTGAGACCTGAATTCTCCTAGAGGAGAACACAGGCAGCAACCTCTTCCACCTCAGCTGCAGCAACTTCTTGCTAGACACATCACCAAAGGCAACGGAAGCAAGGGCAAAAATGAACTATGGGGACTTCATCAAGATCAAAAGCTTCGGCACAGCGAAGGGAACAGTCAACAAAACATTAAAGGTAACCGACAGAATGAGAGAAGATATTTGCAAATGTCTTATCAGATAAAGGGCTGGTATCCAAAATCTACAAAGAACTTACCAAACTCAATACTCAAAGAACAAATAATCCAATCAAAAAATGGGCAGAAGACATGAACAGACATTTCTCCAAAGAAGACATATAAATGGCCAACGGACACATGAAAAAGTGCTCAACATCGCTCGGCATCAGGGAAATCCAAATCAAAACCTCAATGAAATATCACCTCACACCAGTCAGAATGGCTAAAATTAACAAGTCGGGAAATGACAGATGTTGGCAAAGATTCGGAGAAAGGAGAACCCTCTTCCCTTAGTGGGAATGCAAGCTGGTGCAACCATTCTGGAAAACAGTATGGAGGTTCCTCAAGAAGTTAAAAATAGAGCTACCTTACAACCCAACAATTGCACTACTGGGTATTTATCCCAAAGATACAGATGTATGAAAAGAAGGGGCACATGCACCCCAATGTTTATAGCAGCAATGTCCACAACAGCCAAAGTATGGAAAGAGCCCAGATGTCCGTTGACAGATGAATGGATAAAGAAGACACACACACACACACACACACACGCAGGAATATTACACAGCCATCAAAAAATGAAATCTTGCCATTTGTACCAACATGGATGGAACTAAATGGTATTACGCTAAGTGAAATAAGTCAGAGAAAGACAACTATCATATGATCTCACTCATATGTGGAATTTAAGAAACACAACAGAAGATCATAGAGGAAGAGAGGAAAAAAATGACACAAGACAAAACCAGAGAGGGAGACAAACCATAAGAGACTCTTAATCATAGGAAACAAACTGAGGGTTGCTGGAGGGGAGAGGGGTGATTGGATGGGGTAACTGGATGATGGACATTGAGGGCACGTGATGTAATGAGCACTGTGTGTTATATAAGACTGATGAATCACTGACCTCTACCTCTGAAACCAATAATACATTATATGTTAATTAATTGAATTTAAATTTAAAAAAAGAAATTCAAAAAAATAAATTTATGTCATTTATTTATTAAAGATTTTATTTATTTTACTTGAGAGAGAGAGGGAGGGAGAGAGCACAAGCAGGGGGAGCAGCAGAGGGAGAGGGAGAAGCAGGCTCCCCATTCAGTAGGGAGCCCAACTCAGGGCTGGATCCCAGGACCCCATGATCATGACCTCAGAGGAAGTCAGCCGCTTAAGCGACTGAGCCACCCAGGTGCCCCTATGTCACTTATTTTTTTTTTAAGATTTTATTTATTTGAGAGAGAGAAATGAGAGAGAGAGAACACATGAGAGGGGATAGGGTCAGAGGACGAAGCAGACCCCCTGCCGAGCAGGGAGCCCGATGCAGGACTCGATCCCAGGACTCCAGGATCATGACCTGAGCGGAAGGCAGTCGCTTAACCGACTGAGCCACCCAGGCGCCCCTATGTCATTTATTTTTAAACCTCATTTACTGAAGACTAAATTAGATTTATTTTGACTTTTTTTTGTCAAAAAGCAGTAGTATCTCAATATGATAAGGATAGAAATGATTGCAAAAAATGAAGACCAAAATTGGTCCTACTGGTTTTAGGTGGAAAAGTGATCTTTCATAGGTTAAATTTAGTTTTGCAGTTTTCACTGATGGTGAAGTGCTAATGCATGCTGGGGTATTTGCAGAAATGTCCTGGTTAATCAAGCAACAAAGCCATTAAAACTTAAGTTACGTTAACACCAAAACATGAAATATATGCAAAACAAAAAGAGTTCTTTGAAAGGAAGATTGAATCCAAGAGCAGATGTTCAATATTTTACATAATAACATTAGTGATCCAGGCTGTTACAAAATGGTACTTTATCAAAAACTGTGATTGCCAAGACATTAGTGAAGGGTTGCATCAAAGATGTTGACCTAGAAATGGTGAATGAATATATGGCAAAATAAAATGAAATAGTGATTTAGTTTCCACCCAAGGAATGCCAAGAAAGAAGTTATTGATGAAATTGAGTTTTCATATCTGAATTTTTATGACCTTGGTTTTATTCTGCTTTCAGTTTTTAGTATTCTAATCTCAGTAGTGACCTTATCCTTCATTTAAGAATGCTTAGTGTTGTTCTTTCCTGGAGCCCTTAAAATTGAGAAATTCCAGACAGATGCAAAACTAGCAGCGATGGCATGTCATTGGCAAGGCTGTTTGGCAGTAAGAAAAATTAAAAGGCTCAGTTAAAATGACCAGAGACGTTCAGTAATTTTCCCCATGTCACCAGAGAAATCAAGATGGCCTAATGTCAAATAATTTCTCATAAGAACATGCACAGCACACACACACACACACACACACAATAGAGAGATTCTTCTTTTATGGGCCATTTCACGGTGTCTTTTGACTGATCCTCATACGACATGCACACACATAGAAAACTTCAAGGTAGAAATGAGTTAAAAAGTGTGTTGCAGGAACGCCCGGTGACTCAGTCAGTTAAACGCTTGCCTTTGGCTCAGGTCATGATCCCAGAGCCCTGCCCCACATCGGGTTCCTTGCTCGGCGGGGAGCCTGCTTCTCCCTCTCCCTCTGCTGCTCCCCCTGCTTGTGCTCATAATAAATTGAAAAAACCACACTGTTTACAGATTGTAGTGTGGCGACAAAATTTTTTTCTTTTATGAATAACTACATATTTACAATATGTACAGAATTCAAATTAAGGAGTGAAGATATTTGGAGGAAAAATAAGAGTGTAATCTTAGAACATGTTTGATGGAATCACCAGGTGTGAGGGATGGTAGAGGTAGGTCTCGGGAAAAGCGCAAGGTGTGTCTTCCGTGTGGAATCCGGGAGGCGCAGAATTGCTTGGCGACTCCTCTTGCAGGAAAGGAACATTTATTTTGGGTGGAGCACGCCCCCTCGAGTTGGTGTAGGTTAATCACTGAACAATTGGTGATTGGGCATGACTTGCCAATGTGGCCCACATTTATGGAGTCGGAGAGATGAGAGGCTCCTAAACTCGTGAAGCAAAACCTTCACAGTGCCTCTCGATTAATGCAGCAGTTTGGTTTCCTGAAAGTGGCACATTATTTGTGACAAACACTGAATTAACAGAAACCAAACCAGTCACCTCTTTTGTGATCAAGAATAGCCTTTCTCGGGCGCCTGGGTGGCTCAGTTGGTTAGGCGACTGCCTTCGGCTCAGGTCATGATCCTGGAGTCCCGGGATCGAGTCCCGCATCGGGCTCCCTGCTCGGCGGGGAGTCTGCTTCTCCCTCTCCCACTCCCCGTTCGTGTTCCCTCTCTCGCTGTGTCTTTCTCTGTCAAAAAAAAAAAAAAAAAAAAATCTTTAAAAAAAAAAAAAAGAATAGCCTTTCTCTTTCACTGAGCTCTCTTGCTTTGCACTCAGGTCTCCCTGTACAATATTTTCTCCTGGTTTAAGTCAGACATAAAAACTATTTTACTTTATGAACTGGGTGGTCTGATCAAGTTCACGAGGACTCGTCAAAGTTATTATTGTGATCGAGACTGTGGATTCAAAACTCCCTTTGGAGGAAGGTAGAGTTGTCCCACAAGGACAAAGCAATTGCCCTAAGTCGGGAGACAAGGTGTGTCTGTGCTCTTTGATGCTTCCCAAGTGCCCAGGGCTCCTACCCCAGAGTCTGAGCTCAGGACCAGTGGGAGAGAAGTTTTCCCAGCTCTGGTCACCTCTTTAATTTTGGAATCCAAACAGGGCAGGGCAGTGTGGCAGGTCTCTGTAGTAAACGAGCATCTTCTGCCTTCTCAGCTCACACCCGGCATCCTTGATTCTCTCTCTCAGTCTGTCTAGAGATGGCAAGGGAACAGAGAGCGGCCTGCTTCTTCGGCTGGGATGGACTGTCCCTGACCTGTCACCTGACCTGTCATCAGGGCCAGCTGCAGGGGACGGTGACCAGCATGCTTGGCAGGGCTCAGGACCCAGCAAATTATGCAGCCTCTCATTACTGGGCATTCCCATGTTCTTCGTTCCAGAGGAGAAAGTGTCCTCCCCAAAAGTACTAGAGCAGGTTGACGTTTTCAGATTTCCTAGGCCTTTAATTTTGAATTTTCCCTCCCATCCAGGAAAAACCCTCTTGACCTGGTCCCGGATGCTAGTTTGGGGCGCATGGAAGACGAGGTGGGTGTGGTTTAACTGTCTTAGGAGCTGCCCTTCCAGGTTGGAGAGGTTCCTGCTCTCGGAACTCAGATTTTCCACACAACTCAGTTTCTGTGGAGTGTGAGACTTAACGCAGCAGCGGTTGCTCATGGTGGATGGATAATAAAAATGCCGACTTTGAGTAAACGAGCATTAATTATCACCTTGTATTCCAGAATGCCTATCTAGGCAGTTCGCTAAGAGAGCATCCTCCTAATACAAAAGAGAATTGCAGACCAAAACCCGGGGTTTTTCATCCAGAGACCAAAAGATCCCTGCAACCGAGGTTTAGGAGGATCTGGGAAGTGGAGGTGCCGGGGATTGAACCCGGGGCCTCGTGCATGCTAAGCACGCGCTCTACCACTGAGCTACACCCCCGACGCTTTTGCTCGCCCTTTTCCCTTTTTTTCAGAAGCATTTTAATCACAGCCATCTACCTCCCCAGGAGCCCTGAGGACCTGAGACTGCTAACAAAGACTCTTTATATACAGCTCCCTTATTTTTGAGCCCCCTAGATTGCATTCCCTGTCCGGCTGCATAAAGAGGAAGGCAGTGATGCTGGACAGAAAGGCACCCTTCCCAAGGTCCATTCGTGCTGGTCAGCCCACCCTAAATTGGGGCCACACACAAAGCGTTAAGAGAAGACGTCAGGGAAGAGCCCCTTCCTAGCTCTGTCTGCTGAAAGAGCGACACCCTGGTGACAGCGAGGAGAGCCGGCGTCCTATCTTAATTTCCTAATACAGATCCCCACCAGCAGGAACCAAGGCTGCCGGAAGGATCTGCTGTCACCGAGGCTTGGGGCAGGGAAATCACAAGAGGAGCCTGGACCGTCTCTCCCTGCCAGAATGTAAGAAATGCTCAACAGACGCCGGCCCACTTAGAAGGACACAGGGTCTACTAGACAAATCTTGGAAGCACGGAGCGTTACAATGAACAAAAATCCGGGGCGCCTGGATGGCTCAGTTGGTTACGCGTCCGCGCCTTGATCTCAGGGGGGCGAGCTCGAGCCCCGCGATGGGCTGGGGGTGGGGTCCACTTAAACAAAAATAAGTAAATGAATTTAATGGCTAAAATAAGAATGCCTGAGTCTACACTGATAAGAAAGGAAGAGGGAGGAGAGGAAGTTTTCTTTACAACGGTATGCCCCTCAGTTTCCGGTGACTTTGGTGGAAGTAGCCCTGAGTTCAAACAAAGATCCACGTACACCTACGTCATTATGGTTGGAAGGGACTGATTTTTAGTGTGTTGTGCTAGGAATGGGCTCCTTCTCTTCCTTCAAGTTCCTCGGAAACATTTTTTTCTGAAAGAGGTGCAATGTCCACAGGAGCGCGTTTCCTAATCCCCTTTCCTGTCTCCGTTGCTTGGGGCTCTCAGAACCAGAGAAGCAGTGCCTGGGACAGAGTGAGGACGCCCCCTCTCCAGAGACGTGGGGCGCAGCGATTTAGGAGGGTGGTGACCGACACACTCTCTACTCCTCATTTCACACCAATATTGCGAAGTAGTTACACTGCAGTCTTATCTCCTCCCCTGGACCTGAATTGCCCGAGCACCTCTGTGGTACTGGTCTTCCTTCCTTCCTTCCTTCCTTCCTTCCTTCCTCCCTCCCTCCCTCCCTCCCTCCCTCCTTCCCTTCACCCTACCTCCCTCCCTCCTTCCTCCCTCCCTCCCCCCTCTCTGCCTCCCTCCCCCTTCCCTCCCTTCCTCCTTCCTTCCTCCTTCTTTCTTCCTCCCTTCCTTCTTCCTTCTTCCTTCCTTCCTTCCTTCTTCCTTCCTTCCGTCCTTCTTCTTCCTTCTCCTTCCTTCTTTCCTTCCTTTTCTTCTTCCTTCTTCCTTCTCCTTCCTTTTTTCCTTCCTTCTTTCTTCTTCCTTCCTTCTCCTTCTTTTCTTCCTTC
>NW_023270709.1:28638061-28638216 GCF_011800145.1 Mirounga leonina | reverse complement strand
CTTTCTCCTTCCTTCCTTCTTTCCTTCCTTTTCTTCTTCCTTCCTTCCTTCTTCTTCCTTCTCCTTCCTTCTTCCTTCCTTCTTTCCTTCCTTTTCTTCTTCCTTCTTCCTTCTCCTTCCTTTCTTCCTTCCTTCTTTCTTCTTCCTTCCTTCTC
>NW_023270709.1:28539700-28638051 GCF_011800145.1 Mirounga leonina | reverse complement strand
CCTTCTCCTTCCTTTCTTCCTTCCTTCTTTCTTCTTCCTTCCTTCTCTCTCTCTCTCTCTCTTTCTCTCTTTCTTTTCTTTCCTCTTTCTCTCACCCGGTCCTATGCGGGGGCTGGTCCTTGCATGCCCTGCACCACCTTTCACGTGTTTCTGCGAGCGCTGGGGGTAGGAGACGAGGAAGCTGGAGGGCCGGGAGCATACTCCGTCCGGAGACTCTCCTCGGGGTGCGCAGGAAGTGGGCCTCGAGCAGCCCCCGAGCGCCGACACTTGCGAGAGCTCCTCGCGCCCAGCGGTCTGCAGTTCGGAACGCGACGTCCCTTCTCCGCGGGGCTTCCGACCAGCAGAGGTGCGCGGAGCGGACCCCGACCCTCCCGCTTAACCCGGGCGCCCCTGCGGACAATAGCGGCGGCCCGTGCGGCGGAGACTGGGGTTCTCCCCCCGCAGGGGGTGTAGCTCAGTGGTAGAGCGCGCGCTTAGCATGCGCGAGGCCCCGGGTTCGATCCCCGGCTCCTCCACGGGTCCGACCTTACAAGAATTCCGTGGCCCTGACTCCTGCGGACCTGGCTGCCTCGAGACGCTGACCGGAACGCCACGACAAGGCCTCCGCCCCCGGGGGCGCCTCCGCGCCGGGCATGTGTGGACGGATAGGGGAGAGCAGAGCCTGGAGAAAGGAGGCGAGCCCTCTTTATTGACACGAGAACAGCGCGAGGAAAAGGGAAGAAATCGAGCGGGTTTTGTCCGAGGGCTTCTTACCCTTTTTGAAAGTCCTTCCAGGGCGCCTGGGTGGCTCAGTCGGTTGGGCGACTGCCTTCGGCTCAGGTCATGATCCTGGAGTCCCGGGATCGAGCCCCGCATCGGGCTCCCTGCTCGGCGGGGGGTCTGCTTCTCCCTCTGACCCTCCCCCCTCTCATGTGCTCTCTCTCATTCTCTCTCTCTCAAATAAATAAATAAAATTAAAAAAAAAAAAGTCTTTCCATTGCTCTTTTTCTTTCCCTTTCACAGGTGAGAATTTAATAGTAATTCGTTGCAGTTCCGAGGGCGTCGGTTCCTCCACCCCGGCTGCGTCCACACCGCACTGAGAGCACTTGACGTAGTGAAAAGAACACGCCCGCCCGGGGGGGCACTTGGGTCACCTCCTGACTTGCTCGTGCCGAGGCAGCCACGTCGGAGGGAGTAAAAGCCACCGGGTCCCTGTAGGTGCAAACGCCACCCCCGGGGGGAGGGGCGCGCCTGGAGGTGCTGGGGATCGAACCCAGGGCCTCGTGCATGCTAAGCACGCGCTCTACCACTGAGCTACACCCCCTGCGGGGGAAGAACCCCAGTCTCCGCCGTACCGGCCGCCGCTATTGTCCGCAGGGGCGCCAAGATTTAAGCCAAAGGGTCGGGGTCCGCTCCGTGCAACTCTGCTGTTCGGAAACCCTCCAGAGAAGAGACGTTGCGTTACTGTGCAACCGGGTTACAAAGGACTATGCGCAAAATTCAAGGGGATTTCCCGGGGGTAGCTTTTAACAATCTCATGTCCTGTGATTAACGTCAGTGGGAAGGATAATAACCTGATCTAGGGAGCCTGCAATTATAGGGAACTCGCAGCCGTGAAGATTGACTCCCTCTGCCAGACAAGGCTCCAGCCGGCTGCAGAGCTTGCGGGTGGGACGGGAATAAGAACGGGGGCGGAGGGGAGAGTTGTAAAGGCCGGGCAGGGGCAGACCCAAGTACTGTGAGCGCTGGGAGCCCTCCTCCCCGGCCGCCTGGGTTTGCGGCCGCGCTCCTCCAAACCCTGCCTCTGTGGTCACACCGGTCTCCCTGTGTGCGTCTCTTCCTGCGAGGACACCAGTCATATTGGATTAGGACCCACCCTCATGGCCTCATCTGGACTTGATTACATCTGCAAAGACCCTATTTCCAAACAAAGTGACATTCTGAGGTTCCAGGAAGCCCATGAATTTGGAGGGAGGAGCACCATCAACTCAGCACAACCACCCTCTAACATAAGATGTATTAATTACAGTTCTCCTTATGCCTCAGAATTTGAGGAACAGGATACCAAAAGGGGAGTGTACCTTAGGACAAAAAGAAATATCACCAAAAGATGGCTTAATGGGATTTTGTATTTTCTTTATATGGAAGTTAAATATGATTTAAAGAGGCGTGTGAGGGTGCCAAATAAGCTGCAATATTATTTAAGAAACAGGGCTGACCTTCATTAAAACTTACCTGATATTAAAACAGAACAAAACAAAACCCCCCAGAAACCCCTTTTTTAGCATAGGCATTGGAGGGAGACAGACATTGAAAGTACAGAAAAGTTTAGAGAGCGTGTTGCCGAAACCCAAGTTCAGCTGCCCGCCACTTGAAAGACCAGTACTCAAGAGTTTTGATTGGAAAGAAATATGAGCTTTATTCAGGAGGCCGGGGTCCTGGGGAGAAAAGGCAGACTCTTGTCCAAAAGCCAATTCTAAGGTTTCTGCCCGGTCCAGGGATTTTTAAAGAGATTTAGTTAATCAGTTAAGGGGGTGCATTGGTCTATGACAGTTCTTGATTACGATGGTGCTAGCTACAGACATCATCGTGCTGCTTGAGGTTCTGCAAGAGGGTTGGGTTCCTTGGTGCCCGGGATGGTGCAGGAGAGCCTGGTGACGGCTAGGAGTGCTCCGTTCTTCCCAGGAAAGAATGCATGATCTACACATATACAGAGAAAGGTTTAAGTTCATCAGTCGCATGGGCTAAGGGTACTTGCTGCAACTTAAAGACTACTAGATTGGCAGGAGGGCCCAAGGCGGCTTCATGGGGAGCAGGAGTGAAAAAAGAGAGAGAAGAAGGAGGAGGAAAAGGAGGCGTAAATGAAAGAGGAGGAAAGGGAGAACTTCCCAATATAAATGGGAAATGTCTTTACCATTGAAGGAGGTAATGGCAATCACAGATTTAGAAGAAGCCAGATGACACCGATGAAGCTCTAGAAGAGGAAGATCGAAACCTCAACAGTACTGAAATTATCCTAGCACTTTCGGGATCTGAAGCCATAATTCCTCAGTCCTTAAAGGAGAATCATAAATCTAGACCAAAGAAATTACTGGAGATTATTTTTTTGAAAAAAAAAATTATGCAGTCATTGTTTCCCTTCAAGAAGAATAAAAAACCAGTAGCCGTAGACATGATCTTCCATTCATTTTGTTAGAGTGGGCAGTTAGTGAGGCTCTAACGGGATGCCTGGAGGCCAGCAAGGAGGCGGCCGTGGCTGGCTGTGGGGAAGGTCAGAGGCTTGTCCTGGCCGCATCCACAAGAAGGCAGGTCCCACCAGACAGGCCCACGAAGGCGGCGCCACGACAGGAAAGCCCTGAGCAAGTGAGGAAGAAAACCCCCCAAACCCTGCTTCCAAGAAGTCCCCACCCCAAATAATGAGTATTCCACCCCCTTGTAAACAACTGTCAATAAAAGACAGAAACCCCAACCCCCAGGACACACAGCTCTCTCTCTCTCTCTCTCTCTGCCTGCTCTCAGGTCTGGAGATTGTACTTTTCACTTGAATAAACTTTCCCTCTTGTGTCACTTGTCCGCCAAGCTGCGTGTCTGTCCTTGAATTCCTTCTTGTGACACAACCAAGAACCTTAGGTGACTCTTTTGGGTCTGGCTGGGTGGAGGACCCAGGACAGGGCAGGGAGGGGGGTGTGCTCCCTGGCAACAATTTAATCAAAGTCATGTATCCGCTCTTTATTATGAAACAATTATTGGGTTAATCACTTGACTCAAAGTGAATGAAGTAGTCCCCGACCTCAAGGAGTTGGGAGTACATAAGGTCAGAAGGCAAATACATCAAACCCGCAAGACTTCCTGGTAACCACCTACTATCTGGTCTTACCAGCTGTAGCCATTTCAGAAGACACAGCATTGAGGGAAACAAGACAATTGGAAATAGGAGATGCTTCTTATTTTGTATGTGTTGGTGTTGAGGGGCTTCTCGATTTTGCAAGGAGATATTTCTTGGGCTTCATTGGTTGCAGGTGGAGCAGGCAAGGCCTGGTGCAGCAAAAAAAGCCAGAAGTTAATCGCAGACAGATGATACTTGAACTCAGGGGTATGGACGAGAGGGTCTAGAGAGACTGGTTGAAACTGGTTTACACCACAAGAGAAAGAAACTGTAGAGAAGAAGTGAACATTCCATCTTGGGACTTCAGTGGAAGTGGCTGGAAAATGAGATAAAAAGAGGATTTAGGCCAGTGAGAGGATCTGGGAGAGGACTGGCCACACAGGCAAGATTCTAGGGGCAGGAATGGTGTCATACAATCTAGAATTAGTATTATCCTTTCTTTATGTCGGTGCAAAAAAGGGATCTAGCTTAGAGGTTATAGATACAGTGAGCTTAACACATGGACTTTCTTTTCATAACAAGTTTTATTAAATCCAGGTTTGTGGGTTTTCTTATAAGCAAGCTCCATACCGAACACAGGGCTTGAACTCATGACCCCAAGAGTAAGAGTCACATGCTCTACCGACTGAGCCAGCCAGGTGCCCCAACACAATGGCTTTTACTTTAAAAAGTTAGGCTTTCAAAGACCCACAGAAAATAGGTGAAATGTATATATGTTGCAGGATGCTGCAAAAAACTGCCATTGTCAGGGGTGTGGTTCAATGGGAGGCTGTGTTTCTCGCATGTGTGAAAGTTCTGGGTTCAGTTCCTGGTGGATCTAGGGCTGCTCTGTCTTCCCATGACTCTGGTAATATAGAATCGTCTCCTTTCACCCCCTTCTTCTTGCTATTTTCTGCTCCTTGACAACAGTGGACTGCCCCTACGCAGGGTGACTGGGACCACATAAGAGAGAAATGAGTAACAAGTAGCCACTAGATTAATCAGCTTTTTCACCTGAACTACCATTTTGCAATATTACTGAAGGGAAAGGAAGATGGAAATGAGGGGGAAAAAAAAAAGAAGAAGCCCATGCCAAGAAATAGGCTGCCCACTTCTGAACTCCTTGTCTGTCCTTGCGGTTGTTCTCTATTGTAGTCTGTACGCCTCGTTGCACACTTTATCTCCTAGACCAGACATCTCCACCCCAAGCCCAGTCATCATTATTAGTGACCGAGGGGGGCATTATTGGCAGGAACCATGACACTTCTTTTCATTTTAGAGTCTATTACATCTAAGTAACAATTTATAGAGGTTTCAGAAGGCTCTAATCTCTGAGTCAGGAACTCTTATCCCGAGTTTTGCATTTTCATGAGGCTATGAAGAGGAGGGTCCTTGGAGAATGGGTAGTGGGAAGGGCTCAAAATTATCCATCCATATCAGAAGATAAGGAGGTTTTAGGGTGTTGTTCCAGTTTTAGTTGTGAGCTCTTAATCTGCTGGTTGGGAACTAGGTGTTTTATCGTTATTGTCTTAAGCTACATTGTTAATTCATGCCCAAGTGTTCTCAATGCTAACACAAAGCCTAAAACCACATAATGGTGGCAGGAATTTTCTGTTTCTTGCTTCTAATATAAAAACAAATAAACCTAAAAACAACAAAAACCTAGACAAATTCCTGTTCTTCCCTCTGTACTGACTAGGTCGATATAAGTCTGGGTAAGCTACCTGAAGATTTTCTTAGCTGAATCCCTCACTCCCCAAATCCAAACATGGCTCTAAATCCTGTGTCAATCTATTTTTAATCTACATTTTTCTTGTACTCTCAAATCTGTCTTTCCTTTTTCATGTGTTCACCCATCTAAACCTTGTAAGAGTCTCTAAAATTGTCCTCCTGCCTACAGTGGGAGGATAGAAAAAAAACCTGCTGGGTTGCCTACGTTTGACCAATGGTTTTCTTACTCGATTGCAACTCTGGCTTTTCTCCCTCAGAGTCTTGACTTTAGAAGCCAGTTGAGAAAATAGGAAGATGTATGGAAGGAAGTGCACACCATAAGAGAAAGCCAGGCTTCAATTAGCCTCTGTCTAAGAATTAGAAATATGTAGGTGAAAGGAAAGACTAGCTTTAACATGGAGCTTAAATTCTGAAATCTCACATTCAAAGACTAACCATCACTGGTGGAGCTATGCTGCTTCATAGGCAAAGGAAATCATAGAAATCTAATCAAGTGGATTTTTGCCTCATACTTTCTCTTTATTCCAGGTTTCCACACTGATTTTGCTCCCATTTATACCTGAGAAGTTCAAGCCCCAATCAAATACTCAACACTGCTCCCAACATAACTACACACAGGGTTTCAGAAAAGTTGGCTTCCTGTGGTTCTTGTGGGAGCTGCCCGTAAGAGAGCTCCTGCACGGAGGGACCCCGGACCAGCCCACACATGTTCACCTTGTGACCCAGCAGCTGGGCCCTGTCAAGGCCATGACAGCTTTGGGCTAGACGAGTCCGATCTTCCTGTGGCACGAGCGTCTCCCGCACCTTCTCTTTCTCCAGGAGAAAGGAGACCTTGTCCGTTTTGTGTGTGTGTGTATGTGTGTGTTCAGAGGTTAGGGAGAAAGATACAGTGGACCACCTCTAGATACATCTCCTTTTGGATGAAATTTTGCCAATAAACTAATCCAATCCAATCTGTGGGTGCTTGATTTTCCAGGCTAGTGGCTCCCAAACTGGTTGATTAACAGAATTACCTGGGAGACTTGAAAATCACAGAAATTACTGACTGCTTCTCCTCTCGGTTTCAGGTCAGGTCATGATCTCAGGGTCGTGGGATCAAGTCCCGCATGGAGCCCTGTGTTGAGCCCAGCCTGGGGTGTGGGGCTCTGTGCTCAGTAGAGAGTCTGCTGGAGATTCTCTCTCTGCCCTTCCCCCCACCCTGGCTTGAGCACTCTCTTTCTTCCCAAGATAAATAAATAAATCTTAAAAACAACAACAACAAGGTTCCTGTGGGAGTTGACTGTCACACAACGTTTTGGCCAAACTCAGGGCTACTCTTTGTGTCTTATGTGATGCAGCTGAGGACCTCTCTAGGCCTATGGAGGTTTTAAAAGGTTTTAGATTTTTGCAAAAGCTTTACAAAACCTAGTGTCCCAGCTCACATGTTGCCTCTTTGAGCTTTCTTTATTTAGGGGAGAATTCTGTCCAAACAAGTCTCCATAATAAATTGTAGCTTTTCCTTCCTTTTCTCTTCCCTCTTCTTTGTAAGGGGTCTCCTGAACCCAGAGCCGAAGCATCCACTAACTGGGTCTACACCGGGATGACTAGAGCACTGATGGTAAAACACACTGTTCTTCGTTTATGACCAAGTTTTGTGATCAATTCATTCCTCTTCTGTCGAATCTCCCCCATATTAGCCTAAATTTTGAGATCAGCGCTCATGTCACCCATCTTACCATGCTTCATTTCTCACCAACATTATTACTTTATTCCAACTTCTTTCTTTTCTCCCACCTGGACCTAATTTCCTGAGATAACACACTGCTAATCTTCCATATAGCTGCATTATCTTACGGGTTATCAAAAATCAAGATAGCAGAATTAAAACCACCAGATCAATGAAATAGTACTTAGTGTTTATTGTGCATATAATAATAGCTCATGAACTGGGAGCTTTCAATTTAAAGCTGATAGGGAGCTCAGGGCATGACATTATAGGATGGCTTATAACGTGAAAATGAGGAAGTTGTTTAATTTTTATAGTGATTGGTTATTGCAGTGGGGGGTTCCTGATGGTTGAGGATTGCTTAAAAGTGATTGTTTTGGGCGCCTGGGTGGCTCAGTCATAAGCGTCTGCCTTCGGCTCCGGTCATGATCTCAGGGTCCTGGGATCGAGTCCCACAATCGGCTCCCTGCTCAGCGGGAAGCCTGCTTCTCCCTCTCCGACTCCCCCTGCTTGTGTTCCCTCTCTCGCTGTCTCTCTCTCTCTGTTGAAAAATAAATAAAATCTTTAAAAAAATAAAATAAAAGTGATTGTTTTACACCAGTTTTAGGAAGATGACTTGTTTCTTTTACAATCATCAGAGGTGTTTACGAGAAATAACCTAAGTTTCACTTGTGTTCATAAGATAAGCTAGATTTAGTTTGTCTTATGTGGCTTAAATTGTTTTGTCTGCTCAGGCAATTTTCCAGTCTGGTCTCTATTTTGTATTTAATTTTAACAGGGTCTCCCTTGCCTTGTAGTCATGACAGAAGTTGAAAGAAAAGGAAATTGGAGACAAGTGAATATTCCAGCTGGGATTCTCCCTGGCGCAGAATTAGAACTGGTGCTCTGGTGGACTCTTGGTGAGCAGGCCGTGGAGGGGGCTAGGCTGGGGGACTTTTAGTGGCAGAAATGCTATTTGGTCAGATAGCCTTCTCTCGACATAGGTTTGAAAAAAGTTTCAGGCTAGAATTTTGTGAAAGAGGCAAGTTAAATACAGTAAGCCTTGTTCTACCAAGTGTTTGATCCTATAATAGTACAGAAATAAGGACAATCATCCGTTGTAGGGACTTACTGTGGTATAGGGTCTTTCCAGGTGTGCAGCTGCGTGGGAGAACAGAGGTTCAACACGTAGGAGAGTCCAGGTTTCTTCCTGGGTTCCTTCAATACAGCTTTCTCTTTCCCCTTCAAAGCTGTACACATCCAAGTTGCATCAGCACAAGGAAGACAAGAAGGAGTGAGACAGAAAGAAAGATCATGCTCACTTAGGATCTCTGGGGAGGAGAGGAATAAGCATGTTATGGCCACATGAATAAGCTCCTGCTCCTTCCATGGGTTTCACAGTTCACCAAGGAACAGGAAAGAGAAAGAAAGAGCGGGGGCACCTGGCTGGCTCAGCTGGTGGAGCGTGCAGCTCTTGATCTTGGAGTTGTGGGTTTGAGCCCCATGTGGGGTGTACAGATTACTTAAAAATAAAATCTTAAGGAAAAAAAAAAGAAAGAGGAAGGGAGAGAAAAACAGGCCCTCGTGCAATGTTTGTTAAATTTTCTTTTGTATTCTCAATTGAATGTGTGTGAAGGCTGAGGAACAGAAAACCTACCCACTGATTTTTCTCTTCCCTCATTTTCCTTACGTCTAAACACACACACACACACACACACACACAGAAAGAGAGAGAGAGAGAGATGTCAGTAGGCCAGATCAATCACCAAATGTGGCAGGATATAGATCCCAACTTCCGAGGGAGGGAGCAAGGGAAAGACCTTTCTCCAAGAATGCAGAGCTTTCTGAACAGAGAGTTGAGAAAACTATTAGTGTCCATGAAGTCAGAGGTGTGGTGGAAATAAGTCAGGAAAGTCCCAGATCCCCAGTTTGGAAGGCCCGCAAACGACATCAAGGAATTCTTCTTCCCACAGCATGTCAGCTGACGGCAAACATCCTTCTGCATTCACTGTCTCCAGTAAATTTTTCAGAGGACTCAGGGACAAGAATCAGAACTGGGACTCTTTCATTTTCCTTGCCTTCACTAGCAAACACTTAACGTTTTTAAGTCTTTAAATGAAAATCTGCCCAAAATACGTTTGTCAATATTACACGAGGCTCTTGGATGAAGAAAAGCCTTAGGTTCTGAAGTCAGTGAGTAGATGTTTGGTGGACACGCTAAGCTGAAAGCGAGCATTCCAGAGCAAATGGCTTTTCTTCTGTCTTTCCCAGGCCAGCCGTCCTACTTGCTTTGAGGGTCCAGGACACCCCAAATTTTCCAACCCACCGATGGCTCCACTTGGAGGTGTCCAGGGCTCTGTGACTTCGTTCTTTCAAATATCCTCATCTATCGCAGGCTTTCTCGCTGTGTCAGCGGGTTTCAGAGCGAAGGCAGCTTGCCGGCCTCGCCGGGTCCCCCAACCTTGCTCCGCGGCCCTGCGCCTGCCATCGCCCCTGTTCATTCCTCCAGTCCGCGGGAAAAAGTCACTTCATTTAAAGTGGAGAGAGTTTTGAAGTTGCAGTTGTTGTTTGTAAAAGCCTTTGTGGACATAATCGTCAAGAGAGGGACAGAGAGGGAGAGCGGAACCAGGCCGAGCAGGAGCGCGGAGCGTGCGACGCGAGAGCCAGCAGGTGCCGAGTTCAACGGCTGGTTCACCCACCGAGGCCCGGCTGCCTGAGCCCGGAGGCGCGCCGATCCGACCCACTACCGCTGCGGCCCGTGCAGGAGACGTTCCTGGAACTTTCCTGCCGGAGGCAAGTAGCTTTCCCCAACACTGCTGGTGAGCGGACCCTGGAGCAGGTTACCAAGTGGGGAGTCTTAGAACGCGAAAAGGCGCTATTCGGATTACAATCTAGTTACCCGGTGAAGCCTGTAAATACTACCCACTTGAGTAATTTCAAAAAGAGTGACATTTAGCCCAGTAGACATTCTGCAGGCTTGAAAAATGGGAAAATAGAAGTAATATTTCACAAAGCAGGAAATCGGAAGGGAGCAAGGGGGTGTAGCTCAGTGGTAGAGCGCGTGCTTCGCATGTACGAGGCCCCGGGTTCAATCCCCGGTACCTCCAGTCTCCATTTTCTCCAGGATTAGGAAATCTTCTGGATTGCTTTTATTGCTCGTGCATTTCTTCCCCTGGGGTTTACACCTCCCGGCACCCGCAGCTGCAAAAGGAAGACAAGAGGGAGGGGGCTCAAAAGAAGGAACCAAGCCCACCAGAATCTCCTCCTTCCGAAGGCACTCCAACCCGCACATTCTAAGTGGCTTTTACTGGGTCTATCCAGAAAGGGCAGGACAGAAACAGGACAGACCGAGGGGAAACAGAAATCCACACTTTCAGTGCCAGTTCTCTGAGTCAGCTGTGCTCATCGGACCTGGGTGTCTGGCAGGAGGAGGACCGCCGCCCCCCAGGCCTTGGCGGTCTGGCCTCCCCTCCGCTCGCCCCGCGCCTCCCCCGCGCGCTCAACCACCGCCGATCACCGCACGCGCGCAGCTGGGGTGCAGGGGGCGGATCCCAAACCTTTTGGGGGAGCGATTGGGAAAACACGGGGCAACCCCAGCGCGAACGTTGAAAAGACAATTGGAGGCTCTCAGCCCTCAGGAAAAGCTCGATTTGGGAAATTAGGCGTAAGGTATTAAAGGCATTTCGTTCGACGCCGGATTTTGGCAGAGCCGTTGTTCTTGTAGATGGTAAATTGAGTCTCATTGGAGATTTCCACATGCCACGTGGTAGAAAACACCCAAATCTGTACACAGACGTAGCTGAAATAAAATCGCAAGGGTTAGGGTTCCCTTCCACACGCCTTCCCTCTGCGCACTGAATTCTAGTCTCTTGGGTTGAAATAATTTTCCAGGCCCAAGACAGAGCAGCTTCTGCGGGGGATGGGGGTGTGTGTGTGTGCCATGTCAGCAAACCTAGACTTAGGTAACTTCCACGTCCCTGTGAATGACCTGCGTGACCAGACCTGCAGAGTATCCAGTCATTCCCCAAATGCCCAGCCAGCTCTGGGCCTCCTCGCCCCAAACAGGGTTGATGTGGTCCCAGCCAATCAGCAATTTTCTATTTGTCACTTCCTTGTTCTTTATTCTTTCTCCTATAAAAGTTTCCTGCCTTCTACCCCATTTTGCAGTCCTCTGAGAGTGTCCACTTCATGAAGTGTTTAAGTTTGCATCACCCCAATTTTCTTCTGCAATCATTTTTAACACTTGTTTTTAGAAGTTTAAGGAAAGTCATAAAGTGGAATCCACGAATTAAGGCTACACCAAAGATCCCAGAGAGAGATGCAGCCCAAAGGGGGGGGGGGGGGGGGGCGGAGGGGGGGGGGGGGGTGGCGCAGAGGGGGTTGTGGGGCTTGGAGGAAGGGTAAGGATAGATAGATGTGTGAGTTTCTTGTGCTTCCTAAAACAAACATTGTCCTATAAACGAGGAGCCAGTAAAATTATAGAACTACTTTGTTTCTAAACGTGATTCTACACTGTGTGGAGGTATCAAAATGAGTTCTATTTTCATTTCCTTTTGGATGCCAGTTTGTGTATCAAAGGTGCAGAAAATCTGTAAATGCTGAGCTCCAAGAGACAGAGCAAGGCTTGCTGCATGTGTACACACAAACGATCTCCCTTCTCAAAGGCAATCGGCCGGAAAGGGTGGGATTGGCCATTCACGCAGGCAAATGGATCAGACGGGACTCCAGACTCAGACTCAGGGTGCCCTGTTTATACAGCAGGTGCTAGAACCACCTAAAGCACAGGTGTTCAAGGGTGCTGCTTTTAGACTCTCCCAGCTAAGAACTACTTTTAGAAAGCAGTGGCTATTTCAGGGTAGATGCCAAGTAAACTCTGCTTTTAAATTCCTCTTGGGGTGAATTGGCTGTTCTCTTGAATTTTCCTGTGGTAACTCTTGGCAGAGAGCAAAAGGCTGAGCTTGATATTTTCCCTTCCAGGAGCACCAAAGTGTCTTTTTCCTCTCACTCCTCCTATTCTCACTGGATTAAATATGAAGATTCTACACGGCCTCAAGTATGGCAGTGGGGCAGAACCATGAAAGAAAGTCTCAAAAGAGCCCTGGGAGTCTGGCCACTGTAGTCTCCAAGGGATTCCATATGCTGGGCACTCTTCTCAGGGAAAGGAAATAGCTGGTACCTAGGGTGTCTGAACCTCATCTTTGGCCCCCACATGGCCGCAGGGGTCAAGTGGCCCTGAGCTTGGACCTTCAGATCTGACCTGGCCTCGTCAGTGTCCGTGGTAGCATGGGTTTCCCACACCATCACCCCAGGGTCCCTGCTCCTGACTACCAGAGACCTGTCGGCAAATGCAGAGGAGTGGGCACAAAGGAAAAAACAAAAAACCAGAACCAAAACCACTCAGAAAGTTGTCTCTGAAAATCTAGGTCCAGATGGAAAGAGAAGACAGAAGATCCTCAGCTACTAAAGGAGAAGCGGAAGGGTCTGCCACACTCACTCTTCGGACAGAAGGAATTTGAGACGTCAATGAAGCGTCTTCGGGAGGATGATGACAGCGTCTGCCAAGCACTGGCATCCCTGGGCGGAATTCTGCAGAGAGCTCGCATCCAGGACCTGGAATTTCACGTGACTCTCAAACAGAGGGCGGTATTATGAGGTCGAAAGCGAGGGTGGCGTGAGGGCCCGGGGAGACCCACTGGGACCGGGGAGTTAGGGTCGTTGGTTTGTATTTCTGGAAAACAAAGGAAGGGCGGGCTTGAGACGGGTTTTGGACCCTGGGATTCGTCGTTCGTGCTTCAAGGATCTTCCTGCTCCTCTCGGCTTGCGCCAAGGCCCCGCTCCTCAGCTCGTTCTCGGGAAAGCATTTCCACTCCAGGCGGGACAAGTCTCAGGAAGGGCATGTTTACTTGTGGCTTCGAATTCCGACTCTCCCCCAGCTTCCCCTCCTCTGCCTTCAAAGCCTTCTGAAGGACCGCGAGGGTCCTGCGGGAGGATGCAAGACAAGGACCGTGCCGCGCGGCGGGGGGCGGGATTCCGGTCCTTCGGGGGAGGCGGCGGCGCGGTGAGAATTCACGGACCGTGGCGGGACAGACGCGGCGACGGTGCGTGCCGCCAACCGGGGAAGCGGCACCGTTCCCCGCGGAGGGTCTGTTCGGGCAGATGGGAGTGGGGACGGAGGAGGGGGAACGCTCTCGTCGGACCCAAAACGGCTTTCGGAGGGAACTCCCCGGAGTCAGGAGCGCGCGAGGGCGCGGTGCGCCGGGTACCATGCGTGCAGCCCAGTGCGCCGGGTACCGCGTCCGCAGCCGGGTGCGCTGGGTACCGCGTGTGCAGCCGGGTGCGCCGTGCGCCGGGTACCATGCGTGCAGCCAAGTGCGCCGGGTACCGCGTCCGCAGCCGGAGCGCCGTGCGCCGGGTACCGCGTCCGCAGCCGGGTGCGCCGTCAGCCTGGAGCGCGGTTCCAACCAGGTGCGCCGTGCGCCCGGAGCGCGTCTGCAGCCAGACCCGGGGCACTGAGGGCCACGCTCTCCGCCTTCGGCCCCCTTGTGTGGTAGTCACGCGGGGATGCACAGAAATTTATGCTACTAAGAAGCTCCCCAGATTGAAAATCTGGCAGGTCCGGGAAGCCCAGACCTCGAGAGCTGGGAACCCAGAACCTGGTAGTTTGGACCGCGTAATTGGGAAGGCCTCCCGTAGGAGGAGGCGGGGGGGAGGGCGCGGTGAGGCTTGGGTGGTTGGGGCGAGGGAGGAGGCCGGCTGGGGCTGCCGCCGGGTGAACTAGAGAGACCCTGGCCCAGGGGCCTCCGCCCAGCCCGAGCCGAAGATGTCGAGAAAGGTTCTGAGTCTCAGGAGAAGGAATTTAAGGACAGACGCGCAGCACGGGTGATGAGCGACACAAGCGGGGAAGTTTTTTTTAAAAGCAAAAGTACACTCTCGTGATGTGAGAGCAGGTGAGAGAGAGACGCCGAGATGCGCCCCTGGGGTTGGGTTTCTGTCTTTTATTGACAGTCGCTAACTATATGGCGGAATATTTATTACTTGGGCCTGGGAGCAGGGTTTCCTCACTTGCTCAGGGGTTTCCTGTCGTGGCGCCGCCCTCGTGGGCCCGTCTGGTGGGATCCGGCCTCTCGTGGATGCTGCCAGGACAGGCCTCCGACCTTCCCCACAGCCGGCCACGGCCGCCTCCTTGCTGGCCTCCGGGCATCCCGTTAGAGCCTCACTAACTGCCCACCCTGACACGGTTAGCAAAGTAGGGAGAACTTGAACATGGATCTTTAAACACGAAGAGGATTTGGGTAGAGGGGTAGGAAGGACGTGTCCCGCTCTGCATCTTTTCTCTGCATCCTGCAGGTACAAGGAAATAGTGGAGTCCCGTGTTTTTTAAGGGAGGTGAGACGAAAACTTTGGTCCCACGAGAAGACCCCACTCATTTTTACCCAAACGGTGGGGCTTGAGAGCGTCGTGGAGGCTCTTTCCAAACCTGAGCCCTTCGGAGCGCGCCCTGTGCTTGGGTTTTGAGGGAAGCCCAATTGTTCCACCCCGGAGTCTGGTCGTGGTGGGAGCACTTAGTGAGGGTGGGAGCGGGGTCCGCCGGCTGCTTTGTTTGAGTGTATGAGTTGCGTGTGCAAGTGATTGCTTTCAACATATCTAGAGGGGCAGAACGAAGTCAACAATAGCCTAATACACTTACCTTTACCGGGCTGTCAGAGGAAGTTGAGCACATGAGCCCGGATAGCTCAGTTGGCAGAGCATCAGACTTTTAATCTGAGGGTCCAGGGTTCAAGTCCCTGTTCGGGCGGTGAGATGAGTTCCCTCTTTTTTTTCTTTTCTCGTATATTCTCGGGTCCAAAAAAGTGTTAACAGTACTTCCCTCCCTGGTCAAGGGGATTGGATCCTGGCACGGGGAGTGGGTACTCTGTCTTTGCTTGTGTAAGAGGGAGGTGCCTTTTACCATATGAAAAGAATGTTCTCCGGCTTGTTGGAAGGTTGCTCTATTTCCTCCAGAAGGGGAGAGGAACTTGGATTTGAACCTGATTAATTTAAGATACCTACACATTTAAGATGCAGTCTTGTGAAAATATTTGAC
Source organism: Mirounga leonina (assembly GCF_011800145.1). Classification (NCBI taxonomy): domain Eukaryota; kingdom Metazoa; phylum Chordata; class Mammalia; order Carnivora; family Phocidae; genus Mirounga; species Mirounga leonina. Next base: position 28,622,709 of record NW_023270709.1, on the reverse strand, counting down.
AACCATAGCGATCCCTGAAAACTGCTATTCTGTAAGAATCCCTGATTCTAAGATTTTCTTTAAAAATTATTATTAATTATGCGGTGCCTGGGTGGCTCAGTCATTAAGCATCTGCCTTTGGCTCAGGTCATGATCCCTGGGTCCCTGGATCGAGCCCCGCATCGGGCTCCCTGCTCAGTAGGGAGTCAGCTTCTCCTACTCCCCCTGCTTTTGTTCCCTTTCTCTGTCAAATAAATAAATAAAATATTTTTAAAATATTAATTATGTAGCTACAGGGGAGAGGGACAGTACATAGAGTGAGAATTGAGAAGGGTTCATGGTGATTTGAAGATTGGGAACGCATTAATGGTATTCATGGAAAACGCTGTTGTGAGCTAGAGTGATCTTGGGCCCTGGATTCATTCTAGATAGCATAATGCTTCTGAACTTCCTTAGAAATCCCAGGAAGTGCCTAGAAATCGAGGCAAGGTTATTGCTATCTCCTCTTTGCCTTCCTCTGCCCATAAGAGACAGTTGTTCATGTTCCCAGAAGTCCCCTGCAGTCGATGGTGAACTTCTGAGGATCTTTTTTGTCTGCAGGGCTTGTCTCTCAGTTGTCTCATCAGGCTGCTAGACTCTGAGGAAGAGAGATGCGTGAGCTGAGGGAGATGGGCTGTTTTAACTTGGTTTTGTGTCCTGGTGCAAAGCGCAACTAGGCTCATGCCCAGTGTTCCTGGTAAGTCATTACTCTGCACCTCGGCTGCAGCTGGTCCCCGAGTGGGCTGTTGTACATTCCTGACATGGAGGGGTTCCTCTCCATTTACTTCCAGCTATACCTCAAACATTTTCCCTGAATTTTTGTGGCAGTCCAAACTTTCTTTGCCAACGTTACTGAAACATCTATTCAATGGAAGGCTGTGGGATTAACTCTTAAGTTACAGAATTTTTTGAGAAACTGAGGAACTCATTTTAATCAGAAGACAGAACACACCCATGACCAATATACTCTATTCAGAAAACGCCCAAATGTGGGGCGCCTACGTGGCGCAGCCGGTGAAGTGTCCAACTCTTGGTTTCAGTTCAGGTCATCATCTCAGGGTCCTGGGAATGAGCCCTGCATTGGGCTCTGTGCTCAGTGTGGAGTCTGCTTGAGATTCTCTCTCTCCATCTCCTTCTGCCCTTCCTGCTCATGCTGTCTAAAACAAATAAATAAAATCTTAAAAAAGAAAACCCCCAAACATAAAGCATATGTCTAACCCATCTATGTCCTAAGGGAAAACAGAAGCCTTTTGTGCCTTTTTGGAAGGAGTCCAGGCCCATTGAAGGCATTCAAATATTTGTTTAATGATGTTCCCACTTTCCCTTAGGATCTTTGACTGACAAATTCCCACTATGACATCACAGGTCAATTGTCAGAAGTTAAATCCAGTAACTTTTTTCATTTCTACTATTTGGAGTAAAGAAGTACCAGAAAGAACAGAGTAATCATGAGGGACTGAGGTAGAGGAATACAAGGCCTTTTCAGTTAGGACACGTGGTCATCCTGTGCCAGAATGTTCTCACTTCCCTTTTGTAAGGGGGAGTGGAAGAAGAACTCTCTGTTACTTGCCTGTCCAATCCAATTTTCTCAGGGATCCCTTATAATACATCAATATCAAAGGGAAGACATAAAACACATTTTTTAAAGATTTTATTTATTTATTTGAGACAGAGAGAATGAGAGAGAGAGAGCACATGAGAGGGGGGAGGGTTGGGAGGGTCAGAGGGAGAAGCAGGCTCCCTGCCGAGCAGGGAGCCCAATGCGGGACTTGATTCAGGGACTCCAGGATCATGACCTGAGCCGAAAGCAGTCGCTTAACCAACTGAGCCACCCAGGCGCCCCATAAAACACTTTTTTAAAAAAGGATTTTTAAAAATTTATTTGACAGAGAGAGACACAGCAAGAGAGGGAACACAAGCAGGGGGAGTGGGAGAGGGAGAAGCAGGCTTCCCGCCAAGCAGGGAGCCCGACGCGGGGCTCAATCCCAGGACCCTGGGACCATGACCTGAGCCAAAGGCAGACGTCCAACGACTGAGCCACCCAGGCACCCTATAAAACGCCTTCAATATTAAAGGAAGAAATAAAACACTTTCTAATAGTCAATTGGAAGGAAATATAGGGGAAACCTGAAAACTATTTTATTCAAGTAATGAGCTGGGAGAGGACAGAAGGTAATATGGTTCTTCAGGTTGCTCTTGCCTAAATCAGTAGCCGTGAAGATGAGACTTGAGGTGGAGAAATCTGAGGCAGGAACTAAGTGTATCATAAGAAATCATATTTGTTTATCTTCTTCGTGGTCATTAACTCAAGGATTACTTTCTCATTGGACTTATTTGGGAAAATATTTCAGAATCTGTCTTCTTCTTTACCAGTTACAGGAAAATACATATATAACAGTACATATGATATTTAAGTGATATCTGCACACACATACACACACATGGTCACCCATCGTTCATTCACAGGCTGTCCATGGAGTATCTGATTTTAACAGTAGCCAAGAGTAAATACTGAACTCAAGACTGAAATAAGATTTTGTTTTACTTTAGAGATTATGTTATCCGGTACTTTATAATGCTATCATAGAAGCTAAAATTCACTTCTTTTTTTTTTTAAGATTTTATTTATTTATTTGAGAGAGAGAGAATGAGAGACAGCACAAGAGGGAAGAGGGTCAGAGGGAGAAGCAGACCCCCTGCTGAGCGGGGAGCCTGATGCCAGGACTCAATCCCGGGACTCCAGGATCATGACCTGAGCCAAAGGCAGTCGCTTAACCAACTGAGCCACCCAGGCGCCCAAAATTCACTTCTTAAAATTGATCTTCATTCTCGTTGTTACACATGCCATCATAGAAAAATAGCAAGGGAAGAAAAATTTTTAGTGTGATAAATTATATGCGTTAAAAACCATAGTCATTCTTACTTGGAAGAATAATTTGTCTGGATAATGTCAGGAGCAACAGGAATGACATAAGAAAAAAGAGACATCATATCAGAAAAATATTACATTGTCTTCTTTTTTTTTTTTTAAAGATTTTATTTATTTGACAGAGAGAGACACAGCCAGAGAGAGAACACAAGCAGGGGGAGTGGGAGAGGGAGAAGCAGGCTTCCCACAGAGCAGAGAGCCTGACGTGGGGCTCGATCCAGGACCCTGGGATCATGACCCGAGCCGAAGGCAGACCTTAACGACTGAGCCACCCAGGCGCCCCTTACATCATCTTCTGATAATACAATTACATTTATGTTCTGATAGTACAGTTTGCTATATCAAGAGATAGAAGCAGCTAAAAACCCATATAAAAGAAAGTTAATACAAAAACTAAACAGGAAATAAATATATGCCAGTGTATTAGTTATCTATTGTTGCATAATAAATTACCCCATCTTTTACGACCTGGTCTCTCAAATTGTACAGTTATTCTGCCTCGTTCTAATCATTAGAAGAGAGTCATTAAGTCCAGTCTGTTCAAGGGAAGGGAAATTAGTTTCCTTTTCTTGAAGGAAGAGTATTAAATATTTTGTACACATATTTATTTATTTACTTACTTACAAGATTTTGCTTATTTATTTGACAGAGAGAGACACAGTGAGAGAGGGAACACAAGGAGGGAGAGTGGGAAAGGGAGAAGCAGGGAGCCTGATGCTGGGCTCCATCCCAGGACCCTGGGATCATGACCTGAGCAGAAGGCAGATGGACAACAGCTGAGCCACCCAGGCGCCCCTTTTGTATACATTTTTAAAACACCATGACAGGCAGTGATCAATTAGAAGGAAATATAGGGGAAATAGATATTTGTAATTGTAATAAAAGTATAAACTAATAATAAGTTAAACTAAAAGTACATCAGTTATATAAAGCAAGCAACATCTTTTTTGGAGGGTGGGGAGGGACAGAGAGAATCTTAAGCAGGCTCCACACCCAGTGTGGAGCCCATCATAGGCTCGATCTCAGGACCCTGAGATCATGACCTGAACTGAAATCAAGAGTCAGACGCCTAACTGACTGAGCCATCCAGGTGCCCCCAAAAGCAACATTATCTTAATGAGGGGCTTATATATCTATCTTAGTGCATGGAGGGAATATCCTGTTCCTAGGTCAGAATGCTTAGTATTTTCAAATAGCAGTTCTCCCCATATTAGCCTATAAATCAAAAATTCCTTCCTCAAAATTCAGATGTAATGAGTTTGAATATTGAAAAAAATGTCAGAATGGTAAGAGATGGTTTGCCTTAGTAGATATTAAACATATTATAAATCTAGGATAATTAAACCAAAATGGAAATGAATCAGGAATAGACAGAAAGATCAGTGATATTGCTAAAAGTATATGGGACTAAATATACATAAACTCTTAGCTTAAAATAAAAAATAAGGGGTGCTGGGGAGGGTCTCTCTGCTCAGTGGGGAGCCTGCTCCTACCTCTCCCTCTGCCCCTCCCCATGAGCCGCTCATGCTCTCTCTTGCTTTGCTCTCTCTCAAATAAATAAATAAAATCTTAAAAAAAGGAAAATGAAAAATAAGACATATACACTGGAGTCTCTTATCCTGGGTTCAAATCCCAGCTCTGCCATTTACTAGTCATATGGATTTGGAGGGAATATTTAGTCTCTCATTTTCTGGGCAGTTAAATGAGGATAATAATAGTATCTACTGCATAAGATCTTTATGAAGGTTAAATAAGTTAACACAAGGATAAAATAATAAAAAGACTGTAAACCCAGAGCCCAGTGATCCCCAGTGGAGTCTATGGATAGATTTCAGGGGCTTAAGAACTTGGATGGGAAAAAATTACAAATTTATATTTACTTACCTCCAACCATAATTTATTATTCCTTTAATGAATATAGGCAGCAACCCACAGAAGCGTGGGCAGCATCGTGGTTTTGTCATCAAGAGAAATCACAGATGTGGTTTACATTCATCGTGAGTTGAAACTGGAAGTCGTAAGACCAACCGCTAAACTGCGTGTTACTGAACTTAGCTGACCAACTATGGGCAACTCTCTACCAAACGGTGAGGTCTCCTGTTTTCACGTTGGTGACCCAGGCATCTACACTGCATTCCAGTATCTCTGTCACAGTCATTTATTGATCAATATGAAAAGATGGTAATCATCACTGTTCCAGTTTTGCAACACTGAGTGTTTCAAATGAGAATTTTTAATTCTTGGAAGGCAGTGTGGCCCTTTGTAACAAGGATATGCATACTAGCTTGCACTGTGACACTGGAAAGCTCAAACACAAGGGACAGTTGAGACAGCTATTCAGTTGCGTTATGTAAAAATTCCTATTGAAAGATTTTTCCAGTGATATGGGTCATTCACATTATTTTCCATTTGTTCACTGAAGGTCTTTTTTGACTTTAATTCTCCTTGGCTATTTTTGTCTGTGAACAATGACTTGTTTTTTGTTTCCCAATCATTTAAACCTCTTGCTTTTATTTTGCTTTATTGTACTCTTGCTTGTTTGTATTCATTTACTGCTGCAGAGATAAATTTTAGTACATTAATATATTATACAACTACTAAAAATGACATTCTAGACATTGAAGATACAGAGGTGAATAAGACAGAGTTCCCAGGGCGCCTGGGTGGCTCAGTTGGTTAAGCGACTGCCTTCGGCTCAGGTCACGATCCTGGAGTCCCAGGATTGAGTCCCGCATCGAGTCCCACATCGAGTCCCGCATCGAGTCCCGCATCGGGCTCCCTGCTCGGCAGGGAGTCTGCTTCTCCCTCTGACCCTCCTCCCTCTCATGCTCTCTGTATCTCATTCTCTCTGTCTCAAATAAATAAATAAAATCTTTAAAAAAAAAAAAAAAGAGTTCCCAACATGAAGGAACCCACAGGTTTGTGGGCCTGACAGAAAGTACAATTACCTAGATACATTTGAAAAAATATATGACAGTGTATTTCCAGTTTATTAAAAAAAATGAAACAAACACATACCCAGACACAGACAGGGAAAAATACCAGAATCACATACAACAAAACGTTAACAGATTTGAATTTGACGTAGTGGAATCTGTCCTGATTTTTATTTCACTCTTCTTGCTTATCTGCATTTTTCCATATTTTTTTTTGCAAAGAACATGTATTTCTTCTAAAATAAGAAAAAAAAGCTGTAAAAGTTATCCTGAAATCAAATCTTTCTAGAACTCACAGTATGTGTTTGGTCCTTTGCTAGTCAGTCACTGCAAGGAGTTAGTCTTCTGGAAGGAAAGAAACCAGAAACCAAGGCCCACAGCAGTGCCACGAGGGGGCAGCCTGGAGAATGCGGTCCATCCTAGAGCTCGTGTGATTCACCACTGATTTGCAAAATTGAATGTTAAAGATTATAAAACATCTTGCTCTGTCACCTTGGACAATACATTAAGCAAAAGCATGGTAGTTTTCTTGGGATGCACCGCCCAATATAATGTGACCACAAATGCCAACCACATATAGAATTTAAAATTTTCTAGTAGTCACATTGAAAAAAGGAGAAACAGGTGAAATGAATAACATTTTATTTAATTCAACATATACAAAACATTATCATTTCAACAAGTAATCCATATAAACATATTGCCTCGATATTTGTTTTACATTCTTTTCTTCTTTTTTTTTTTTAAAGCTTTTATTTATTTGACAGAGAGACAGCGAGAGAGGGAACACAAGCAGGGGGAGTGGGAGAGGGAGAAGCAGGCTTCCCGCCGAGCAGGGAACCCGATGCGGGGCTTGATCCCAGGACCCTGAGATCATGACCTGAGCCGAAGGCAGACACTTAACGATTGAAACACCCAGGCGCCCCACATTCTTTTTTTCATACTAAGTCTGAAACTGGTGTATTTTATACAGACAGCACATCTCAAGTCGGACTGGTCATATTTCAGGTGCTCAGAAGTTCCATGTACCAGGCCATCATATTGGACAGCAGAGTTCTAAGAACTAACACATTTAAACAGAGAGAAGAAAATATATAGAATGTGCAAAGTGCTCACAAATGAAAGCCGTTCCATAACTCACATTCAAAATCTGTAGGCAAATTTTTATTCATTTTTGTGAGGCGATCCTTAGGCACTGGTAAATTGCCACGATTTAAAGTTATCTGGGACACCTGGGTGGCTCAGTCAGTTTGGCTCAGGTCAGATCTCAGGGTCCTGGGATCGAACCCCGCGTCGGGCTCCCTGCTCGGTAGGGACCCTCCTTCTCCCTCTCCCTCTGCCGTTCCCCCTGCTTGTGCTCTCTCTCTCTCTCACAAATAAATGGATAAAATCTTTGAAAAAAAATAAGGTTATCTGAATTCTTTCTGATTAAGTGCTTCATATTTCATATTCTTTTACCATCTTTTTTCTTTCTGGTGCCTAAAGACTGATATATTTCTTCTGTGAATGACAAAAGACTGTCTTCTAACCAAATCATTCATTTGCAAAATGGATGGGTTAAGATTTGAAAGGAAAGAGCCGAAAATAATTAATTAATTAATTAATTAATTAATTAATTAAAAAAAAGAAAGAAAGGAAAGAGCCGACTGATCTGCCCATGGTTATTCCCTCCATTACTTCCTGTAGGCAGAAAGCCATATTTAAATTTTCCAAGTCTGTGGTGCTTTTTCCACAACTCTCTGAATCCCTTAGTGTTCCAGAAATTACTTTGTGATCCACTGGGGAGAGAAATTCTTGTGTTCACAAAATCACCTTCAAAATGTTGGTAATATATTTTTAAAGCTATTCAAGTATGTATATGCTTTAAAAACAGAATGTGTAACAGTAAAAAGATATATATTTGAAAAGAGATTCAGATATACATATTTGCAACAAAGGAAATTATAAACAAGGGTAAAATTCACATCTGAAGGGAAACTCAGATATACATTTGAAAAGATGGTCACAGTATCTTTTAGGGGAAGAAAATGAGGTAAAGAGGTAAAACACTTTTTAGTTGGGCTTTAGACTCTGTAATTGGTATAATGTTATTTTGATCATGAGGGAACTTTGTTCTCAGGAGTTCTACATACATTTGTTCGATCAAACTAGCTAATTGTCATGAATTAGTTAACTAGGCTCAACTATTCTATAGCCATACTTTATTTCTGTCTGCTAGATTTATAACTACAAGTCTAGTGAGTTATAATCTTCCATTCTGGGTAAAGATAGGCTGTTTAATAATTGATGTGGCAAAAATCTGGGTATTGATGTGGTTTTGGAATATAGGTGAAGTTTGGTGGCGTGAAGTCCGGAGCCGACGACCAAGAAGGAATTTTTGAGACATCTTTGGTGCAAAATGGTGGTTTTAGTAAAGCACGGAGACAGGACCCGTGGGCAGGAAGAGCTGCTGTCCCGGGGTTGGGAGGGGAGGCTGATTATGTACTGTGGGGCTGGGGGAGGTGAGGCAAAGGGAGGTTTTCAAAAGGACTTTCATATGCTAAAGAGGACCTACCAGATACCAGAGACCTTGCCATTGTCAAGTCAAGGTTGTTCTTCCCTCTAGCAAGGCATTAACATAAAGACAGTTGGGAGCTTCCCGGAGGAACGTCACACATGTTCTACCCAGGGGTGGGGGGTGGGGCAAAGTTGCCGGGTATCAGCTAGCCTTCTGCTCCCTCATCAGTTATGTAGGAAGAAAAAATTGATTCCATATTCCACAACATAAAGCAGGATGAATTCCAAATGGTGTTTCATAAGATTAGGGGCGCCTGGGTGGCTTTGTCGGTTAAGCCGTTAAGCGTCTCTTGATTTTGGCTCAGGGTCTTGGGACCAAGTCCCAGGATGGGGCTCTGCGCTTTACTTGGGATTTTCCCTCTCTCTCTGGCCCTCCCTCTGCTTGCCCTTTCTCTCCCTTTATCTCGCTGTGTAATAAATAAAATCTTTTTAAAAATCCGGAATTATTTAAAGGAAAATATTGACAAATTTTATTTCAAGAGAACTTCTGAAAGAGTAGTAAGAGTATAGCGAATTTCTCCTTAGTATATTTACCCTTCTCCTACTTTCCAAATTTTATGCAATAGATATGTATTATTGGAATAATCATGGAGTAAAACAAAACCTCCTGTATGACAGAGTAAAAATCCACAAGCAAAGTCAAAGAGAAATCTCAGGCTAGGAAAATAGAATTGCTATTCATATCACCAGAAGGATTCCCCGTGTCACTCAGTGTAGACTTGATCAGAGTCTAAGAGAAAACAGCCACAAAACCTCAGTGACTTAACAATAAAAACTTATTCTTAGCACATGACATTTTTTTCCTCACTGGTTGGCTGATGGCTTTCCTCCCCAGTATTCTCAATCTGGGATTTAGGACGATAAAGTAGTGTAGGGGAGGGAAACAGTCTTTTTCTTCTACCTAGTTTCAATGCATTGCCTGGGACCCTGCAAATTAAACTGACAAAAACCAGATTAACTGGAGGAAACTTGAACAGAAGTTTACTAATGCATGCAGTCACATGGGAGTACTTCATGATGAGTAACTAAAAGGGGTAGCTCAAACTTGGGCTTATATAGCATCTTAGCAAAGAACAATGAATTTGTAGAGAAGTGACAAAATAAAGGACAAGGGCTTTGGACTTTCAAGGGCAGCTAACTGCGGGAAGGTAAATACATGGGGGAAACCAATGGAGTGAGGCTTGTCTGTGCGAATCCATCTCAGCACCAGCTTTCTACTTCTTTGTGGCCATAAAACCTCCCCAGGAGAGGGAATTTGTGACAGTCCTCATTTCTCAGAAGGTTTTGCTTTTACTTAGATAAAGGAAGTTCTGGAAAACCTTCTTTTTGCATCTGTTGATTCTCATTTGCCTCCAACTCAAAATAACCATTTTGCCAAAAGTGACATATTTTGGGGTAGCGTATTTTAGCTTCTACCTAGAATGTTGTCAGTTGCTATTTCAGAGGGAAAGCGAGCACTGCAAGAATATGAAAGTGAGCTCTAAAGAATTATGCCTTTTAAAGTTCAAGTGAGAAGCCACATGCTTTTGGGGTGGAAAAAAAATGGTCACACCTAACTTAAAGGGAGCAGAAAAACATGTTCAGAGCATGTATCCAGAAATGGAGAAGGGGCATATTTGGGAAAATACCAATTACTATGCTCCTATACATATAAGAACCTACAGATCGATCAGAAAAATTTCAAAAATTTAGCAGAAAATTTGGCAAATATGAAAAGATGGTTCACAGAAGGAAAATAGAAATGGGTCTTAAATATATGAAATGTATGAAAAGATGCCTGAACTCATTCATAGGAACAGAATTGCACATCAAAGCTACTCTGATTATGAGGAAAATTGGTTATGAGTTCATAATTAATAAAACTGAGAATGGATATGTGGAAATTCATAACAGTATTCTTTTTGTTTTCATATGTTAAGATGTTCTACAATAAAAAGGAAAAGGAAAAATTACTGAAAGAAATAGAAGATCTGAATAAATCTATGTATGTTAAAGAAATTGAATCAATAAGCAATAACTTTCCAAAACAGAAAGCACTGAGACCAGATGGGTTCACTGGGGAATCTACCAAACATTTAAAGAAGAAATTATACCATTTCTCAACAATCTCTTTCAATAGATAGAAGCATCAGGAATAATCTCATGAGGCCAGCTTTATCCTAACACCAAAACCAAAGACATTCCCAATAAAGGAAACTAGAGACCAATATCTCTCATGAACATAAATGCAAAAATCCTCAAAAAATCGCAAATCAAATCCAACAATGTATAAAAAAAGTTATACATCATGCCCAAGTGGGATTTACTGCAGGTATGGGAGGCTAGTTCAACATTTGAAAATCAGTTGATGTGATCCATTATATCAACAGGCTAAAGAGAAATCGTATGACCATATCAATAGGTGCAGAAAAGCATTTGACAAAATCCAAGTCTCATTTATTATAAAAGCTCTAAGCAAACTCAGAATAGAAGGGAGTGTCCTCAGCCTGATAAAGAATATGTTATCTACAAAAATCCTACAGCTAACTGCTAATGGTGAGAAACCGGAGGCTTCTCACTAAGATCAGGAGTAAAGCAAGGATGTCCCCTCCCACCACTCCTTCTCAATATCCCTGGAAGTACTAGCTGATTTAGTAAGACAAAAGAGAAGAAATCAAGGGTATACAGAAAGAAGGAACACATACCTAGAGGTCATGGTTTACATTATGTTCACTTTGGTGTTGTACATTCTGTGGGTTCTGACAAATGGATCAAGGCATGGATCCACCATTAATAGTATCACATTTAATGGCTTATTTCGGCAATAAATCAGAGTTGCTGTCCTTCCACACCCTCCCCAGCACCTGGTGCTCTTGGTATTCTGGATTTTGACCATCCCGATAGGTGTGTCCTGGTATCTCATTATTTTAATTTGCATTTCCCTGATGACTTTTGGTGTGGCCCATCTTTTCATACACCTATTTGGCATCTGTGTATCTTTGGTGAGAGTCTGTTAAGGTATTTTGTCTGTTTTTTAAATCAGTGGTTTGTTTTCTTACTGTTGAGTTTTAAGAGTTCTTTGTATATTTTGGATACCATTCTGTTATCAAATCTGTGCCTTGCAAATATTTCTCCCAGTCTTTGGCTTGTCTTCTTACTGTCTTGAGGATGTCTTTCTCAGAGCAGAAGTTTTTAATTTCAATGAAGTTCGACTTATCAATGACTTTTTTTTTTCTTTTTATGGATCGTGTGCCTATGGTGCTGTCATTTTTACTTTTGAACAGCTGCTCTCTGCTCTATGACTTCTGTGCCTGCCCCGGGGTCTCAGGTGGTAAACCTTGCAGTGGATGGCGGCTGTAGGGAGGCTCGCATGGGCGGGTGCGGGCTTCCCTCGGCGCGGACTCGTGGGGTCCGGGTGGCAGGTGAGGGCTTCCCTCGGCGCGGTCTCGCGGGGTCCGGGTGGCAGGTGAGGGCTTCCCTCGGCGCGGACTCGTGGGGTCCGGGTGGGCGGGGGGGGGCTTCCTTCGGCGCTGACTCGGGGGGTCCGGGTGGGCAGGTGCGGGCTTCCCTCGGCGCGGCCTCGCGGGGGCTCGGGGACGCGAGCAAAGAGAAGCTGGCCCGTGGATCAAGGAAAGCGGGAAGGAAGGAATGGCGGCTTCTGGAATCGAAGACTCTCCGAAGCCGGGCTCCACAGGTAAGGAAGGGCTCGACCGCCGTGGCGGTCTGTGGGGGCCGAGCCGCTGCTCGGGGCCGAGACCCGGGCACGATTCGCGCGTTTCCGTCCACGCGCACCGGTTCGGCTCTGAGCGGGGTGCGGTTGGCGCGGCAGCCGCCGAGATTGAGTCAGTCTCGCGCCGACTCAGCGGCAAGGAATTGGGGCGGCGTTTGCCCCGCGCCTGCGGCCGGGAGAACATCGTTCAGAGGATCCGGGGGGATCCCTGCCCTCGTCCTGCCTGCTGCTGGGTTTGGCAGCGGGATTGAGAGCAGCCGCGGCCGGGGAAGGAGGCTGCAGGCGGGCTTCTCCCTCCCGGACCGCCACGCGCAGGCCGAAGACGAAGTAGCGCCGAGTAACTGCGCGCCTTGAGCAGGACAGGAACGCTGCCCGGCGGGGCCCCGCGGCCGGGGATGTAGCTCAGCGGTAGAGCGCATGCTTCGCATGTATGAGGCCCCGGGTTCGATCCCCGGCATCTCCAGGGCCCTTTTTACTGCGGTTGTTTTTAACTCTTAACTAGTTCGGCCTCTGCTCTAGAATTTCCACGGGAGACACGTTAGTCCTTTCCCATCTTTAACCGTTATCGTTCCCTTTCAGTAGAGCTACTTGCTGTCTGTATGTTTATTTCTCTAACATTTGATGAACCGCCACATATTCCTTGCTCTCTGGAAATCTCCCTGGGGTGTTTTATTATGTAGAGAGAAGACAAAGCCAGAGGGACAGTTAAAAGAAATTCATCCTCTGAAAGCACCCAGGAAGAGGGAATACAACTGCACATCACAGAATGATTGAACTCAAACGAGGGCCCATCCAGTCTCACTTCCCCTGCAAAATAATCACTAAAAGTAAAACATCTTCTAGGAATGTTTTAAGGGGCGGGTAGGGTAGGATTTTTGGTATTGAGGTGGGAGTTGGCATATCAATATTCAAGGCTCCACCCTAAGACCATTAGGGGAATTTCTTCATAGGCCACGGTTACTAACCTAGTTACCATTTTATTTCTCACTGCTTCTTTGGCTGTCCTGACGGATTCTGTGCAGGAGAGCTGGTCTTGGTCCAGTGCAGGAGGTTTGAGAAAACTGTTAAGGTTAGAAATAGCTCATGGACATGGAAGGCATAATCGGTTAGAAACCCGCAGGAGAGTGCCTGGCAGCACTGGAGGTCCAAGTGAGGCCCCATTCTTGGCCGTCTCTCACCAGATGGGGTTTTAGGCTTATGTGGTTTCTAATTGCACTTACATTCATTCCTTAATTCAACTCAGTGCTTTGACATATTGATAATGTAATAACAATAATTTACTGTTTCTGTTCACATTAAAAAATAAATGGCAGCGTGTATTTGTCTGCCCTTATTAAAAGGAAATCCAGTAATTTACTTAATAAAGCCTTCGTTATGTAGCTTTTCTATATTATTGCGTAACTGCTAAATCAGGAGATGACAACTGAAAGGAGGAGAGACAGTTTATAAACCGTATTTGCGACTCTATCATAATTAGCATCCTAGAGGTTTGTAGGAGACACACTGGGAACACAGCAGAGGGTAGGATCAATTCTTCTTGAGGAGGTAGGTCAGGAAAATCTCCACAGAAGATGCTAGTGATGTGTATTAAAGAATAAGTGGGAGGTTTGCAGCTGGAAATGAGGATCATAGTGTGATTCTAGTCATAATAAACATGGACATGGCATGAAGACTTGACACACAATGTTAGAAAATTTAGGTAGTTACATATGGCTGGATCACAGGATGTTATAGGGAAATGTAGGAAATGTAGGGCTATATAGCTCTTCAAGGGTTTTGGACTATCAGTCAGTGTTCTTGGTTGCAAAAAGCAAACGCTGAATATGGTTAACTTAAGTGGAAAAGAATATTTACCTGGCCAGGTTTAGATCAGTGCCAGTAGCCTTGAAAGCAAGCATCTGACTCTTAAAACTGTCAGATTCCCTAAACATAATAAAGGACTGCAGACACAAGTTTCCGATGACAGTGTCGCTGTGTATGTGTTCCCAGAGGACCCAGTTGGCAGTGAGGAGACAACGAAGCATTATAAACAAGACATTGCACAATCAGATTATTCTGTAAACAGTGTGGAAAATGGATTAGGAATGGTGATGAAAGAAGATAAAAACAAATTATTCAGCCAATACTGCAAGAGTCCCAAGAGCTGAGGTGGGACCTCCACCAGGAGTAAGCGTCAGGACATGGAGACCGGTGTTGAGACCATTCCTTAAGAGCCCCAGCGTAAGAGGGTCGGAGGCTTGAGTGCTCTAAGGACCTGGACAGGAGGCACAGCTCATTTTTTTTCAAAGAGATTGGGGTCCAGCAGGGGATCCATCTCTGGGATGAAGCTAAATTCTGAGAGCCCCCTTGCCCATTTCAATCTTTTAATTTCCTAATCACTCCTTCTCACCCATTTTTCCACTTCAGTGAGATCTTTGGACTATGGGGAATGGTTAATTCACTTGGAGACCATTTGACTAGCTAAAGCCTCTGTCTCTCATCCTTGCTATCCCAGTTCATCAGACATGAGCCCTCCAATTCTCTACCCTATCTGGTAACTTCAAGATGGACATACCCTCTGTCCTTCCATTTTAATGACTTAAACGTGCAGTCCGTCTCACCTGAATACTTGAACCCCACTCTCTGTAACTCATGTCTTTGTTTAACAGCCCACCTAGACGAACTCTCCTGCTTCACCTTCAACCGGCTCTTCCTAATGACATGGCTGTTTCGAGTGGAATCAACACATTCTTCAATCTCAGAATCAGGAGATGGGTTGGCCCCTTCCTGAGACCACATTCCAATTTGCAAACATTTCTATCTGTATTAAAAAAAAAAAAAAAAAAGGTGTCCCTGGGAAACTATGATCTCTACAATTATGTTACATTTCTCATCAAGATTCTTCCTAGATGAGTGGAGCCTGGTGCCTTGCTTCTTGCGCTCGGTTTGGCGACCTGAGCACTTGTGTAGACAGGTCATTCAGGACCTCAGCTTCTGGCTCCTGCAATACCTGTTTTTCCAAAAACCTTCACTTCCACGCTGCTGTAGCCGCTCACATCCATGACCATCCTCCATATTAGCATGAATCCGTATTATGCTAAAATAGTAAGTCCATGCGGTGTAGAGTAATTTAATTTTTTTTTTAAGATTTTATTTATTTATTTGACAGAGAGAGACACAGCGAGAGAGGGAACACAAGCAGGGGGAGTGGGAGAGGGAGAAGCAGGCGCCCCGCCGAGCAGGGAGCCCGATGCGGGGCTTGATCCCAGGAGCCTGGGATCATGACCTGAGCCGAAGGCAGACGCTTAGCCACTGAGCCACTCAGATGCCCCCAAAATGAATAAATCTTAAATAAATAAAGGAGACCTCAGAGAGCTCTCTTGTCCCTTCCGCCCTGTGAGGACACACATGATTCAGGAAGCCTGTTCTCAGGAGACACCAAATCTGCCTCTGTGTTGACCTTGGACTTCCCAGCCTCTGGGACAGTGAGAGATACCTTTCTGTTGTTTATAAACCAGCCGTCTGTACTATTCTGTTAGAGCAGCCTGCACACACTATCCTGCTTAGATCCCTTGATCCTTCAATCACATTTTGAGAATGTCCGCAGGCTCGTTTCATACTGAGCATCCTCCCTCAGAAGTCGAGCTGTAGATGGTTCCAAACGCGGCTTCCTGTTGGCTGCACGAAGACCGCTTCGACCTGCGGGGAATGCCACACCACCCACAGAGTTAGTGCTGCTCTGAGAAGTGAGCAGGCCTTCACACCTGTCTCCCCTGTGTCCCCACCCAGCCTGAGGTCTGGGAAGCCCAGCTGCGTTGCATCCCCCCTCACCCACTCAGAATAAAAGCAAGGAGGCCAGGCCAGTATGGCACCCTTTTTGGCAATGGGTCCATCTCCTGTGTAGGGATTCAAGGTGGTGTCATCAGGAGAGAAGGAGCAAGATCAGTGGCATCATTATGACTTTCGTCCCCTTGGGTCTGAATAGGACTTTGGGGAACTTCAGTCCAAACTTCCATCTTTGAGGCAAGAGAAAAAGCACAGAGAGGGAGGTGAGTTCTCTGTTACCCTTGCTGATACCACTCTCCCTCTGTTTCCCTAAGAAGATTTACAGTAGCTACTTAAAGAATATTTGCTTGCTTGAAACATCTAATCCTACTTTGTCCCTTCAGCTAACTTTGCCTCCTACTTTAAACATTAACGATGCAGTGCAATCAAATGAAGACACAACTTCCTTCACCAACGTAAACAGTGTGCCTATATGTGTATCCATCCTTTTTAAATTGCTGTCTGCTAACGTGAAGGAAACATCCCTTGTCTCAGTGCTACTCTAGTTTGAATGTCCATACAAAATGACCCGGGAATTTGCTAAAATGAAAATTCCATGGGTCTGGGCAAGGCCTGAGATTCTCTATTTTATAACCAGCCCCAGGTGATGTCAATGCTGTTGGGCTCCACACGACACTTTTTGTGGCAAGAACTTAACCCCTCTAGGACTAGTCCTCCAATGGTGCTCAAGCCATCATGTTTTGCATTCCCAGGAACCCTGCTCTCCCAACTGTTCTTACTTCCACCTCTCCCTCTCTACTGGCTTCTCATTATTGTCTACAGTGGCTCAAGTTTCTCCCCTGGCTCCATGTTCTCTTATGATCACACTCTCTTCCTCCCCTCCAGATCCCAGCCATATTTCTCAAAATGCCCATTTCTACCCTGCATCTCCATTCCTCATCTCACTCTCCCTTCTCAACTCTCCGAATGTGTCCTTGAATCCTAGAGCTCTCCTGAATTGGTTATGGGGTCACCAATGAGTCCTTTGTCTCTAAATCTAATGCACATATTTTGGTAAATGTTGTTTTTCAAAGTTCGTAACTAGATGACCTTTCTTCGTGCTCAACACGGGCTTCCTGAGCACTCTTGCGTACTGCAAGTGCTCTAAATGCACTCTATAAGCTGATACTCTAAAAATACATCTTTAGTTCCTTACAAGAGTCAGAACCATGTAGCCGACGGCACTCCACCTTGCTGTTCCATGGGCGCCTTGCCCTGCCCAGCCCCCCCAACACGTATCTAATCAATCACCCAGGACTCCCAATGCTCCTCTCCAGTACCTCTCCAAACCATACACTACTTTCCTGCTCATTCACTCTAGTATACATCTCTAGCCACTCTTGAAACTCATAAGTATCCATAAGTCAACTTCCCTTTCTCTCCTTGTGCTGCACTCACAGGCAAGGTTCTTAATCAAGGTTGAAACTAACTATGCCAATGCCTGGGAAGCCCATATTTTCCAAAGAAAAATACTCATCCATGCTCATGGAATTCATTTTGACTTCACAGCAACGAATATTAAGTGGGTAGACAGTGCTGCCTGGAAAGCCTAATATTGTTCCCTAGTGATTTGCTTTCCCTATCTTAATAATCATTATTTTTCATTGTGGCGTAATAAGAAATATATTTAGTCTTTGTCCCAGATTCCTAGCATAGATTTCCTAAAACACTTGTACTTTCCTAAATGATAAGAATGTCTTTTGTTACCCATAAGGAGCTCTTTTTGAGGTCACTTGACTTTATGCTAATGAGGCGACTTAGAGTGGGACCCCCTAGATAGCTTTCGATGGGCTGATCACAGAAAGACTGAGCAGTTACAGTGTTGCAACTTTCAGCCTCAACCAATGGCCTCTGGGAAGTTCCGGTCTAAAGACTAAGCTCTATAAAAACTCCTGAGCAACAAGATTTGATGACTGTCCATGTTGGTGAAGCATCCTCATGCTGGGAGGGGGGTGCTCCCAGTTCCATGCAGACAGAAGCTCCTGTGCTCAGGACCCTTCAAGATCTCATCCCATGTATCTTTTCTTCTGACTGTTAATCTGTATCTTTTATTATATCCTTTATAATTCAGTAAGTAGATAACCTGGCATCAATAACCTGGTGAGTAGAGATTTGTGAGCTACTTTAGCAAATTAATTGAATCTGAGGAGGCAGTCATGTGAACCTCCAGTTTATATCCAGTCAGGGAGAAGCAAGGGTAACATCCTGGCTGAAATGGGGACCACCTGGGTGGCTTGCTTGGTTAAGTGTCTGCCTTTGGCTCAGGTCATGATCCCAGGGTCCTGGGACAGAGTCCCACATCGGGCTCCCTGCTCAGCAGGGAGTCTGCTTCTCCCTGTGCCCCTCCCCCTGCTTGTTCTCTCTCTCTCTCTCAAATTTAATTGTCAGAGAGAGAGGAAGAGCCAGCAAGCACAAGCAGCGGGAGCAGCAGAGGGAGAATCAGCTCCCCGCTGAGCAGGGAGCCCAATGTAGGACTCTGTCCCAGGACCCTGGGATCATGACCTGAGCCGAAGGCAGACGCCCAACCGACTGAGCCACCCAGCCCTCCCAAATAAAATCTTAAAAAAAAAAAAAAGAAAAAAGAAATGGGCCCATCTTGTGGGACTGAGCCCTTAACCTGTGGGATTTAACCCTGTCTTCAGGTACATAGTGTCAGATCTGAATTAGATTTGTAGGATGCCCCATCATTGTTCACTGATAATTAGAGAATTGTTCGGTTGTGTTGGGAAAAAAACACATCAGACTCCTGTTGTTACTTGAAACTGGGTTTGTCTCTTGGGGGGGGGGGGTGTCAAGCCAAAAGATACAACCAAGCCAAGGAATAGGAAGAGGGATGTTTTTATTTGCAACAAGTAAAGGAGAACACCAGGGGTATTTCCCAAAGCAGTGTCTCCTCAACAACAAAACTGGGAAGTTTTAACCTAAGAGTGCATACATATTCACGAAGGGGCTTTTGCAATGGGGATTTCGGCATGGAACTGGGGCAAAAGTCATCTTCAGGTGACAGAGTCCAGGTCAAAGTCCCAGGGCCAGCAGGGGTCAGCATCAATTCTCTGGAGTTGATCTAGTGTATCTGAGGCCCAAAGAGCATTAGGTCCTGCAAAGGTGACTCAAGAAAGTGCTTTGGGCAGTCTTTACTTTTGAATCAGCACTGGGAGTTTTAGCAGTCTGTGATAGGATTGGGTGATCTCCTGGTCCGATGGCGGCTGTTCCTACATTCTTTTGTTTCCTTAGAACTATTGGCTACTAAGGCCTCTTCCTTGGCAATTTCTACATATCTCAGGAAGTTCTGCCAGAAAATGTTTTTTGGGCAAGTAGTGTGGGTCAGGCATAGATCACAAAAGGTATAATTAACATAAAATTGTAAGATATTTATAGTGCACACTGTGGGTGATTTCATACACACACATACACACACATACACACACGTGCACATACACGTTGGGAAAGGATTTCCCCATCTAGTTAATACATCCATCACCTTTTAAAAAATTTATTTATTTTAGAGAGAGCGTGCACAAGCAGGAGGAGGGGCAGAGAGAGAGGGATCGAACTCCAGCAGGCTCCCCACTGAGCAGGGAGCTCACTCTCGGGACCCTGAGATCATGACCTGAGCCAAAATCAAGAATTGGATGCTTAACTGACTGAGCCACCCAGGCGCCCCCATCCATCGTTTTCCTTATTTATCTTGTGTGTGTGGAAATGTAAGTTCTACTCTCTTAGCAGATTTCAGTTACACAGTCCAGTGTTAGCAACTACAGTCCCCATGTTTTACATGAGATCCTCAGACCCTACTCATCTTAGAAGTGAAAGTTTGTATCTTTTATCAACCTCTCTATTTCCCCCACTTTCCAGCCTCTGGCAACCACTTTTCTACTCTGTTTTTATGAGTTTGACTTTTTTTCCCTCCTGATTCCCCATAGAAGTGATACCATGTAGGATTTGTCTTCCTCTGACTTATTTCACTTAGCATAACGCCTAAAGGTCCACGAATGTTGTCACAAAAGGCAGCATTTCCTCCCTTCTCGTGGCTGGGTAATACTGCATTGAATATATGGACCACATCTTCATCCATTTATCTGTTGATGGACACTTAGGTTGTTTCTGTGTATTGCTACTGTGATTAATGCTACAGTGAACATGGGAGTATAGATACCTCTTCAACATCTGTTTTAATTTCCTTTGAATATTAAAAGGTGGTTCTAGTCACCAAATTCCACTGTGTGTGTGCAGGGAATTTTCCCACACCAATAAGCAATGCTCTGTATATCAGCCAAGTGTCCTATCATTCAGCTGAATTCTGACACTATTTACCTGGAGACAGAATCAGATCCCATAGATTAAGGGCTCCATCCAGCAAAGAACGGCTTCCCCTCCCACTCGCTGCCCCTGCTTCAGACACCAGCACATGTCCGATTCGTTACCTGTACTTCTCACTGACTGGCTAGAAATCAGAGGTTTCCATGACCCACCCTCCTTGGGTCTGATAAATTTGCTAGAACAGCTCACATTACTCAGAGGAAAAAAAAAAACAAAAACAAAACATTTTACTTACAGATTAAAAGGATATAACTCAGAAACAGCCAGATGGAAGAGATGCTCAGGAAAAGGGCATGGAGTTTCCGTGCTCTCCAAGTGCACCACTCACACCAGATCTGTACGTGATCACAAACCCAGAAGCACTCCACATTCTCTTTGGGGTTTTTATGTGGAGAAGTCTCCATGCCTAGGCATGACTACATAGGCACGATTGATTAAATAATTGCCCATTGACAATTGATTCAAGCTCCAGTCCTTTTCCCCTCGAAGGTCAGAGAGGTAGGACTGAAAGTTCCAACCTTTAATCTTGGGGCTAGTTCTCCTGGCAACCAGCCCCCAACCTGAGGTGCAGTCACTATTAACATAATAAAAGACACCTTTGTTGCTGTAATGATTTAGGAACTTCTGTGGGTTTTAGGAGCTCTGTCCCAGCAACAGGGTGAAAACAAAATAGATACTTCCTGGTAAAAATCACAACATCACAGATATACGTGATGTGGGAAACCAAAGCAAAAGAAAAATTAAATTTCCTTACTACTTATAGCCCATTCACAAGTCCTTAAAACAGGCAGTGACCTTCCTCTGGGCTGCCTGGATGTGGACACTTTGCTAAGGGCAAAAGGCAACCTTAACCCCAAGATCCTGTGAGTCTTATTTTAATATATAGAAATTCCTTTGGAAACTTCCTTTATCTCTACTGCCCAAGATACATGTTGGCAACCATCCCCCAAGCAGATGACCCACGGATACACATCTGAAGGGTCACATGACTTGAGTTTTTACTAAACAGTAATAAATGAACTTTCCTAACAACAGCTAGCTGCCCTCAGGATCCTGGAAACCTTGTTTCCAAAATACCTTGGAGGCCTGTGCTGTCCCTACCCCCTCCCAACTTGAAAGTGTACAATGGGCCACTGCTCAGGACCCCGGTGCAGCTCTTTTCTGCCCAGGGGTCCTGTCCCTGTGCTTTAATAAAACCACCTTCTTGCACCAAAGACATCTCAAGAATTTTCTTGGCTGTTGGCTTCGAACCGTAACATTCTTCCCACGTCAATACACACCCAGAAGTAGAATTGCTGGATCACATAGTTCTGTTTTTAATGAATTTTTGAGGAACCTCTATATTTTCCCTAGTGGCTGCGCAAATGTCATTCCCACCAACAGTGCAGAAGGGTTCCCTTTTCTCCACATCCTCGCCTACAATCTTGTCTTTTTGCTGATAGCCATTGGAACAGGTGCGAGGTGATATCTCATTGTGGTTTTTATTTCTATTTCTCTGACGATGAGTGATGGTGAACACTTTTTCACATATCTGTTGGTCATTTGTATATCTTTGGAAAAATGTTCAGTTCCTCTGCCCATTTTTAAATTGGATTATTCGATTCTGCTATTGAGTTGTATGAGTTCTTTATATATTTCAGATATTAACCCCTTATCAGCTAACCAGATACATGATTTGCAAATATTTTTTCCCATTTTAGTAGGTTGCCTTTTCATTTAAAATCTCCTAACAGAAAATATTCTGTTGATTCATGTATACAAGCATCTCTCTCTATCCATTCACTCATTCACTCTTAAAAAATTCAAATACTTACTTATCCCAGGTACTGTAGTCAGCACTGAGGTACAATTAAGGATAACATAGTGTCTTAGCTAACCTTCAGGAAGGCCCGCTGAGATCCTTACCTCCTGATTACACACCCTTGGGCAGTTCCCTCCCACTTAAATCAGTCAGGGAGACCTAGATGAGGAGGGACTGAAGCCTCCTCCCAACATCTTGAAAGCAGATCTTGCAGAGTCAGACCTCAGAGGGCGTGTGCCCTGTAGACACCTGAGTTCTACTTCACAAGACACATGGGGCCAGAACCCAGCCAAGCTGCTCTGGGGTTCCTGACCCACACAATCTGCAAGATCATAAACATTTATGTTCTTAACCCATTAAAATTTCGAGTATTACTCAGCAGTAGATAACTAATATTCACAGCAAGCCTTAAAAAAATTTCTCTTTGGTAAACAATCATTATTTACAAAAATAATCTTTATCTGTTTCTCTCAAGCTACCAGACTATTATCAGAAACCATATTCCTTGGAAATCGACTTGGAAGGCTAAACGAAGACGTGTGGTTGTCTTCTCCTGTTTCCCTTTTTATCCTGACAAAAACCTGAAGTCTTTAGGCAGGCTGGCTAGTCGGTCAGCCACCAGAGGGTCCCGGACCTTCCACTGAAGCAATCACTGGCAAAAAGAGAGGGATAAGCCATAATTATTTGAGACAACGCGTGGTTTCCGCAAACTGTGGGGGACCCCATCCCTACTGCAGGAACAACCTGTAGGCTCTCTAGGCAAGGCGGAAGGATGAGCCATGCTGGGGCGTCTGCTAGTCGGGTCGCGCGGGCGTCTGCGGCCGGGTCCCCTCGGGGTCCCCCCAGCGCGCCCCCCGGAGCAGCGGCCCGGAGCCACACGCACGTCCGCGCCTCTGCGCGCGGCAGCCTCAGCTTCCCCTCCTCTCTCCTTGGCATCCCCTCCATTCTTGCAGGCGGGCTCACGGGTCACCGTGCCCGGGCACGGCCCCGAACGCCAGGCAGGCTTAAAGCCTCGGTTTGCAGCCCTTGGGGAGGAGGGGGCCCGGATGGCGGGGGAACCACTCCGTCTGCAGCGAATGAAGCACCGCGGAAGCTGATGTGTCTCCTGGATCTTACAAGTAACTCGTTGCTCACTTCTTTCCGGGCCCTTTGTTCGAAAGCAGCAGAGCGGGGTCTGAGGATTTCTGTTCTCTGGGTTTGATTTGCATTTTTGGATTAAACGAGGGTCAGAAGGCCGCAGGCCGCAATCCAGCATCTCTCTCCTTTAGCCAAGTTTACAGTGAAAGATTGTTTTTGTAACAGTTCCCGCCGCCGCCTCCTCGTTTTCTGAGAAAAGGTCACAGCGGTTTCTGGAGCCCGGGAACGCGGCGCAGAAATGCGGCGGAGAATTGGGGGACACTTTGCTGTGTTCCACAGTTAAAGACAGTCATGGGGAAACCGGCTTTCTCTTTCCTGGAAGGATCTTTCCTTTGACCCGCAGGCCTTTTGAGAAACGAGAAGGGCACTCAGACAGTGAGGGCGGGGAGTGTTTCTTACTGAGATTTCCCACCCCAGTGTGTCCTCCGCGGGTCCCGAATGCCGGCAGTCTGCGGGCCAGAATGCCTTGCCAGCGGGTGTCTAGAGGAGAGGGGGAAATTCGAGTTCTCCTTTACCAAAGAACAAGACAGACTTGTTTAAAATGTGAAAAAAAGGCGGGAGGGACTAAATTTGCTCCATTTCATGAAGACAGTTTAGGAAGGCGCTGCGTGTGTAGTGGGGATGTAGCTCAGTGGTAGAGCGCATGCTTAGCATGCATGAGGTCCCGGGTTCGATCCCCAGCATCTCCATCCCTTTTGTCCCCTTGCTGGGAAATCGCTTTCTTGCTCCCGGTCCCAGCCCGTTACCGCAGGACCCGAAAATTAATCGTCTTGCTCCCCAGCACTTGCAGTCGGCTGGGTGTGCGCCTGACCTCTCCGCTGCGAACTCTGCATCCACCTCGCGCCCGCAGCCCTTGCCTGTGACCGCGCACCAAGCGAATCCCGAGCGGCTTTGGTCCCTCCCGGCTCCAGGAAAAACGCGATTCACCCACGTAAACTCTGAACGGGAAGGCTTGGGGACGGGTTCGTGTCTCGCTTAGTTTCGGGGCGGGGGCGCCGGGCGGCGAGCGCGCCGGGGGTTTCCACGCTGAGGCTCCGCGCGAGAGAGGAGCCTTCTCCTGCGGACCCGCTGCGGACGCGCGGGGTGGACCCCGGGCCCGACCGTGACCTGCGCGCCGAGCCCAGCCCCGCGAGCAGAGCAGGCGCGCTTCGCCGAGTGCGCTCCGCGCTGGGTGCGCGCGCGGCGGGAGCCGGTTTGCAGCCTGCGGGCTGTGGGCGCGGCGGCTGCGCGGTCGCCTCGGCCGGGCGCGAGAATCCGCTGCGCGGGGACCCGGCTGCTGCGGGTGAGGACGGTCCGGGGCGGCTCCTCGGTGTGTGTGCTCGGAGCGCGGCTGGCTCTCGGAGCGGGGCGTCTCGCCTCTCGTGCTTCAGCCCCCGCCTCTCCACCCGGGACACCCGGGCGCACGAACAGGCGCAGGAGCTGAGGAAACGGTTTTCCGTGGTTTCGGGCTTTCCCCTAGACAGGCCTCTGGCCGCTCTAGAGCCCCAGGGACCGCGGACGCGACCCGGGAATGTCCCGAATTCCTTGCAGGTGCGGGAAGCCCGGCAATCTCCATTCCTTTTGTCCCCTTGCTGGGAAATCGCTTCCAAAGGAAGACTGTCCTTTGCGTCAGACTCTTCAACGCTTTGCTTGTGCTGCCCAAGTCCTTAAGGAAAAACCCCCGCAAAATGAAGGTGTGGGCCTTGGGACGGGCCCTTGGCCGTGGGGTGCCCTGCAGCTCCCACCCCGTTAGCTTCGGGGTCAAGCGCGCTTGCTCTTGCCAGTATGTATGCAGGCCCTAAGGAAACGCAACATGTGAGCTGATGAAAACTAGCCGCGGGGCATCTACCAGCCGAGGGGTCGATGAGGACAGAGTCCACGGGCTTTCACAGCCGAGGCCGCCGCTGTGGGATCACGAGAGCCCTACGGAGCAACAGGAGCAGCTTTTTGTTGCGATTATTCCATCTTGTCTTCTGCCGTCACGTGGGGTCACCTGACTGTGATCAACTTGGCCGAAGATTGTTTTTCGGATTCCTCTGTTCCAAACCACACAGACTCTCCTTTAGTTCAACCAATAAAAATTTTAGGGACAGTTGGGGACCAGTCTCCCAGCTAAAGTATTTTATTTGTTGAATACGGTGTGCGGGGGGGGGCATTGGGAGGGATGGGGAAGGAGAGCAGCCATTAGGGTTCCCTGAGCTCTGAATGTCTTTAGAGCTAACGCAGTGGTTCTCCAGCTTGGCTGCACGCTGGGGTCGCCCTGACGGCTCTCGCATTTCCTGACGTCTGGATCCCACTCCGAGGTTCTAGTTTAACTTGTCTGTAATGTGGCATGGACACGGGCATTTTTAGAAGCTCCCTAGGTGACTAGAATAAGCAGTCAAGATTGAGAACCACTGGCCTAGACACTCTCTATTGAAATTATCTCCAAATATCCACAAAGGGGGGGAAGAGGCATAAGAGAGGTCATCTGCAGGTTTATTCCTTTGTTGTTAGGCTCAGTTTATCTAGAGACACCACTGATCACTCAGATAGTCGTAGATAACGTGAGCAGTCTGCAGACCAAGTCAGGGGCAGATGGAGGCCGTCAATGGGATGGAGCTTACCGTGTCCACATATTCAGTTCTGCTAAGTAGAAGAATGCCCTCTCTCCTCTCCCCCCTCCCTCTCTCTACCTCTCCCTCCCTCTCACCCCATCCCTCCCTCCCTCTCCTCCTCTTTCCCCGCCCTCCTCTTCCCTCTCTCTCTCTCCCTCTCTCCCTATCCCTCTCCCTCCATCTCCCTCTCTCCCCACTCTCCCCCTCTTCCCCTTTCTCTCCCTCTACCTGTCTCCTCCTCCCGTCTCTCCCTCCTCCTCCCTTCCCCCTCCCCTCTCTCCCTCTCTACCCCTGAGATCCTAGTTTGCAAAGCTGGTCATTGGGAAGAAAGCAGATCACTTAATAATTCAGGGCCTTCTGGGACAGAAAGGATATACCCTAAATCCTGCTCTCCCAGATTTTAAATTTGGAGGTACTCTCAGCGATCTGAGAGACTCTGACCTAGACTTTTAAGTTTCCTGAAATAAAATTACCCCCTAGAAAAGGGGGGTTGATATTGGAAACTTGAGGCTAAGTCTTTTTTTTTTTTTTAAGATTTTATTTATTTATTTGTGTGAGAGAGAATGAGAGAGGGCACATGAGATGGGGAGGGTCAGAGGGAGAAGCAGACTCCCTGCTGAGCAGGGAGCCCGATGTGGGACTCAATCCAGGGACTCGGGGATCATGACCTGAGCCAAAGGCAGTCGCTTAACCAACTGAGCCACCCAGGCGCCCAGAGGCTAAGTCTTTATAAGGGAGGGCTTGTTTTAATATATCATGTGGTTCTGGCTCCTTTATAGAAAATTAATAATTTTTTTAAAAAATTTTTATTTATTTGACAGCACAAGCAGAGGGGGAGAGGGGAAGAAGCAGGCTCCCTGCTGAGCAAGGAGCCCAATGCAGGGCTCCATCCCAGGACCCTGGGATCA
Source organism: Mirounga leonina (assembly GCF_011800145.1). Lineage (NCBI taxonomy): Eukaryota > Metazoa > Chordata > Mammalia > Carnivora > Phocidae > Mirounga > Mirounga leonina. The sequence continues at coordinate 28,596,015 of NW_023270709.1, read as the reverse complement.
TGACCTGAGCTGAAGGCAGCCGCTTAACCAACTGAGCCACCCAGGTGTCCCGAAAATTAATAATGTTTTTAACAACATTTCACGAGATGACTATTTTAATTAGATGAAGCCAGATCTCATTTGCTGTAGTTTTTCTGCCCAAAGAATATTAGGAGGAGCAAAGATAGAAAGAAAAGGGGCTATTTTCTAAGAACATAGAAATGAGCAGAGAGCTGACATCAGGGGAAAATTCTACTTGCTGGGGCGCCCGGGTGGCTCAGTCGTTAAGCATCTGCCTTTGGCTCAGGTCATGATCCCAGGGTCCTGGGATGGAGTCCCACGTTGGACTCCCTGCTCAGCAGGAAGCCTGCTTCTCCCTCGCCCACTCCCCCTGCTTGTGTTCCTGCTCTCCCCCTGCTTGTGTTCCTGCTATCGCTATCTCTGTCTCTGTCAAATAGATAAATAAAATCTTTAAAAAAAAAAAATTCTACTTGCTGATCTTTATTCCTTAGCATTGAAGAAAAGACTAAAGGCTCCTTTTTTAAAAAAGATTTTATGTATGAGAGAGACAGCAAGAGAGGGAACACAAGCAGGGGCAGAGGGAGAGGGAGAAGCAGGGAGCCTGGTGAGGGGCTCAATCCCAGGACCCTGGGGTCAGGACCTGAGCTGAAGGCAGTCGCCCAACCAACTGAGACACCCAGGCGCCCCTATAGACTCCTTTTATTTAGCAACAATGAAACTTCTCTGAGCCTACACGGAGTTTGACTGCATTTAGTAGTTTCTACAAAGCCTTGTGGCTAGAGAAAATTAGAGGTGAACCTAGGTCATTTCATGAAAACATACACCTTACTCTTCTCATTTCGAGGAGAATGAGACATAACAGATCTACATTGTAGTATGGGGCAGTCCTGGCACAGTTTAATTTTAAATTGTGACCACTGATCTCTTGGTGATTTACAATAAAATATGTCCACGTACATAGAGAGCATAGAAGGCTAAAAATTTCTTTCTTGTCTATATTGGGTCTTCAGGTACAAAGAGAGGACAAACCAGATCTGAAGAAAGAAGCCAATCACACTTCTCACTAAGACATTTGCATATGACCAGAGTGCATTCCAAGCCAAAGGATCTCTGCAAAATGCAGCAAATCTGGGAGAGTTCAAACACTCAAGGAAGGAAATCTGACAATGCTTGGATAACCTCTGAAACATGAAGGAAGTTACCACCTCTGGTCACCTGGAATGAACAGCCTACTGAAAGGAAGACTTTAGGGACTGAGGCACTCTGCCCTACAATAATGTGAAGGGTGAGTGAGAGGCAAGGGGGTGTGGTTATACCTTATACATTGAATATGCTAATGGAAAAAATGTTCTTAAATATCCCAATGGTCAGCTCAAAGCATCAACGGAAGCCTCAGGCTTTCTGTGACCGTAGTAAAGGAATAATGTTTGTGAGGGGTTATGAGGTAGCTGATGATCGTCGATAGCTTCAACTATAGATATTTGTCCAACTTCATCTATAGCTGAATTGTTAAATCAGTGAAGTTTATAAGTTCTCCAGGTCTTATATGTGAAATTTAGGGGCCTGATAGGGAAAGAGTGATGTTGAGAATTAGGGTAAGGTTTAGCGGTCTAGAAGTTCCTTGAACCCTCGGTTCGTGCTGGTCTTCTCCTGGGATTTATAGCAGGTGAATTCTTCTCTTAACAACTGAGCATCTTCTTACTTTGTGTGCTAGTCAGGGTTCTCTAGAGAAACATACCAATATTGTGTATGTGTAGAAAGAGACACAGAGAAAGGGAGAGATCTATTTTAAGGAATTGGCTCACACAACAGCCCGAAATCTGCAGGGCAGTCTGGCAAGTCTGGCAAGAGGTGATGTTGTATTCTTGAATCCAAATGTAATCTGGAAGCAGAATTTCTTCCTCCTTGGGGGAACTCTGTATATTCTCTTGAGGCCTTCAGGTGATTGGATGAAGCCGACCCACATTATGGAGGGTCATCTGCTTCACTCAACGTCTATTGATTTAAATGTTAATCACATCTAAACAAAATACCTTCACAACAACAACTAGACTGGGTTTTGACCAAACAACTGGGCACCATAGCCTAGCTGAGTTGACACAAAAAAATAAATTGTCACACTTTGTTCTTAGATCCTGCAATTCTCTCGTGTAAATTTTTATCTAACAAAAGACTGCCGATTCTCTAGGGAAGCAGTGATCCCTGCATTTATGAAGAAATAAGAATCACTTTAAGAAGGAACAGAACATGTGTTCTAGAGAAATTTACAGTATCATTACCACAGATACATTTTGTTTTGTCAGTTAACATTTTAGCCATGTAAGGACAAAGACTATTTCTCTTCCCTTTGTTATTTCTCTCAGGCATTTAATTCACAGCTTTGAAAGTCCAGAAATTCTAGCAATATTTGATGAATGGTTGAGGTTCTACTGCATGTGTGGAAATAAGCTAATACTTGGAATTTTGCAAGTGCACTGCACTCTCGCTTTACTTCTGTATTATTTTTCTAATGTGATAATGTGAAAGTTTATGCCACTTTCTTTTATTAAAATTAAAATTAATGATAAGGGGCGCCTGGGTGGCTCAGTCGTTAAGCATCTGCCTTTGGCTCAGGTCATGATCCCAGGGTCCTGGGATCGAGCCCCGCATTGGGCTCCTCGCTCTGCGGGAAGCCTGCTTCTCCCTCTCCTACTCCCCCTGCTTGTGTTCCCTCTCTCACTGTATCTATTTCTGTCAAATGAATAAATAAAATCTTTAAAAAAATAAAAAAATAAAATTAATAATGAGATATTTAAAGTATAATACGGGGAATATTACAATAGACCTCATAAACCCATTATCCAAATCTTTGTTTCCTTTTCTTTTTTTAAGATTTATTTATTTATTTATTTGACAGAGAGAGAGAGAGAGAGCACAAGTAGGCAGAGCGGCAGGCAGAGGGAGAGGGAGAAGCAGGCTCTCCACTGAGCAGGGAGCCGGACGTGGGGCTCGATCCCAAGACCCCAGGATCATGACCTGAGCTGAAGGCAGCCGCTTAACCGACTAAGCCACCCAGGCGCCCCCAAATCTTTCTTTTTCTAAGAAAATAATTCACCCATCACTTTTCATTTCCTTTCCTCTCTGCATGTGTACCCTTCCATGTATATTTTAATCTTTTACCACATGTATACCTATAAAAATTTTACACTATTTACCTGTCTCACTGTACATATTTATTACAATGTTCTTTTAGTTCACTATTATCTATTTCACACAAATTCCCTATGATAGAAGGAGACACATCACATTTAAACTTTAATTGTTATGTAGTTAATCTGTTGGAGAAGACACAGCTTTATGTCCAATATTTGCTTCCCAAGCAATGCCACAAAGAATATCACTGTACATGTCTCCTTGGAGAAATTTGTAAGGAGTTGCTGAATCCTATATCTGGAAGTGGGATTGCTGAATCGTAAAGATAGGATATCTCTAGCTTTTCTAGATATTGCCAAAATTGTTTCTAGATATTGCCATACTGCTTGTGCAAAATTTATATTCTCAGCAACATCCAATGATAATATCTCCCACCCTCTACCAAGCCTTGGCATTATTGAACTTGAGAAGTTTTGCCAATAGATGAAAGTAAAAGTATTCTCCAAATTTGCATTTGTTAAATTACTGGTGAGGTTCAGCATATTTCATATATTTGTTGGCCTTTTATGTTTCTTCATCTGGGAGCTGGAGAGAGACACAGCGAGAGAGGGAACACAAGCAGGGGGAGTGGGAGAGGGAGAAGCAGGCTTCCTGCGGAGCAGGGAGCCTGATGCAGGGCTATGTGGGGCTCGATCCCAGGACCCTGGGATCATGACCTGAGCTGAAGGCAGATGCTTAACGACTGAGCCACCCAGGTGCCCCTGGGAGCTGAGTCTTTATATCCTTTGTCCAAATTTGTACTGATTGTCAACTTCAGTATTTACATTCTGCCTCATTAGTTTGTAAGTGATGAATGAATGCCTCTTGGTGTTAAACTGCCCACTGCTCTCCACCACCTGAAAGTCAGTACAAATAGAGTTACCCCTTCGGTCTGTCATCAGCCTGGTGAATGCTGGTGTCTTCCCAGTGCTCATTCACAAGAGATAGATCACACCTACTCAACATGACCAATATTCCACTTCTCTTCTTGAGCAATACAAGGATTTTAAAATGTTGTAATTATGACTATTGCCCTACAAATTTCCCTGACATTGTTGCTAACAGTTTGGTTCTACCTTGTTCTTTTTTTTTAGTCTTAACACACCACAAATTTATTATCTTACAGTTCTGTAGGTCAGAGTACAACCCAGCTCTCACAGAGACACCTTGTTCTTCCTAAAGTCATCCAAATGTTACTTACTGTTATAATTCAAGTAAATGCTTCTTAAAAATTTAGCTATAGGGCGCCTGGGTGGCTCAGTTGGTTAAGCGACTGCCTTCGGCTCAGGTCATGATCCTGGAGTCCGGGGATCGAGTCCCGGGATCGAGTCCCGGGATCGAGTCCCGGGATCGAGTCCCGCATCTGGCTCCGGGCTCCCTGCTCGGCAGGGAGTCTGCTTCTCCCTCTGACCCTCCTCCCTCTCGTGCTCTCTGTCTCTCATTCTCTCTCTCGCAAATAAATAAATAAAATCTTAAAAAAAAAATTTTTAGCTACAAACTTCCTGTTTATTTAGCTCACCCTTGCTTTTCACATCTCACTACTTCTTGCTCAGTTCCCTTTTCCCTCGAATTAATTACTTCACATTGATCTCAACTAAGATCTTAGTTAATGACACATTTTTAAAGGTCTTGATTTTATTCTTATTCTTAAATAATTTAGCTAGATAAAGAATTTTAATCTCAGTTATCTTCCATCAGCGCCATAATCATGTTATTCCATCATTTGTCTGTTGTTGCTCCTTTTTTACTTTCTAGTGCTGATGAGAAATCCACTATTAAGTGTAATGATGATTTCTTTTATCCTAAAGTAACTCATCTTAAATTAAGGAAAAATAAAGTCAGAATTATGAGATTCTCCCATAAAGTATGACCAAAGTTTGTAAGAAGCTACTGTTTGCCAGTAAGAAGAAACGGGGGGAAAAACATTTCAAAGCAAATATATCTTCACAGTTTCCCTATCCTAAAGGCCTGTTTTACTGACCCAGTAACTGAGCCCACTTTCCCCTCTTTGGCCACAGCCGCACCTCTCCCGGTTGCATCCCTCTGCAGAGTGCCTCCTGCGCCCCTCATTCCCACTGCTGAATTACCAGCCACCGCAGTCTCAGATCTCACTCACCCACCTTCCTGCTTTCCCCATTCTCTCACCTCCCCATCTTCAACCCCCTCTGAAGCTCAGGCTGCTGCATGCTCCTAGCTCAGTCTTTGCTTTTACTCCCCCTGTAATGGTCCCTTACCCCGTTACTCCTATTTGATTCTTCTATCCTCCCCAGCTTCCATGCTACCCAGTTCCTAACTTTTCCTTCCCAGGCTGTAGCTCTCTTCCCACACATATGTCAGATAATCCAATTCTGAGTGGCCCTTATTTATTTCCACTCTCTCCCCACCTCTGGTTGTTTCCAGGAACTTTGGACCTGGATCACTGATCAGAGGTGTACTTCTTTTGCTTTTCTCCTTCCCTCCCTCCATCCCTCCCCCCCTCCCTCCCTTTCTTCCCTTTTCATTTTGTCTTTGAACTTCAATTTTTTTTCAGCTTTTTAGCTAGGGTATAGAAACCTTTCACGGGTTCCTCCCATCACTCCCTATTCACTAGTTCCCTTTTAAAATAAATTTATTTCAGTTAAGTTTGGGGCAAAACGTAGGAAAAAGCATAGCTCTTCCTCAGAAGATGATGCCTAGGCCGGCCATGACCAAATAAGGCAAACTACTAGGCGTAAAGAATGGGAGTGTATTGGGCACCTGGGTGGCTCAGTCGTTAAGGTCTGCCTTCGGCTCACGTCATGATCCCAGGGTCCTGGGATCGATTCCCACATCGGGCTCCCTGCTCTGCGGGAAGCCTGCTTCTCCCTCTCCCACTCCCCCTGCTTGTGTTCCTGCTCTCGCTATGTCTCTCTCTGTTAAAAAAATAAATGAAAAAATCTTTAAAAAAAAAAAAAAGAATGGGAGTGTATTATCTCACAGTTCTGGAGGCTACTAATCTAAGATCAGGGAGTCAGCAGGGCTGTTTCTTCTGCTCCATGCCTCTCCCCAAGTTTTGGTGGTTCACTGGCAATGTTTGGTGTTCTTTGGCTTGTAGATGCATCACCCAGATGCCTGCCTTCATGTTCATATGTGTGTGTGTCTGTCTCCAAATGTCCCCCTTTTACAAGGACATGAGTATATATAGATACAAAGTATATATATAATGTATGAGAGAGGCTTGATCTTAACTACTTGTATCCCATTCTGAAGGACTGGGGGTTAGGATGTCAACATATGAATGTCTAGGGGGACAAAATTCAACTGATTACACCTATTAGCTATAGTATGTTGACTCACCCTATTCTCAACAGAAGAAGCATTCACTGAGGGTCATGAGAAATCATTGCAATTACGAAAAATCTCCATGTTCCAGTAACCATACTCATGTCCGTCATTTAGCTATTTTGGGTCTAATGTTAATCAAACAATTTTACATCAAATTGCTCTACTGTCTCGTGTTATTTGCTCTTTCAATTCACTCACACATCCAAGTGCAAGTCTATTTCTGGGAGGTCCTCACTGGACTAGGTTCCACTGGTTCTGCCTCTTTTTAAAGTGCCTTCCAGACCTTCCTACTATTGGGCCTTGGTCAGATTTATTTCATTACAGCTTGGCACAGATTCCTGTTTTGGTTAAACACCTGGAATTGAAAGTATCAAAGATGTTTTCAAGTGCTACTTGTATAGTTTGTGTATTATATATATATATGACATTTTTCTAGGAAAAATCTAATAAAGGGAAATGCCCAAAAAATGTACTGAGCCATGCACATGGTACAGAGTACTATGTACATAACTATATTACCAGTCTGTATTAAGTGTTCATCTATTATCTTGTATTTCTTTTATTGTAACACTTACAAACTTTATTAAAATTTCTCGTTTCATTTTCTATCATCTGTGGCCATCTTCTACCTAGTTGTGTGCATAGAACTCCTGTCAGCACCTGGCACATAGTAGGCTTGAGAGTACCCCTGTTGGGTCGTCTGGGTGGCTCAGCCATTAAGCTCAGTCGTTAAGTCTGCCTTTGGCTCAGGTCATGCTCTCAGGGTCCTGGGATCCCGCCAGCATTGGGCTCCACGCAGACATGGGGCTCACTGCTCAGCAGGGAGTCTGCTTCTCCCTCTCCCACTCCCCCTGCTTCTGTTCCCTCTTTCTCAAATAAATAAATAAAAATTTAAAAAGTACCACTCCTGTTGGGCAGTGCTTCACTGTACATGTTGGCACTCCAGTTGCACTTCTGGGACTGAAATGTACGCGGTCCTTATCATAAACGGTGCAGCTAAGTAGAATGCAGAAATGCCAGGACGCCTGGTCCCTTATGATTTGGGCGTGCTGTCTTCCGCACTCGGTAAAGTGTCGTCCTAGTCATAGAGGATTGCCAACGTAAATTTAAAAGTGACCATCCTGGTTTGCAAGACACTAAGTTTATACTCACTACAAAAACATTCTGAGCTGGATGGAAGATAGGAACGCCGAATATTTGGCTCAAGAAAGGAGTTAAAGAAGACTCTGCGATCCAAAGGCCTCAGCCCCCCAGAGCTCCTGGTAGCCCTGCGGGGGTAAACACAGAACTCGTCGCTGTTGCATTGTAACCGGGCAGCGGGACCTACTAGTTTTGGTGAGCCCCTTATCCTAACCCAGGGCAGAAAACTTGGGTGCAGCCGTCGAAGAAGCGCGCTTCATGTAGGGGCTGGGCAATCAGGAGAGCGTATTCAGCTCCCCAAGTTGAGGCTCCACGGGGAGGACACAGGAGAGCAGCCCCTGCGAACAGCAGGACCAAGGGCGGCCGCCGCGAGCCCCTGCCCTCCCGCACCTCCGTCACCCTCTGCGGCGCGGGTGGGCTCCGTCCGGCGCTGCCAGGCCCGGGGGCCGACGCAGCGGGCGGGCCAGGGGCCCCGCAGCGAGCGCCCGCCGCGGATGCCGCCGCGCCCCGAGGCCGAGCCGGCCGGAGGCGCTGGGCGCCGGCGGTCGGGGTTTGCTCTGCGCGCTCGGACCGCCGGAAGCGCCGGGCGCCGGCGGGAGTTGTGGGGGCTCCGCCGCGAGCGCGGCCCGCGCCCACCCGCTCGGAGGTCCGGCCGCTGCGGCCGCGCGGGCCCCCGGAACTGCGCGAGGCCAGGGCGCGCGCCCGCGTCTCCACCGCCGCGTCCCGGTCCCGCCGGGCCGCGCGATCCTGCGCGCCGGAGCGGGCGCGGCCTGTCGCCGGGTGCAGGGCCGCTGATCAGGAAAGCGCCTTCCCCGGGCGCCGGCGGGCTCCGTGGCTTAGTTGGCTAAAGCGCCTGTCTCGTAAACAGGAGATCCTGGGTTCGACTCCCAGCGGGGCCTGCGGGGCTTTTTTCGTTGCCTTTTTTTTTTTTGTCAATTTATTCAAACTTTTTAGTCTGAAATCAGCTTAACCTCAGTATCAGGTCTACTGCTTGGGAGCTCTGATCTCTGCGACCTCTCATTACAGCTGCATTCGCGATGATTCTCTGCCTCTCCACTGGTGATTTACCATATGGTTCTGCTGTGGGTGTTCAAGATCAATCGTAGACAGAATTTCTAAAATAAAACTGGACAATTTTTAATTCGTTTAAAAACAGATTCTGCTGGTTTTCCAAACTCAAGCCATCTACTTACATCATACATAGATGAAAAATGGTTGCAATTTACTGAACACTTACTCTGTTTCACTTTGTGTATTTTCTCACATACCTTAAATCGCTAAAAATACTCATAAAAGTAAGCATTATTATGCACATGTTATGGATGAGAAAACAGAATCAGAGAGAAGCGAAGTAACTTGCCCAAATCACAGCTAGTAAATAAATAATCAAGCTAGGGTCTTAACCTAATATTTCTTAGTTCAAAGTCATGGTCTTGCATTTCAGATAATTTTATTTATAAAATCAAACAGTGTCCATATGCTTTAGAATAATAGTTCTTAAAATTGTATGGCACATGAACTCATTAGATTATCTGATGAAAACTGGCTTATAACTACCACCAAAAACAAAAGCAAAAAGCCAACAGACATATGGATAAATTTTATATATTCTTTCAAGATGTTCACTTACCTGGGAATGCAAGCTGGTGCAGACACTCTGGAAAACAGTATGGAGGTTCCTCAAAAAGTTGAAAATAGAGCTACCATACGATCCAGCAATTGCACTACTGGGTATTTATCCCAAAGATACAAATGTAGGGATCTGAGGGGGTACCTGCACCCCAGTGTTTATAGAAGCAATGTCCACAATAGCCAAACTATGGAAAGAGCCCACATGTCCATCAACAGATGAATGGATAAAGAAGATGTGGTATATATATACAATGGAATATTATGCAGCCATCAAAAAAAAAATGAAATCTTGCCGTTTGCAACGACATGGATGGAACTAGAGGGTATTATGCTAAGAGAAATAAGTCAATCAGCAAAAGACAGGTATCATATGATCTCACTCATATGACGAATTTGAGAAACGAGAGAGGATCATAGGGGAAGGGAAGAAAAAATGAAATAAGATGAAACCGGAGAGGGAGACAAACCATAAGAGACTCTTAATTATAGGAAACAAACTGAGGGTTGCTGGAGTGGAGTGAGGTGGGAGGGATGGGGTGGCTGGGTGATGGACATTGGGAGGGTATGTGCTATGGTGAGCGCTGTGAATTGTGTAAGACTGATGAATCACAGACCTGTACCCCCAAAACAAATAATACATTATATGTTAATTAATTGAATAAAGATGCTCATTGACCTCCTAGGTTCTTGGGTGCCCATGAACCACTGAAAAAAAATCTTTGACTTTCATAAAGTAATACATTAAATAAAAATGGGCATTAAGCAAACATAAGGTATTATGGGGAGATATTTTACTTCTTGATGTTATTTTTTATAGGATTCTTAATCCCTCTTCTAAGTAGACTTAAATTAGGCCACGAGAGGCAGACATCTGGTTAGAGTTGTCATGACTCTGGGCCAGCATGCCGATTTCAAGACAGTACACTTCTGGATCTGTGACCACTGAAATGAATTCTGGAGGAATTCTGCATGCACAAACAACTCTAATAGCTGGACCCAAGAAGTAGATCTACCTTCATCTCTTTTAGCTGACAGTTATGAAGTTCATTCATTCCCTCAGTTATTTAAAGAATTATGTATTGTATGCCTACTTCTCCAAAATACGGAAAGGTAAGCTCGGCAGTTCTGGGCTCCACCTCAAAGGAGATAAGAGCTTAGCGGGGAAGGAGGAGGAGATGGAAATCAATTACATGATCACCAAGAGAAAGAAAATGTCATGGCTATGATAAATGCTACAAAAATAATGACTAAGATTTAGGAGAACATACGCAAGAGATTTCACTTAATCAGGGAAGTCAGAGAAGGAGAGACTTGAGTTGTAAAGAAAAGGAAGAATTATGTGGGAAAGAGGTAGAGCATAGAGTCGTCCCGCAGAGGAAACCAGGCAGGGCGCATAGGACTGAAGGAAGGCCAACATAGCTAGAGCAGAAAGGGTGCACACAAGCAGGATGAGAAATGAGGCTGGAAAAGGATAGGGCTAAGGACGGGCTTTCATCCGCCATGTTGGGGTGTTTGAACTTTATACCAAGAGCAACTACAGTGTATGTGGGAGTTACCATGAACGCACAATCATTCTGAAAAACCACTAACCAAGACAAAGAATGTGAAATTTCAGATTTATTTTCCTAAGTTATTTATTTTCTTTTTGGAAGATAGATTTAAAATGAAAAAATATATATATTTTAAGCAACCTAACGGAGGTGCAGAAAGCATAAATGTAAGACATAATCAAAGGGAATTGGCATCAAGTTTTAGGGGAAAAATTCCCCAGATTGAGGAAGCTTATTTCTACAGCTCCCAGGAGGTATTGCTCGAAAATGACTCCTTTTCAAGATGTTTTTGGAATGATCTTTGGCAGAAAAAAAAGTAGATATATCCATTCCCTCTGCTTAATTATAGAGCAGTAAGGAACAATCCTATCCTCTTTCTCTCTTTACTTAATAGGTGAACCTACTGATGTATTCCTGAGCATGCATTTGTGCTAATGGGGAGTTCTCTTTGGAAATTCACTCTCCATTCTGTTTCTTATTGGATGTTCCTAACTGTTTGATGTCAGAGAATTTGGAGGTCAGGTCTTCTAAGTTTTTTTTGGTTTTGGTTTTTTGGGGGTTTTTTTGGCTTTGTTTTGTTTTGCTTTTGTTTTGGTTCTGCGCTCCGAAAGGGGTTATCTAAGGTGCCTTAATGGAGCTTTGCCATCTCCTCAAACTCAGCCAAAAGTTGAATCGGTTTCTTCATAATGCAAACTTTGTAAGATTCTGCACTGGGCATAAATTAACAAGTGAATTCAGTCCAGAGATGTTTTCCTCTGTCTGGGGAAAGCAGTATTCACTCAATGGATCAAATTGTTGTTGTAAAAAATAAAATCTGTGTTCCTGTAAGTGCAGAGAAAAGGCTAGTATTTAAGTGACTGAGCACAGAAGGAAGGGAGCACGGAGTTTGGGGTGACAAAGGCATAGCATGTCCAGACCTGCCATTAACCAAATGTGGAATGTTGTTAGGTGACTTGACTATTCTAGTTTATATTTCATTCTTTTACTTTTCTTTTAACTATTACTTTTTTTTTTTTTTAATAGAGAGACAGCACAAGTAGGCAGAGTGGCAGGCAGAGGGAGAGGGAGAAGCAGGCTTCCCGCTGAGCGTGGAGCCCGATGCGGGGCTCGATCCCAGGATCCTGGGATCATGACCTGAGCTGAAAGCAGCCGCTTAGCCGACTGAGCCACCCAGGCGCCCCTTAACTATTACTTTTAAAGTAATTTTATTTTTACAGAAAAGTTACAAGAATAGAACAAAGAATTCCTACTTACCCATCATCCAGATTTCCCAAATATGAACATTTTATCTCATTTAGTTTACCCTATTATTATATATATATATAAAATTTTTGGTGGCTCATTGGAGAGGAAGTTGTAGACCGTGATGGTCCTTTACCTGTAAATACTTCAGTGTATGTTTCCTAATAATAATATTCATTTACATAACTGCAGCCTAATTATCAAAATCAGAAATTAACATTGATATAATATCATTATGTAATAAACAGGGCTTATTCAGACTGTTAATTGTCCCTGTAATGTCCTTTTAGAAACTTTCTTATTCTATTTTGGTAAAAACACTTGACCATGAGATCTCTTCTCTTAACCAACCTTTTTTTTTTTTTTTTAAGATTTTATTTATTTATTTGACAGAGAGACACAGCGAGAGAGGGAACACGAGCAGGGGGAGTGGGAGAGGGAGAAGCAGGCTTCCCGCGGAGCAGGGAGCCCGACGCGGGGCTTGATCTCCCAGGACCCCGGGATCATGACCTGAGCCGAAGGCAGACGCTTAACCGGCTGAGCCACCCAGGTGCCCTTAACCAATCTTTTTTTTAAGTAGACCCTACCACCAGTGTGGGGCTGGAACTCACCACTCCAACATCAAGAGTCACACACTCTAGAGACTGAACCAGCCAGGCACCCCATCTTAACCAGTTTTTAAGTATACCATACATTATTGTTGACTGTAGGTACAATGTTTTACAGGAGATCTTTAGAGTTTATTCATCTTTGACTGAAACCTTATGCCCCATGATTAGTAACTCCCTCTTTCCCCCTCTCCTCAACCCCTGGTAACCTCCATTCCACTCTGATTCTATGAATTTGACTATAGTAGACACCTCATGTAAGTGGAATCATGCAGCATTTGTCTTTTTATGACTAACTTATTTTACTTAGCATCATGTTATCAAAGTTCATCCATGTTTTACATATTATAAAATTTCCTTCTTTTTAAAGGCTGAATAGTATTCCCGTGTATGCCCATATCACATTTCCTTTATCTACTGATCTATTGACATTTAGGTACGTCTCACGTATTAGCTACTGTGAATAGTTCTGCAGTGATGATCAAAAGAGTACTAATGCCTCTTCTGGATCCAGATTTCAATTATTTTAGATAAATACCCACAATTTGGGTATTGTGGATTGTGGGATTATATGCTAGTTCTATTTTTAATTTTTTAAGGAAGCGCCATTCTGTTTTTTATAGCTGATGCACCATTTTGCATTCCAACCAACAGTTGCAATTTGTCCACATCCTGACCAATACTTGTTGTATTTTATTCTTTTGATAATAGCCACCCTGACAGGTGGATTGAAAATATCTCATTGTAGTTTAATTTGCTTTTCCCTCATTATTAGTGATGTTGTGCATCGTTTATATACCTGTTGACTATTTGTACGTTTTCATCAGAGATGTCTATTCAAGTCCTTAGCCCATTTTTAAATCAGGTGATCAGTTTCGTTTTTTTTGTTTTGTTTTGTTTTGTTTTGTTTTTTAATTGAGTTGTAGGAATTCCTTACCTATTTTGGAGATTAATCCTTTGTCAGACACGTGGTTTGCAAATAATTTCTCCCATTGTGTTAAGTTGCTTTTTCAATCTACCAGGAGATTTGTTTCCACTCATTTTTTTCTTTCTGTTATGCAGAAGACTTTCCGTTTGATGTGGTCCCACTTGCTTATTTCTGTTCTTGTTGCCTTTGCTTTTGGTGTCCTATTCAGAAAATCATTGCTAAGACCAGTGTCATGAAGCTTTTCACTAGGTTTTTATCCAGGATTTTACAGCTTCAGGTCTTACATTTAAGTCTTTAATTCATTTTGAGTTGATTTAAGGATTCAATTTTATTCTTTTGCATGTGAATATCTAGTTTTCCCAGCACTGTATATTGAAGATACTATCCTTTCCCCACTGGTATTCTTGGCATCCTTGTCAAAGATCAGTACCATATATGCATGGATTTATTTCTGGGCTCACTATTCTGTCCCATTGGTTTATATGTCTGTCTTTATGCCAGTACCCTATTGTTTTAAAACTGTGGCTTTGTGATATGTTTTGAAATCAGGAAGTGTGATGCCTTCAGCTTTGTTCTTCTCAAGGTTGATTTGACTATAAGTGGTTCGATATGAAACTTATAATAATGTTTCTATTTCTGTAAAAAATACCATTGGGATTTTGATAGGGATTGCATTGATCTTTAGATTGCTTTGGGTAGTATGGACATTTAAACAGTGTTAAATCTGCCAACCCGTGAACATGGGACATCTTTCTGTTTGTGTCTTGTTTAACATCTTTCATCAGTGTTATAGTTTTCTGTATACAAGTCTTCCTTCCACTTCCTCAGTTAAGTTTATTCCTAGGTATTTTACTCTTTTTGGAGCTATTATAAATGGGATTGTTCTCCTAATTTCCTTTTCAGATAGCTCATTGTTAGTGTATAGAAACATAACTAACTTTTGTATGTTAATTTTGTATTCTGCAACTAAACTGAATTTATCCATTAATTCTAACAGTGTTTTAATGAAGTCTTTAGGGTTTACAATTCTACTTTTTTCTTACTTTCTGGATGCCTTATTACCTATTTTTTGGATGCCTTTTATTTCTTTTTTCTTGCCTAATTGCTCTGGCTAGAACTCCTACTACTATGTTGAATGGAAGTGGTCAGAATGGGCATCCTTGCCTTGTCCCTGCTCTTAGAGGAAAAGGTTTCAGTTTTTCACTGTTGAGTATGATATTAGCTGTCGACTTTTCATATACAGACTTTATTATATTGAGGGGCTCTCCTTCTATTCCTAGTTTGTTGGGAGCTTTTATCATGAAAAGGTGTTGAATTTTGTCAAATGCTTTTTCTCTGTCTTTTGAGATAATCATATGATTTTTATCCTTCATTTTATTAATGTTGTGTATCACATTGATTGATTTGTGGGTATTGAACCATCCTTGCATCCCAGGAATGAATTCCATTGGTCATGATATATAATCCTTTTAATGTATTATTGGGTTCAGTTTGCTAGATTTTGTTTAAATTTTCTGCATCTATATTCATCAGGGATATTGGCCTGTCGTTCTTTTCTTGTGATGTATTTGTCTGGTTTTGATAGTGGGGAAATGCTGACCTCATAAAATGAGTTTAGAAGTATTTCCTACTCTTCAGCTTTTGGAAGAGTTTGAGAAAGATTTACATTAATTGTTTTTTAAGTGTTTGGTAGGATTCGCCTGTGAAGCCATCTGGTTCTGGGCTTTACTTTGTTGGGAGAGTTTTGATTCAATCTCCATAATGTTTATAGGTCTGTTCAGACTTTCTATTTTTTCACGATTTAGTCTTGGCAGGTTATATGTGCCTAAGAATTTATCCACTTCAGGACGCCTGGGTGGCTCAGTTGGTTAAGCAGCTGCCTTTGGCCCAGGTCATGATCCCAGGGTCCTGGGATCGAGTCCCATATCGGGCTCCTTGCTCAGCAGGGAGCCTGCTTCTTCCCCTCTCCCCCTATGCTTGTGTTCTCTCTGTCAAATAAATAAAATCTTTAAAAAAAAAAAAGAATTTATCCACTTCTGGGTTGTCCAGTTGGTGGCATTAATTGTTCATAGTTAGCTCTGATGATCCTCTTTGTCCCTGCGGTACCAGTTGTCACATCTCTTCTTTCATTTCTGATTTTATTTGAGTCTTCTCTCCTTTTTTACTCATTAGTTTAGCTAGTGTTCATCAATATTTATCTTTGCAAAATGAACTCTTAGTTTTGCTGATTTTTTCCTATTGTTTTCCTAGTTCTCTATTGCATTTATTTCTGCTCTATTTTTTTACTATTTCCTTCCTTCTGCTAACTTTGGGCTTACTTTGTTTTTCTTTTTTTTAGTTCCTTGGGGTATAAAGTTAAATTGTTTATTTTAAGTATTTCTTCTTTTTTAATGTAAGCATTTATTGCCATGAACTTCTCTCTTAGTACCACTTTTGCCACATCCCGTAAGTTTGGGTATCTGTATTTTTGTTCTTGTTTCTCAAGGTTTTTTTTCTAATTTCTGTTTTGATATTTTCTTTAACTCAGTGGTTGTTCAGTAGTGTATTATTTAATTTCTACGTATTTGTGAATTTTCCAGTTTTCCTTCTGCATTTGATTTCTAATTCTATTCCATGGTAGTGAGAAAAGGTAATTGGTATGAATTCAATCTTCTTAAATTTGTTAGGACTGGTTTTGTGACTTAATATATGATCTGTCCTGGAGAAAAATCCATGTGTATTTGAGAAGAATGTATTCTGATGCTGTTGAGTGAAGTTTATATGACCTTTAGGTCTATTAGGTCTGTAGTGTTATTCAAGACCTCTGTTTCCTTACTGATATACTTTGATTGACATACTTTCTGGATGCTCTTGTATTGCTATCTATTTCTTTCTTCAGTTCTACCAACGTTTCCTTTATATATATTTAGATACTCTGATATTGGGTGCATATATATTTATAATTGTTATATCATCCTTGTGGATTGATCCTTTTATCATTATAAAATGTCCTTCTCTGTCTCTTGTGGCATTTTGACTTTCTCTCTCTAATATTATATTAAACATTTATTTTTAAAGATTTTATTTATTTGACACAGAGAGAGCAACAGCGAGAGAGGGAACACAAGCAGGGGGAGTGGGAGAGGGAGAAGCAGGTTTCCCACTGAGCAGGGAGCCTGATGCGGGGCTCGATCCCAGGACCCTGGGATCATGACCTGAGCCGAAGGCAGACACTTAACGACTGAGCCACCCAGGCACCCCTCTAATATCATATTAAATATAATACTTACTCTAAGTATTGCCATCCCTGCTCTCCTTTGGTTACCATTTGCATGGAGTATCTTTTTCCATCCCTTCACTTGCAGCCTATGTGTGCCTTTACATCTAAAGTCAGTTTCTTGTAGACAGTATATAGTTGGGGTGTTTTGTTTTGTTTTGTTTTGTGAGAAAGAGTGTGGGGAAAGGGGCAAGGGGAGAAAGAATCCTAAGCAGGCTCCACGCTCAGAATGGAGCCTAACACAGGGCTTGATCTCATGACCCTGAGATCATGACCTGAGCTGAAATCAAAAGTCGGATGCTTAAAGGACCAAGCCACCCAGGCGCCCCAATTGGGTCTTGTTTTTTAGCCATTGAGTCTGTATTTTTTGTTTGGGGAGTTTAAACCATTTACATTGAAAGTAATTGTTGGAGCTGGGCGAAGTCCCCGGGGGAGGTCTGCGCAAGCGCAGAGCTGCGAGGGGCGAGTATGGGCTGGTGGAGGGGCTTGGCTTGAGGGTTGTAGGGTTGTTCTGTTACCGGGTTATTTCTAATTGCAAAATCTTATAGGCATTTAAGAAAAAAAAAAAAAGTTACTGAATTAAAAAAAAGAAAGTAATTGTTGATAGGAAGAATTTTACTATTGCCATTTTGTTAGTTGTTTCCTGTTAATCTTGTAATCATTTGGTCTCTTATTCTCTCTTGCGGTCTTCCTTTATGTTTTGTTGCTTTTTAAAATTGATATGCTTTTATTCCTTTGTCTTTTTCTTTTGTGTCACTTCTTTAGGTATTTTTGTGTATGTGTGGTTATCTTGGGGCTTACATAAAGTATCTTATAGTTGTAACAGTCTGTTTTAAGCTAAAAACAATGTACATTCAATTGCAAACAAAAACTCGACACTAACTTCTCCCACCACTTTTTTTTTATAAACATTTTTTTTTTTTTTTTAAGTAATCTCTACACCTGACGTGGGGCTTGGGCTCATGACCCTGAGATTGAGGGTCACAAGCTTTTCCAAGCGAGGCAGCCAGGAGCTCCTCCCACACACTATGTTGTTGTTGTTACAATTTACATCTGTCCATATTGGGTATCTTCTAAACATATTTTTAGTTATAGTTATTTTTGATAATTTTGACTTTTAACTGTTATGTGGAATTAAAAATGATTTGTTTACCATCATTATAGACATAGAGTATTCTGTACTTGCCTATGTATTTACTTTTACCTGCGAGTTTCATACTTGATGTTGTTGTGTTGCTATTTAGCGTCCTTTCATTTCAACTTCAAGAGCCGTCTTTAGCATTTCTTGTAAGGCAGGTCTAATGATGATGGACTCCTTCAGTTTTTGTTTATCTTGGAAAAATCTTTATTTCTTCATTTTTGAGGAGAGTTTTGCTAGGGATAGTAGTTTTTGTTGGTAGTATTTTTCTTTCTGCACTTTGAATATATCATCCCGCTCCCTTCCCATCTGCAAGGTTTCTACTGAAAAATACATTGAGTCTTATGGGGGCACTCTTCTCTTTCTGCCTTCAAAATTCTTTGTCTTTGACTTTCGACAACTTAATTAATTAATTAATTAATTAATGTGTCTAGGTGTAGATTTCTTTACGTTTCTCTTATTTTGTGTTCTTGGGGCTTCTTGGATCTGGATGTCCCTTTCCTTACCCAGATTTGGAAGTTTTCAGCCGTTATTTGTTTGAATAAATTTTCTGTTCCTTTCTCTGTCCTCCTTCTTGTATTTCCATAATGTGTGTATTGTTCTGTTTGATGGTGTACCATAATTTTCTTAAGCTTTCTTCACTTTTTTTCATTCTTTTTTCTTTTTGCATCTCTGATTCAATTACTTCCAGTGACCTTTTCAAGTTATCTTATCCTTTCTTCTGCTTGATCCAGCTGCTGTTGAACCCTTCTAGTGAATTTTTCGGTCCAGTTATTGTGTTCTTCAAGTCTATGATTTATGTCTGGTACTTCCTAACATTTTCTCTCTCTTTGTTAAAATGCTTACTTCGTTCATGCATTGTTCTCTTGACCTTCATGAGCCTCATTATGAGAGTTATTTTTAATTCTTTGACAGGTAAATCATGTAATTCTACTTCATTACTGTCAGTTACTGGAGATTTACTGTTCCTTTGTTTGGAACATCTTTATTTGGTTCTCCATTTTCCTTGACTCTCTGAGTTGGTATTTGCACATTAGACAAAGCACTAACCTCTCTCAATCTTTATGGCCTAATGTGGGAGAAGACCTCCACTGATCAGCTCAGCCAGAGATTCTGGGTGTCTCTACAACTCCTTCCCCAGGGAGAAGTAGGCAGTTTGGTTTTTGTCTGCTCTGTGCTGGGGTGGGTGGGGAGTTATTGCTTCTACCTGCCCACGCCTCTGTGTCCATTCTCCTGTGGGTGCCTAGACTGTACCAGATCCATCAGAGTAACAGGACTGGTGATATAGGTGCCAGTTATTTGGGAAGCCCAAAAAGTTGGGGCTCTGGGCACGTGAATCACTCCTTTCCTCCCCAGGGGGAACCTGAGAGCTGGGATTTTTTTCCTGTCTGCTAGCGTTCTATGCTGATCAGGAGGGAGGACTGTTGACACCTACCAGCCCAAGCTGCTGCCTCAGTTCTCCCCCAGATGGAAAAACTCTGCGAGAAGTGTCACAGCTCCAAGGATGGCAAGACAGAAACCAATTCTCTGGGGAGCCCCATTGGAAAAGTTGGGGTTCTGAAGGCACAAATTAGCCTTTACTCCCCTTGTATGAAGCTGGGAGTTAGGGGGTGCTTTCCTGATTGTTTGGCACTAGACCACGGGCAGGGTCTCTGGTGAGAGGGTATTCTGAATCTCCCTACCAGCTTCAGTGAGGCTGGTTTTATAGTCCCCTGGGGTGCAGGAGTCTTTCTGTTAGTTTCTGATTTCTCTGAAAGGGAATCTGTCCATGAATGATTGCTGAATAGTGCATTGTGGAGGGAAGGAGGCGCCAAGCTTCTTACTCTGCCATATTGCGATGTTAGTCTCCCTCCCCCTACAATGCCTTTTTAGCAAAAGAAAATCTTTGATTATGTGCTGAATTCAGCTGTCATTCTCTTTCATCTCCTTTCATCTGTAGGCTTTGTTTTTCTTTTATGACATTGGCATTTTTGGGGAGTACAGACCAGTTATTTTGTAAAATATTCCATAATTTGGGTTAGTCTGCTGTCTCCTCACAATTAATTCAGGCTGTGTATTTTGGGTGGGAATACAAGACAACTGATATTGTGTCTTTTTCAGTGCATCATATCAGTGGACATAAAATGTCAGTTGTCCCATTACCGGTGATGTTAATTTTGATCATTTGCTTATGATGATGTCTGCCAGGCTTCTCCATAATTCTTTTATTATTACTATTATTATTATTATTATTATTGCAGTTAGTATCTTAGGAGGAGACTATGTAAATATCGTGTTCTCATTCAACTTTGACCTATTTATCACTCACTGATGATCCTTGCCTAAATCAATTAATGTTATGATTTCCCAGTGGCGATTTTCTTTTTTTTTTTTTTTAAAGATTTTATTTATTTGACAGAGACACAGCGAGAGAGGGAACACAAGCAGGGGGAATGGGAGAGGGAGAAGCAGGCTTCCTGCCGAGCAGGGAGCCCGATGCGGGGCTCGATCTCAGGACCCTGGGATCATGACCTCAGCTGAAGGCAGATGCTTAACAACTGAGCCACCCAGGCACCCCCCCAGTGGCGATTTTCTAAATCCATCATTCTTTCTACATTTATCATTTGACTTCTTATTATAAGAAGAAGAATATTTCTTTCTTCTTTATTGACTTATTTGTATGGACTCATTCATAGGTTGTTATGTATTCAATAGGTTATAACCCATTACTATCAGTATTTATTTTGATACTTCTTAATCTGAAGCACAATTCAGAGTTCAATGTAGGAAACGGGACGCACTCGAAATGTTTTAAGCGGGAAGGATTTAAAAACAGTAAGTTGGATACTACAACGGTAAGCTGGTGGTTAGTACGAAATCAGCAGAAGTGATTGAGAAACAGACTTTAGCCCAGACTTTCAAGTGTGACTCCAAACAATACCTATGGGGCCTCGTTAGTGCTCTCCCCTGATCTAAAAAGTGTCCATGCATGGAAGTGATCTGCAAGGCAAGCTAGTAGTAACACTGCTGAGGCCCCGAATGTGCCACTGTCCCTGCGGTCTGGGGAACACGAGGTTCAGGTTAGGAGACTGCTTTCTCTGTAACTCTGCCATTACTTTCTCCTCTTTCCAGAGGGGGCTTGTAACACTGCCGTGTTGGGGTTAATGTAAAGCATGAACTCAGCCATGGTACCTGGCTTGCTAAAACGTTAACCGGGAGGCTGCTGGGGGCGAGGGAAGGTTTCGCAGGAGGGCGCAGGCCTTTGGAATGCTGAGGCCCTCGTTAGTGCTCTGCCGTGGGAATGCCGCTGGGAGTTGCCTTCCCGAACTTTCTTAGCCCAAAGAGCCGCCCTGGGATCCAAGAGATGTACGCATTGTCCCCTAGGCTACGTTTAGCAGAACTGGTAGAACAAGATGATCAGCTGATCAGTGTATCGTTATCTTTCCTGTAAACAGATCCTCCTAGTTCCAGTAAGACCCCTTGTCACACATCACGTGCTTGAGAAACAGTGATAAGGATTTGTGATTCTCCTGAAGGACCAGTAAAAGCGGGAGCAAAGAAGAGCGAAGGGTCTTCGTCTCTGGGCGGGGACCCCTTGCCTTCTCTCTTTCACTGCGGAGTCTGGAGTCATCTTGCATCTTCGCCGGGGCCTGCTGGCCATTCCCAACACTGCAGAGAAAGCACAGGTCCACGATCTTGCTTGGCCAGCAGGGAATTGCCAGCATCAGCAGGATAATACCGTTTTGTAAATCTCGAGAAGTGTGCCTAATAATTGTTGTAATACCTTTTGTGTAAAGATCCTTAGGTAAAAGGGGCTCTGGGAAATACACTCGTAGCTTTCCAAGCCCTCCAGTCAGCCAGAAGAGTGTGCGAATGGATGCTGACTGCCAATACGTATCCAAGGAACGTAACTCCTTTATCCCTGGCATGTGAAGAGAGTAACAATACCGTGTTATTTTTAGAAATTGCTTCCTGGATAGCATTTAGAATTGCATCCGTTTCTTGGGCTGCCATAACAAAGTCCCTCAGACGAGATGGCTGAAACAACAAATTTATTTTCTCACCACAATTCTTGAGGATCGAAGTCTGCAGGTCTTGGCTGAGTCATTGCTAAGGCTTGTCTCCTTGTCTCCCTGGCTCGTGGATGGCCAGCCTCTTCCAGCATCTGTGTGTGGTCTTGCCTTAGGGTCTGTGTGGTAATGTCTTCTTTTTATAAGGACACCAGTTATATTGGATTAAGGCCCACCCTCCTGAGCTAACTTTAACCTAATTACATCTTCTCTTCAGATCGCAGAAATCTTTCACCTTTAACCTAATTACATCTTTAAAGAGCCTATCTCTAAGGACAGTCACGCTCTGCGGTACTGGAGGGTAGGACTTCAACATTTGAATTTTGGAGAGACACAATTCAGCCCATAACAAGGATTAATTAATGCACATGTGGAATTTTCTTCAAACAAGTTTCTTTCATTTGCTCATTCACTCACTATCTTACTAATTTATTTACTCTTCCTTCCATCCTTCCTCAGAAAGTGCAAGTGCCATTTCATTTCTTTCGATTTAACAGTATTTTGAACAGATGTTAATATCTTGTCTGAAACTCTCATTAGCCAAAGAGCACTTGTTTTGAATTCAATCAGATGAATTATAATATATTAATAACTTTGTACTTTCGATAGGGATTTGAGCTAAAATGTCTAATAATTCCAATAAAATATTATTAGCAAACTGGAAAGGTAGAATTATGTTTCAGGGCACAACTTAAGAAAGCTTCAATGACTGAGTGAAACATCACTTAAGAGTTTCTGTGATATTGTGATTCATAATAAGAAATATATATTTGATCCTTGTCCCTATTCCTGGCACAGAGTTCCTAAAACCCTTATAAAATCGCCCCCCCCCTTTTTAAATCTTTTTAAAGATTTACTTGTTTTAGAAAGAGTGCGAGTGCAGAGCCCAACGCAGGGCTTGATCCCATGACCCTGAGATCATGAGGACCTAAGCTGAAATCAAGAGTCGGCTGCTTAACTGACTGACCCACCCAGACACCCTCCCCCCTTATAAATTTTAAGTGATAAGAGCACTAGGAGCATTTTTGTTCTAATGAGGTGACTCTGTATGGCTCCTTGGTGGGGCCTTGTCATCAGAAAGACTAAGCTTAGATTAGAAGCTTGGGATTTTCCTCATCCCTGCCTCCCACCTTCCATTTTCCGGACAGGACCGAGGGGCTGCAAATTGAGTTAATAATTGATCATACCTACATGAGGAAGCCTCCATAAAATCCCCAAACTATGGGGTTTGGGGGAGTTTCCAGGCTGTTGAACACATCCAGTCAGGGAGGGTGACACACCCCTACTCTAAGGGGACAGAAGCTGCCGTGCTCGGGATTCTCCCAGACCTTGCTCACCCTGTGTATCTCTTCATCTGGCTGTTAATCTTTGTCCTTTATCATATCCTTGAATAAACTGGTAAATGTGTTTCCCTGAGTTCTGTGAGCTGTTCTAACAAATAATCAGGAGGTCACGGGAACCTGTGATTTGTAAAGCCAAGTCAGACAAGCTGTGGGGAACCTGGGCCCCCCAGTTTTTGCATCCGGCATCTGAAGTAGGAGACAGTCTCGTGGGACTGAGCCCTTAACCTGTTGGATCTAACTATATCTGTCAGAATTGAGTTAAATTGTAAGACACCGGCTGCTTAATATGGGAAAACCCCACCCACACCCGGTGTCAGAAGTGTTGTGAGTGTGGTTGTCATGTAAGAGTAGAAGAGAAACCTCGGAGGGGACGAAGGTGTTCCTTATAGCACCTGGTGGACAAGACAGTGCAAAGCACTGACTATGTCACTCACAGTTGGAAAGCAGGGAGCCTGACAGACTTAGAGAAAGAACATCTCTTCTCTGCACCTGAGGTTTGAGACATAACTGTCAATTCCTTCTTTCTCTTTCTTTCTCTTTCTTTCTTTACCTAGAAGTACAAAGTTACTAATATTTATAATTTGATTGAATTCAAAACAAGTGCTCATTGGCTAATGAGAGTTTCAGACAAGATATTAACACCTGTTCAAAATACTGTTGAATGCAAAGGAATGAAATGGCACCTGCAGTTCATTTTAGATCGAAACACTACCTGCCACACACACCCAGTTACATAGATCATCATTGGCATCGTCAACAATCAAGGTTCCCTCAGTAGAGGCTCTACCTTTGTCCCAACTGTTGGGTAGATGAAGAATAAATTTGCTTATTTTCTAATTGGTTTCCTTTAGAAATTGATTTGTACAAGCTTCTTTTTTAGTTTTAATAACAACTTTCATCATATCTAGCATATGTAAATATACTTAACAGTTTATCCCTAGTTTATCAGTTTGTCACAAGGTTCATTTTAAATTTGATCCAGGCAAGTGAATCAATATTTGTATTTATGTAGGGTTTTGTGGGGGTTTTTTGTGTGTCTCAAGTAGGCTTTCCCTATAGAAAGTTCAGGTACTTTAATTTCAATTTTATGGAGAGACCAGTCTCTGTTTCTTAACCTCACAATATCTATTTGTTTTTAATTTTTAAAATTTTTTATTCTTATGTTAATCCCCATACATTACATCATTAGTTTTAGATGAAGTGTTCCATGATTCATTGTTTGTGCATAACACCCAGTGCTCCATGCAGTCACAATATCTATTTTTATCTTCCATATTAAAAAATGTTAAATAAATTACAATTGCTCAGTCTTAACACATAAAAGATGAACTTAATTGTTGCTCAGGCAAAGGAGGGGGGGAATGCAAAGAGAAGTACAGGCTTTGACCAAACAAAGCAAGAGGCAGAGTTATAGAATTTGGGGGTAGGGGTGGGGGTGAAGTTTAACTTTTTGATTTAATATCATTTGATTTCGTTTAATTGAAGCAGAGTTTTATAGAATCAAAGCAAAGCAGGACTGTGAGTAAAGTGGCAGCATCCTGTTTTCTTAAAACTACAGAGTTATGAGAAATTTTAAAAGATGTTCCTGAATCCTTATTGAAACTCTGGGAAGTGGTTGGAAGTCGAGTCTGAGTTTCTATGTCGAAGTCATGGCAAAGCTTTTGTTAAAGCCTCCGTCACCTGAGCCACATCACTCAGATAACCAGGATACTCTATTTTTACTGATAGGATTTCCAAGAACAAACTTCTCAGCCTATGTTTTTAGAGAACACTGTTCTTTAGCCTGTGTCCCTGGTGACAGTTGATAAAAGCCATTTTGTCTACTTTACAAAAAGAACCAAGGAGAAGCTAATAAAACCCCCTCCCTCTCTGCCTAGATTTCTAGCCATGTCTCTTTTACCTCTTATACCTGAAGACTGTTCTTTGCCTACAATTTCTCCTAGGCACATTCTCAGCAACCAACTAATTAGAAATTAGTCATGCTTTCGCCCATGTAAACCAATGGTGCACTTTCTATTCAGCGGTTGACTTCAAATATGAACTCTTCTAAAATAGAAGGAATGAGAAAAAACATTTTTTATGGCTCGGTAAGGTAGAAGCACTTGTGACCAGGGTCAAGGAATTGTTGAAAAAGCATAGTTGCAGGAGTGGAAACAAACCAGTCCATGGTCTCCCCCTAATGTCTCTTAACTATCCTCCAAAACAGGGATAGAGCACCAGTCTGAGTGCTCTTGGCAGTGGTAGCAAAGTGTTTTTTTTTTCAGCAGCGAATTTGACTAACTAGAACGAAGTGTGATTTACTTGTTTAAAGTTTAAATTGCTTGGAAATACCAAAAGTCCTAAAAACCAAGTATGTCTGCTTTAAGATGAGCATTGTTTAAACTGCTTGGAAATACCAAAAGTCCTAAAAACCAAGTATGTCTGCTTTAAGATGAGCATTTCAAAAATGTACCCAACGGGCAACAAGAGACTGGAGATGCCGGGGATTGAACCCGGGGCCTCATACATGCAAAGCATGTGCTCTACCACTGAGCTACATCCCCAGGCCTACCCAAGCTGTGTGGTGTAAAAATACCTTTCTTTAGGAATATACATCGACTTTTCCCTAAAATGTATTTTGTTATACTTTGATGTGCAAGAATAATATGAATTTTATAGGTCTTGAATGTTGGAAAGAAGGTGTTTGTGAATTAATATCACTAAAGGCTTTAGATTCATCTGAATCTGCCCAGGCCCAGCTCAGAAGCAGCAGGGACAAAACTGGCTTCTATCCTAGCAATCACCACGAATACAAGTCATTCAGATCAAAAGCCTCTTGGACAGGCCGGCATCAGAAAAAATAGAACCATAGATGGCCACAGCAAACCACTGGAAAATGTCACGGTGTAGAGTACAAAATCCCACTGGAGGAGCCTCTCCAGCCGGGTAAAGGACTGGGATAGACTCATTTTGCAAGGTGCATTCAGTCTCAGGTTCCAGGCCTGGCATTGTCCATAATCTCCGCCTGGCAGAAGAAGGAAAAGCCCACTCCGTAGATTGGGTGAGTAAACCTGTATCCCGTGGAATAAAAAGCGTAAGAAAAATGCTGATGATTCAAATATAAACCCAGGTTTTTACAGTTTAGAAACAGGTTTCGGTGTCAGGCATTGGTTCTGTCAGGCATTTGGACCACCCAGCACCAGCATCACCCGAGATCCTGCTAAAAATACAGATTTTCGGGCCCCGGCACGGACGGAGGAGTCAGGAACTCCGGGCGTGGGGGTGCAGCCATCTGTGGTCTGGTGAGACCCGGGAGGTGATGCTAATACTACACTCCAGAACCACTGGGATTCGGGAACACATTACTACATCATTCTCTAACGACGCAAGACTAAGGTGTTTCCAACGCTTAAAGATAAAATAACATATTAGGCCTGAATTTTAATGAATACGTAAGTGCGTGAGGGAAATCTGATTTTTGAATTTAGTTTTTAAATATACTGTGAAAAATAGTATGTGAATAATTAAAATGTTCATTTTTGAAACTTAATGAGTTGTACACGAACGCACAACCAGCGGCAGGTGTATCTCTTGATACTCGGAAGCCCTTGAATATGAGATACTCTCTCCGCGAGCCAGTCGAAGAGAAGAGGAAGATAAAGATGAGTAAGAACAGCCGAACAGCAAAACGCCCAAGTGACGCAGGGAGCGGTCCTGCTGTTGGACACAGCGGGGCACGCGGAACATCGGCCGAGGACCCCCCCTGAGAGCGCCCGCGTCACCGCCGCGTGGAAGGAAGAGGGGCCGCGCGCCTCCGACTTCGCCCAGCCGTCGCCGCGGGCAGCAGCGCGCACGGGGGGCACGGTCTAAGGACGTCTGTGAGCGCAATTACCAAAAATTCCTCGTTCGTGGGGAGCAGGCGCAACCCCTGGCTGCCACCACGAACGGGATTCAAGGGGGCAAAGACTAGCACCTGCCCTGTGGGGCGGTGGGGCGCGGGCTGAGCGTCGGAAGGCTTGGAGACCCCGCGGGGCTCAAACCCGCACTGTCTGTCTCAAGAACTGGGTAACGCGGGCGTCCAGGGGTCACGTACGCGCCTCATTCCTTACCTCGGTGCACCGGAACCCCCGCCCCGCCGCAGAGAACCGCCTGCCGGCGCTAGTCACGCATCGCGGGGAGCTTCCGTGCGCGTCGGGCCCTGGGCCGCGCCGCAGCCTCCCGCCGGGGGGACGCTGGCCATTCGCGCGCCCGCCGCCCTCCTTGCACGCGGCGGCCGGTTCCGAGCTCCTTCTCCCGCACAGAGCCTTTGTGACCTTTAAAATCTCACCGACGCACATGGGTGAGGGAGCGGTGCGGGGGGCCTCCCTGGGGTCTCGGAACGGGCAGGTGCGCGCGAGCCCGCTCTTCAGCTTCGGGTTATCAGCCAGGCGGATTTCCTCTGGGAAAACGGACAAGGACGACAGCGACGACGACTCTCGCTTCCTCGGCCGCACGCACCACGGTCAGGAGATCTTGGTTCGGGAATAAATGCAGCGATCTGAGTGGGGAAGGAGCGCGCTGTCACCGTCCCCACAAGGCGCCCTTAGACGTGCGGGCGGCGTCGTAGAGACAAGCCTGTGCCCTGAGAGAGCAAACCAGGTGAGGACTCTCACTAGCAGGTGTAAGGGGAGGGGACACGCGTGGCAGTTGGCCCGGGGTTCAAAGGAGCCCCACGGACGAAGGCGCCGGGAGAACGTCTGGCACCTCTGCAAACGCACGACGCAGAGGCGGCCTCAGCGGCGGGGCGACAGAGGGGTCCTCCCCGGGCCGGGTGGGGTGACGGGTCCTGCGCCGGAACACCAACCCAAACCTCGCTGATGGGGAGCACCCCTCGCAACACTTCCCAAGCCCAGCCGCTACCCGACACCTGAGCCCAGCGACCCGGAGCGCGCGACCCCGAGAGACCTCCGTGCAGCCTGGCCGGCGACTTGCTCCGAGGACCGGGCGGGGACAGGGACTGGGGAGGCTGAGAACCAGGGAGGGAGGCGGTGGCGCCACTGGACGAAAGACTTCACTCCCGGGGCAAACTCCGCGTCCGCAGGTGCCCTTCCCACCACCGGAGAAAAGCGACCACACAGCTCGGGAGCGAAGGGACTTCCCACTCGGGCGTTCCTTCACTCCCTGGGTGTCTGTGACGCGTGCCCTACCCTGGCCGGAAAGGGAGGAGGGAATTGGGACGAAGGCGAAGCGGCAGCCGTAGACTGGCCGGGCCCGCTCTCCCCGCGGAGCGCGCAGCTTGCGCAGGAGCGCACACCCCGCACCAGCCTGCGCGTCTGCTTGCTAGCTGGCTGCAGGGGGGCGGCTGCCGTCTGGGCCACCGCGGGACCCGGGCACGTTCACTGCACAACACAGAGGCCTTCGCGGTAGACGGGGACCACTAGGTGACCAGCGCGTCCTTCGGCCATCTGGGGCTGGCGCGCCGGGTCAGGCCCGCCGGGCTCCCCTCCAGCGGGACGGTCTCGCGCGGCGGGGGAGGCGGAGGTGCGGAGTGGGCCGGGCACTCGGCAGGGAGCTGGAGACTCGAGGGCACTGCTGTCGGGAGAGCGCGGGGACACTGTGCGCTTCCCTCGACCTCCCGTGCTGGTGAAGTAGGGTCGTGGGAGGTTTGCGCCGCGCGATCCAGGCGTACTCGCCGCCGCTCACGTGGCGGGGGGGCTTTCGGTGAGACGCACATCTTAGCCAGTCGTCTCGCGCCTCGCGGGAGGCGAAAACCACCACTTTACTGCTTCTTTGTAGACATTTGTATTCCTTTTTTGTGTCTCCCTTACTGGTTCCAAACGTGTCCCCTTAGGAGGGTCGACACGGCAGTGCCCAGGGGAGTTTTCAGACCGGCCGGGCCCCGTCGCTGCTCTGGGCATTTTCCGGGAGAGTCCAGTGCTTGCGAGGCCCCGGGAACAGCCGGCCTGGTAACAGAGCAAGGCTTGCTCCAACCGCAGAGGAGCGGCCTCGGCGGGAGGTAAACCCGGTGAGGCCCGGGACTCCGCCCGGAGGAAAGAGCCGGAGTGAGGGCGAGAAACTGAGGCAGAGCGAGGCACAAGTTGAAGCTGTGGCCTGGCTCCGAGCGCTGGGAGCGACACGGGGAGTCCTCGCAGCACCGGCCGACGCCAGGCCGGGCCTGCGGGGCACGTTAGTCCGCCCTCCTCCCGAGGGCCTGACGCCGAAATGAAGACCCCGCGAGCGCGGAGCGGGGACCACGCTTCGGTCGCTGAGGGGTGGCGCAGGTGTTGGCGTCGGGGACTGTGGACGGTCCTGAAAACACCCAGCGGTCGGCTCCCGAGCGCAGCGGCCTTCCGCACCCGGGAGGGTCGAGCACAGTGACACCCGGGGCCAGGGCACCCCCGCCCGGCGACGAGCTTGGCGAGCGTGAACTCGGGACAACCGGCAACGCATTTCAGACCCGCAGCTCCTTCGCCCGGGCGGCCAGCGAGTCCCCGCTCGGAGCCCGGACAGAGCCGCGCGGGGAACCTCTCTGGGGCGTCCGCGCGCCACCTTCGCGCAGAACTTCGGCCGCAATCGGAGAAGCGCCGCCGCTCACCGCTGCAAGCCCCAGATGGGCCTTTACTCACTTGGCCAAGCGCTGGTTTTCAGACCGCTGGGCCCCCAGCTTCGGATCAAGGACGCGGATGCTTTTCGTCTGCTGCGCCTCGCCAGGGCGCTCGTCCTACCGTCCTGAACTTACCTGTCTGTGTGGTTCTCAGTCTTCCTGCGGTCACAGCTGTCCTGAACGCAGTGCGCCCCGGTGTCCTCACCGCTGCTTCCCGCGTGGCTGCTCCGCGCCAGGCGCTGTGCTGCCGGCTTGGGGGCGGGGGGCGGGGAGGCCCACAGCCACCGCTTCTGCCCTTCTGAATCACCCGACTCGAGAGCGAAGCAGATTGGACCCAGTGGCGTAAATCTGCAAGTACAAACCGCGCTAAAGGACGTTACGGGGAGGTACAGGGAACTGTGGAAGGTGTGACTTGATGCGCGTTTGTTAAGTCCACTGGCTGTGTTTCTGTGAATGCGGGTTGAAGAAACCCGCGGAATCCCAGCCGCACGCCTTACCAGCAAGGCAGAACTATTGGTCGACAATGGAGGGGAAAAAGAGCGTCCGCGCCGTGGGGATGTAGCTCAGTGGTAGAGCGCATGCTTTGCATGTATGAGGCCCCGGGTTCGATCCCCGGCATCTCCACCTTCAGAAGGTCGGAGCGAGAGTTCCGACTGGCTTCTTATTTTACCCTTGGCAGGCCTTTCTTCAATTATTAAAGTTACTGAGGAAGGAGTTTTCCTCCAGCTGAAGTCCTTAGTAGCCTCAGAATTAAATTGATTTGAGACAGATTAACAGGGCGAAGAAAGAGTTTTATTACCTGTGCACAGAGACCCAAAAATAGAGGGACCTATTTCGGACAAAGAATAAATTTGTGAGGACTTGACAGGATAAAGAAAACAGATGCTTGGGAGCCTTATTTTAAGTGGACTTTGGGCTGAGGTAGATTTAGTAAAAAAGCAACAAGTTTTATTTATACAGCTGTCTCGATTTTAAATTTCCTATCTCTGGTGATAAGGGTGTCTTTAACTTCTTAGTGCAGGGAGGGGACCTTTCACATGAAAGATCTGTTTCCTGCTTCCAGGGGCCAGAGGAGGGTGTGATGTCCTTGCACCTGCTGTTTCCCCTGAGTAGCTTCTATTAAAAATAATTACTATGCCATAGAGGTCCATTTTGGGACAGGCTGCCCTGAGCTCTACAGTACTTAAATAAATAAGCTATTGGGGGCATTTAAAGTTAGGTGTACTAAATTACTGGGGAAGTTCAAATAATGCCAAATTCCTCCACTGAATAAAAATTATAAAGCTACTATATCAAAATCATGAAAATGCTTCAGAGCATGGAATACTACTCAGCTGTCAAAAAAATGGAACCTTGCCATTTGCAACAACGTGGATGGAGCTAGAGGGTATTATGCTAAGTGAATAAATCAACTGGAGAAAGACAATTATCATATGATCTCACTCATATGGAATTTAAGAAACAAACAGAAGATCATGGGGAAGGGAAGGAAAAATAAGAGGAAATCAGAGAGGGAGACAAACCATAAGACACTTTTTTTTTTTAAGTGACACAGCATTTTTTTTTTTTAAGATTTTGTTTATTTATTTGACAGAGAGGGCGAGAGCACAAGCAAGAGGAGTGACAAGCAGAGGGAGAGGGAGAAGCTGACTTCCTGCTGAGCAGAGAGCCAGGACGCTGGGATCATGACCTGAGCAGAAGGCCACTATTTCACTGGCTGAGCCACCCAGGCGCCCCCCATAGGATACTCTTAACTCTAGGAAACAAGCTGAGGGTCGCTGGAGGGGAGAGGGGTGGGGGGATGGGATAACTGGGTGATGGGCATTAAGGAGGGCACGTGATGTGATGAGCACTGGGTGTTACATGAGACTGATGAACCACTGACTTCTACCTCTGAAACTAATAATACACTATATGTTAATTAATTGAATTTAAATAAAAAATTTAAAAAATAGAATCATAAAAAAATACTTTAGAATATATTTAAATCTCATTACAAACAAAATGATTATAAAACCTTCCTCTAAAACAAGTTTCTGAATGGGGTTTACATGGAGGCAGATATCAGTTGAATGGAGGTGATGACTCAAGACCAGAAACAGAATTCTCTGCAGTACCACGGAAGATGAGCCTACCCTCTTTTCTTGCCTATTTGGATCATCCTCTCTTAACAATTAGACTTTGAGCTTTATATCAGGAACTGTCTGAGCAACTTACTTTAAAATACCTTTTCTTTTTATGCGGGTCTTTTACCAATATGCTACTTTTTTTCTGACTGTCGTACATAACAACCAAATTTTCGACTGCTTACTGAATAAGACATGGTCTTGAACAAGGAGCTATGCAAATCTGGTTAAAACTTGTTTTCCTTTGACCAAAGATTGGAGACAGAACAGACATAGTTGAGAGGATCTAATAGGTAGGAGAGTCTATAATGTGCGTGGATGGGATCCCAGTTCTATCTTTGTTATCTCTACTTTATGTCTCCCCCACCAAGGGGTAAGTGCAGCAAAACTTCTAGCTGCTCATCTGTCTGTTCATTCATTCATGGCTTATTTCCTTCCCCTTGTCAAGTCCCTGCTAGTTTTCACTTTCAAGCTTCCTTCCCACTTCCTGGCACAGTTTATCTCTAAGAAGCTATAGAAAGATGCGATTTTGTTGGCATTTTTTGTCAACGATCAGAAGATTCAGGAATACCTATCAGGGGGATGTGGTTAGTCTTGGAGGGAAGGCATCCTGTTGGAGGACCCAGATTGGACAGGACCCCCCAGCAGTTCCTTTTTCCATTGGCCCCTTCAAAGGTCAAGGCATGACCTGAATTCTGTAAACAAAACAAGGCTTTTGGCTTTGTCCCCTTGGCAACTCTCAAATAGAAGTACAGGCAGTTAAATACAGACTTACATGCCGTCACATTTATTGATTATCGATGTATCATTCCATGCGCTAGCTGGTCAGCAGGCTAGATGTGGATACCGACCGAGTAGGCTTCTGATCCCCGCAAGGGCCTCCGTGTATTTAATTTACCCTTTCACGTGAGTCTTCAGCATCTGTTTACTCTGGGTCCTGTCTGCCATCACATGATGAAAGTTTTCTCCCTTTTGGCTGAGGAAAAAATCTATTTTCAATTACTCTTCCATGATTTTCTTTTCGATAGACTACACCTGCTCTGGTGTAACAGCTGTTGACCTGAGGACTATCACTGAACGAGCTGAAGACCGAGGCCACACGGGCCATCTATGCTCATGGCTGTTCTTGTATTCTGTGACATATAGCACTGAACATTTACAAGTAACTTAAACTCCTTTCTTCATCCAGTCTGAAGAAGAAGTGTAGATGCTGAAGGGAAGCCACGCTGCCTCCCATGCTAGGACCTTGGATGCGGATGTCCCAGCTCTGCTGGGAGGGCAGAATAATGCATGGGTGCAAACCCCACTCGGTCGTTTATCTTGCAGTAACACTTTGATCTCTGCTGCAGGGGGGCCTTCATTCTAATTTCCCTTCTTCCCAGTTTCCTTTGAAGCTAGCTGCTTGTAAATGATACGCACCACGGGACATACACAGCTCTGGTAGGATGGATTCCCAGTGCAGGGTAGAGCAGGGCTTCCTCAGTCACAAGAACTGGTTCTGAAGGGAAAAGGCATCTCAGGCAAGAGGGCGCTGGGTGCATAAACTTGCTCTTCATATTTGCTCCACTCCGGCTGCCCTTCCAGCAGGCAAAGGAGTTATTATTATGTTTTTATGGCTGATATTTTGGTTCTGTTCTTTCATAATAATTACCAACATGACCCAGTTTTAGTAACAGCAGTCCAAGACCTCTTTCTTCCCTGTTAAATACACAGTGAATTAGCTGCCCCATCATCACCTCCATCATCACGATAATTTCATTACAACTGCACGTGTCAGCGCACAAGACACACACGGGGGCACCTGGGTGGCTCAGTCGGTTGAGCATCTGCCTTTGGCTGGAGTCGTGATCCCGGGGTCCTGGGATGGAGCCCCGCATTGCGCTCCCTGCCTCGAGGGGAATCTGTTTCTCTCTCTGCCTCTGTTCCCCCTGCTTGTGCTTGCTCTCTCTCTCTTTCTGTCAAATAAGTAGAAAAATAGAATCTTAAAAAAAAAAAAAAAGACTCAAGTACAGTCGGGAAGGTTGAAAGATGTGATAGATAAATTATAATACATCAAACTAAACATTTATTTTAATTGTATTCTTTAGTTATAAAGAAACTAAAGATTGTTAAAGATTTAGGATACCTTAGAAACAAAGGATACCTTAACAAAAATTAACACATCGATGACTGTGATGATTAGCTTTTCTGACAACTTCACTGGGCCATCGGTGTCCAGATGTCCGATTAAACATCTCCGGGTATGCCTGTGGCTTTTTCCAGGAGAGATTCTCATTGGAATTGGTAGACTGAGTAAAGCAGATAGCCTTCCCTGATACGGCTGGGCATCATCCAATCTGTTGAAGGCCAGAATGGAACAAAAAGGCAGAAGGTTGGGTTCACCTCCTCTCTGCCTGACTGTGGGAGCTGGGACATTGAGTTCCTGCCTTCAGGGCTCCTGGTCTCAGGTGATCAGCCTGGAATCAGAATCTCTATCATCCCCCTTCATCCCTCAGGCCATCACACTACACCACATATATATGAGCACCACCTAATACAACAACAGAGTGGGAGAAGTTACTTGCAATAATTAAAATTTCATTAAAAAATGAAATAATTTCTAGAATATTCAGAGAACAACTGCAAATCAATAATAAACCTGTCAACTCTTGACATTACTCAGATTTAATGCCTACATTGAGGTACATTTGATGGACAAAGAACTATATCTACTCGATGTGTATAGTGTGATGAGTTTGGACATAAGCAAATACCCATTTTACCATCACCACACACAAGGTCTCAACATATGCACTACCTCCCAAAGTTTGTGTCCTTTTGTTTTTTGAGTGTGTGTGTGAGAGAGAGAGACCTACCCTCTTAAACTCTGAAGTGCAGGATACCTTCTTGCTAACTGTGGGCTGACTTCTGTCATATTCATCTAGCACAACTGAAACCTTACACTCACTGAGCAGTAGCTCGCTCTCTCCTCCCCTCCACCGGTCCTGGCAATCCCGACCACATTCTCTGCTTCCATGAGTTTGACTGTTGCACACAGATGCCTCATGCAGGAATTGTCCTTCAGGATGGCTTATTTCCTTTAGCACAGGGTCTTCCAGGTCCATCCCTGTTGTCACAAATGGCAGGATTTCCTTTTTTTTTTTTTTTTAAGGCTGAACAATATTTTTCTATATATATATGCCAGAGTTTCTTTATCCATTCACCTGTCAGTGGATGCTTTGGTGGTTTCCATATCTTGACTCTCAGATGTCTTTTCAAAATCCTGTTTTCAATTCTTTGGGATATGTATCCAGAAGTGGGATTGCTGGATCATTTTGGAGTTTTGTTTTTCCTTTTTTTGAGGAGCATCCATACTATTTTCCATAGCTGCTGCACCATTTTACATTCTCACAGACAGTACACAAGGGTTCTAATTTCTCCATATTCTCACCAACATTTGTTATCTTTTTTAAAATAATAGCCATCCTGGGGCGCCCAGGTGGCTCAGTTGGTTAAGCGACTGCCTTCGGCTCAGGTCATGATCCTGGAGTCCTGGGATCGAGTCCCGGGATCGAGTCCCGGGATCGAGTCCCGCATCGGGCTCCCTGCTCGGCAGGGGGTCTGCTTCTCTC
Source organism: Mirounga leonina (assembly GCF_011800145.1). Lineage (NCBI taxonomy): Eukaryota > Metazoa > Chordata > Mammalia > Carnivora > Phocidae > Mirounga > Mirounga leonina. The sequence continues at coordinate 28,560,356 of NW_023270709.1, read as the reverse complement.
TCTGACCCTCCCCCGCTCATGTGCTTTCTCTCTCTCAAATAAATAAAAAAAATCTTAAAAAAATAAAATAATAGCCATCCTAACAGGTGCGACATGGTATCTCATTGTAGTTTTGATTTACATTGTACATATATCACCACATTGTACATTTTTAAAGAATTATTTATTTATTTGAGAGAGGAGTGGGGGAAGGGCAGAGGGAGAGGGAGAGAATCTCAAGCAGACTGCCCACAGAGAATGCAGCCTGATCTTACAACCCTGAGATCATGACCTGAGTCAAAGTCAAGAGTTGGCTCCTCAACTGACTGAGCCACCTATATCCGCATTTTAAATATATTACAATTTTATTTGTAAATTATGCCTAATTAAAAAACTATACACTGCAATGATTTTCTTTTTTTTTTTTTTTTTAAGATTTTATTTATTTATTTGACAGGGAGAGACACAGCGAGAAAGGGAACACAACCAGGGGGAGTGCGAGAGGGAGAAGCAGCCTTTCCGCTGAGCAGAGAGTCCCACGCGGGGCTCGATCCTAGGAGTCTGGGATCATGACCTGAGCCGAAGGCAGACGCTTAACGACTGAGCCACCCAGGCGCCCCACACTGCAATGATTTTCAAGAAACAGAAGCCATTCTTTGAGAAAAATGAAAATTAAATTTAACACCCCCTCTCCTCCAGCAACCCTCAGTTTGTTTCCTGAGATTAAGAGTCTCTTATGGTTTGTCTCCCTCTCTGGTTCCGTCTTGTTTCATTTTTTCCTCACTTTCCCTATGATCCTCTGTCTTGTTTCTCAAATTCCACATATCAGTGAGATCATCTGATAATTGCCTTTCTCTGATTGGCTTATTTCGCTTAGCATAATACCCTCTAGTTCCATCCACGTTGTTTGCAAATGGCAAGATTTCATTTTTTATGGCTGAGTAATATTCCAGTGTGTGTGTGTGTGTGTGTGTGTGTGTGTGTGTACCACATCTTCTTTATCCATTCATCTGTTGATGAACATCTAGGCTCTTTCCATAGTTTGGCTATTATGGACATTGCTGCTATAAACATCGGGGTGCACGTACCCTTTCAGATCCCTACTTTTGTATCTTTGGGGTACTCAGTAGTGCAATTGCTGGGTCGTAAGGTAGCTCTATTTTCAACTTTTTGAGGAACCTCCATACTGTTTTCCAGAGTGGCTGCACCAGCTTGCATTCCCACCAATAGTGTAGGAGGGTTCCCCTTTCTCCGCATCCCCGCCAACATCTGTCGTTTCCTGACTTGTTAATTTTAGCCATTCTGACCAGTGTGAGGTCAGAATGTAGTTTTGATTTGTATTTCCCTGAGGATGAGTGATGTTGAGCACTTTTTCATGTGTCTGTTGGCCATTTGTATGTCTTCTTGGAGAAGTGTCTGTTCATGTCTTCTGCCCATTTCTTTGAGAAAAATGAAAATTAAATTAAAAATATATTTAAATATATAATGTAAATAACAAATATTAAATGTAAACATTTTTAACTTTCTGTTTTGGACATTTTATTTTTAAGATTTTTTTTTAATATATAATCTCTACCCCCAGTGTGGGGGCTTGAACTCACAATCCCAAGACCAAGAGTCATACGACTGAGCCAGTCAGGCACCTCTGTTTCAGACATTTTAAAATAGAGCTTATACTATAATGAATACAGCTGCATTCAGTCACACAATTTCAGCATTTAACCATCACTTTGTTGTTCTTGTTCAACTTTACCAACTTTCACTTTTTATTTTTGCTTCCCCCTGGAAAACAAATCAAATTCCAAACATTATATTAATTTCAGCCATAAATATTTTCACATGGATAACTTTTAAAAACATTACCATAATAGTATCACAACCAGCAGAATTAAAGAAACTTCTTAATATAATCTAATGCTCAGTTCATGTTCAGTTGTTTCATTTTCCATTTATTTTGTTCGAATCCAGATCCAAACATGTTGCATTTAATCTCCTTGTATGTCATTTCATCTGTATGAGTTCTACCTCCTTTCCCCCCCTGATGCCATTTATTCTCTGAGGGTCAGTTTACCCAGGAGAATTTTTCACACTCTGGATCTGGCTGATTGCATGTGTTATTAAACAGATTCTTGTATTCCCAATACTTACTGTCAATAGATGGCTCCATTGGTTTGACTGGATAAAGCATTAATTTTTTAACTCAGGTGTTTCGTTGGTGGGGTTGGGTATGTTCTATTTCACTGCATCCACACGCACATGATGTGTAGTTCTCTTACTTTTAGTGTCATGGAATTAATCGTTGGTTTTAGGTGATGTCAACCCATTCCGTCCATTCTAGAGTTCCCCATCCAATTTCTCCTCATGGTTGTAGCCGCCATTGATGATTGTGACCTGGATGCATCGTATCTGTTGTAAACTGTTGACTCTAATTTTAATCATTCCTCCTGCATTTATCAGCTGTGACTCTTCTTTGGAGAAAATCTTTGCCTTATCAACTATATGTTTATCTTAAAAACATTCCAGGGGCGCCTGGATGGCTCAGTTAGGCATCTGCCTTCAGCTGGGGTTGTGATCCTGGGGTCCTGGGATCAAGCACCCTGTCTGGCTCCCTGCTGGGGGCAGGGAGTCGGCCTCTCCTTCTCCCTCTGCCCCTCCCCGCTCTCATGCTGTCTCTCCCTCTCAAATAAATCCATAAAATCTTTTTTAAAAATCCCATATTACTCATATAGGATAAGTACTTGATTTGTTTCCTTCATTGGTCAGCTTTCAAAATAATGAGTGCCATCCAAAAACCTCCAAAGGTTGGACTATTGCGTGTGAGTCTGTGTTGGTTTTACAACTAGGTCCTCTAAATTCTCTATTTGTAGTAGCTTTCCCACTTTGAAAGATGATTTCCAGATGTATAATCCTTCCAAGATATATGGAGAGAGCTTTATCACTTACTATCCAATACTTAATCCTCTATTTTTTCATATCTGAATGCCTTGATTAATACCTCCATCACAGAGGCATCTACCTGGGTGGCTCATTCGGTTAAGGTTTGGACTCTTGATTTTGGCTCGGATCATGATCTCAGGGTCCTGAGATTGAGCCAGGCATGGAGCCCCACATCTGGCTCAGCTCTGGGTGTGGAGCCTGCTTAAGATTCTCTCTCTCCCTCTCCCTCTGCCCCTTTCCCCATCTCTCTCTCTCTCAAAAAAAAGAAGAAATACCTCCATCACAGCATTAAACAGTAATGAAGATAACAGACATCCTTGTCTTGTCATAAAAAATTTTAAATCTGTTTGACACAAAACACCTTAAAGAGACTTAAATAGGTGGTAGAGATCACAAAAATCTCCTCACAATATATATTACACAGATTGTCTTCCAGAATAAAACAATCCCTAGAAATTAATAAATCTAAAGTGATGGCTCTCTCCATAGTGTCTATTCAACTAATATTGCAGACTGGCAAGTCGGCTTTGAGTTTTGAATTGGCTGGGGTCCGCAGGTGTTGTCGCGGGATGCTTGTTGGTTTGGGGGCAGTGGAGATGGTCCTCTAGTCACTTCTAAAATGAGCCTGACACGTCGTTTGTTTGCCTGAGGGGCTATTTATTGAAGAGGCGGAGGCTCTGGGCCCCCAGCCACAGTCTTCGCCCGGTCTCGGTCGTTCCCGCTCTGGAGGCGCCGCGCACTGGGCCGCACTTCGCTGTCCCTCGTGTGCGTGAAATCCCACCGTTACGACTGGGCCCGCTCGGTGCACGTCCGGCGACGCGAAAGGGTGAAGCAGTCCGCAGGTTCAGAAGGAAAAAATCACTGCGATCCTCTTCTGCTGTCCGCCCGGTGCGTTCTTCGCCCCCGGAGCTTTTCAAGTCAGAAGGGACGAGGCCGAGGGCGGGGTTTCCCGTCGCGCGCGATCCGGGGCCGCGGCGGCGGCGTCCTCGGCACGGACGGCGGCTGTCGCTCCGACGGCCCGCAGGCGGAAGGCGAGCGCGGGAGGGCCCAGGCCGGGGTGGGCGGGGGAGGCGGAGGGGGTGCGCGGGAGGGCCCAGGCCGGGGTGGGCGGGGAAGGCGGAGGGGGCGGGGGAGGCGGAGGGGGAGCGCGTCGGGCCCAGGCGCGGCCGCCCAAAACTGGTGGAGGTGCCGGGGATCGAACCCGGGACCTCGTACATGCTAAGCACGCGCTCTACCACTGAGCTACACCCCCGCCTGCCGCCGCGGCCCTGCGATTCCTCTCGTGATTTATGACCGTGATTCCTTCGCCTCTGAAAGATCCGGTCGACGGCAGAGGAAAGGTGGACGCGGACTTGCTCGCGTGCGGACCGGGCCGCGCGCGGGCTTCGAAAACAGCGAGGCAAAACCCCAAACCCGAAAACCGCAGACGAGATTTCGGAGGAAGGAGGCTGAAGGCACCGTGTGCGGTCTCGCGCTTTCCAGCCGCGTGTCCTGCCTTCTGCGCTGAGAAGCCCCGGGAGGCCGGGCGGGGGGGGGCGGGGGGGGAGGGGCCGCGCCCCCCGCGCCCCCCGCGCCCCCCGGGCCCGACACCCCCACGCCACCTCGGCTTCCGGGCGCCGAGAACGGCCGCTGGCCGCTCCGTGCTGGGCGGACGCCCCCGCGGGCTCGCGGCGTCCGCATGGATGACAAGGACAAGCTGGGAGCCCGAGCCTGGCTGACAGGTGGCCCTGCGCGCAGCCCCCTGGCGGCCCCCGCCGGGCGGGGCTCGTGGGGGGCTGGGGGGCTGTCGGCTCGCTGTCAGGCAGCCCTGGCTCTGCTGCCCCACGACCAGCCGTGGGGACCTCGGGAGCCGCGAAGAATCGCCGGCTCCCTGGATGGCTTGGGGGCGGGGCGCTTCTACCTTAAAGGGTTGGCCCGGTCCGGCCCAAACTCGCAGCCGTCGATGTCCCTGGAGCACCCGGTGCAGTCTCTCTCTGCCTCTGAGACCATTTCAGACCTACTAGAAAGTTGGAAAACAAAGAACAAAAATAGTACAATTTAGCCATTGTTCGTCTTTCACTCCACTTGCGTGACCCTTTGCTTCCCCTTTCTCCGATTCGAGAGTAAGTTGCAGTCCGTCCTGCTCGGTTGTCCTCTCGTACTTTGCTCCGAACCAGGCGCCGTGAGGAACGTCGGGGAGTGAACGCTGGACACCGTGGCTGCATTTCATCTGCAGTCGGCGTGCCGGTTGGACCAGCTGACCCGCTCTCCCTCTGGTACAGCGTCCAGCTAGAGGTCAGGCATTGCATTTCGTTGGCCTCTTTTAGTTTGCTTTATTGGAGCATTTCCACCACCTTTTTTTTTTTTTTTTAATAGAACGTTTTCACTCTGGGTCTGACTGTAGTTTTCTCATGGTTAGTTTCAGGTCGTGCATTTCCCAGCTGAATACTTGGTGGCTGGTGTTGTGTAATGATCGTATCTGGAGACCGCCTCGCGTGGATGAGTGACAGCTCCGTGCCCAAATACTCTGGTGTTTAGTGGGAGAACTCACTCGTTCATAGCATTTAGAATGAAAAGAGCAGAGACGAGAAAAGAAGAGGGATGAGGACCAGATTTAAAGGCTTAAAATTAGATGCCGTGCCTGCTTACAGAAAGCATCTTTGTAAAGTTGTCCCTGAAGATTTGGGGGAGAATTGGCTGGGAGATACACCCAGGGTCCAAAAATACACATGCTGTGCTCCACTAGATCACACAGCCCTCAAATGCATGCAGGTCTCAGTCCCTGGAGTCTGTGAGTGTTACCTCGGACAGCAAGAGAGCGCAGACGTGATGGAGGTAGGGGTTCTGAGCTGGGAAAGTCATCCTGGGTTCTGGGGATGGGCCCTGAATGTACTCATCCCTGTCCTCCATGAGGGGAAAGCAAAGAAGACAGCGTGTTTGCTGAAGGGAGATGCTGCCCTGAGGCTTTGAACGCACAGTAAGCAACCGCGGGCTCAGAAATGAAAACAGTGCAGCTCTAAAAACTGGAAAATTAAACAAAACGGATTCTCCCCTGCAGCCGCTGGAAGGAGTGCAGCCCCACCAACACCTCTAAAAGTGTAAGAGAATAAATGTGTATTGCTGTACGCCACCCAGAGTTTGTGGTAATTTGTTACAGCGGCCATGTGATACTTGATTGCACTAAGTTTTGCAAGTCGGCACTGGAAGACAGCTGTGGTGATTTCCCTCCTGCCAGAAGCACATAGAAGTTTCCATTCCCCGGCATCTTTAACAACACCTGCTGTTCTCCACCTTTATGGTCTGCGCCATTCCTTTGTAGGCAGGATTTTGTGTTACTCTTCCTGATTGGCATTTCTCTGATTTCTAGTGAGGTTCAACATCTCTTAATATTATGTCATTTAGGCATTACTTTTCTGAATTATTTATTTCCTTGTCCCATTTTTCTTTTGTGTTGCCTCTTTTTCTGATGGTATTTTATTTTTTTAGTAAGATTTTTTTTTTTTTTAAAGCAATCTCTACAGCCAACGTGGGGCTTGAACTTACAACCCTAAGATCGAGGCGCGCGCTCCACCAACTGAGCCAGCCAGGTGGTATTTTTAAATTTTTAAATTTTTGTTTTTTAATTGCTCTTTTGCAAGGGGTCTTTTATATAGTATATATTAATTTCTTGTCAGTCTTAGTTGTTGCAAAAAATCTCCTTCCAGTCTATTATATGTTCACGAATTTTATCTGTGGCATTCTTTATTGATTGAAAACCATCACTTCTCATGACAGGACTGTCCATTTTCAATGATTTGGGTGTGCCTTTTGGTTCTTGTTGGTTTTTTTTTTTTTAATCTTCACCAATTATGACTGATTAGAAAGCCCTACTTCCCAACCATTAGTCCTTGAATAGTACATCCATTGTGACATTTCCAGTCTCACAAAGAGTTGGAGAATTCTCTAAGGGGTCACGCAAAACAAATAAATGTTATCTGGCTCTACAGTAATTCAGGAGCCCCTGGAGCCCAAGTCAGGGCAATTAGTGATCCAAGCTTTAGATGTGGGACCTGCCCGGAGTGCCTGGGAGTCAGAGCAGCTGGGAACAAGCAGTATAGGAAACACACCTGGGTCAGTCCAGGAGCAGGTTATCCTGAAGCCAGGTGCTGACACAACTGTGGGGGCGAATGATTTCATGTCATAAGAGTGGGGATGTGGAAGAGCAGAGCCTGACGCTTGTTATGGGCTGAAACCTGTTGTGGGATGCGGGTGGCTCAGGGTCAGCTTTGTCCCCAGTTCTGGGAAGAAGTAGAAACATACCCTCTTTGACAGAAAACTTCCCCAAGTTAGGCCTGCAGGACTCATTCATACTAAGATCACACAGCCAGCTCAACAGTAAGGGTGACTACACACACAAGAAGATAAACCACTATGGTTATGGTTCAGCAGATACAAAATGTGACATATATAGACCTAAGGAACTGCAGATGTTGAAATTTTAAGATACAAGATAAAGAATAGCTATGTAGGATATGTATCAATAAATTAAGGATACAGAGTATGCAAGAAGAATGAATAGAATGATATAACATTTAGAACTCAAGAAATAAAGATACAATAGTTGAAATTAAAATTTCTGAGTAGGTAAGACTAAACAGCATATTAGCTACGGCCGAAGAAAGAATTGCTACATTGAGAGATAAAGCCAAAACGCTGATCCAGAATACGACAAAAATAGTTAAGAACATGGAACATTCGAAGCAAGCTGTGACAGATGAACCTGACCACAGGTCATTTGCACCTCCTCCCATCAGGGGGTGGAGTCTAATTTATTCCTCTAAACCTTGAATCTGAGCTGCTCTGACCAGCGGAGTACAATGAGGTGATGATGCGCCACTTCCAAGCCTGATCTCCAGAAACCTTGTCGTGCCCCCCAACTTTCCTGGAATACTACTATCATTGTGAAAGAAGGCTGGACCATCCTGCTAGAAAGATCACACTGAGGAAACCTGATCAAATCCCAGAAATAGTCCCTGCCTACCGTAGATACGTTATTGAGGCCATCCAAGAACAGTCTCCAGCTGACCTACCAACTGGCCACAAAGAAATTAGTCCAGCTGACCCCACAAAGAGAAGGGTTGATACAGCCCGCTTGAGCCCTACCCATATTGCTACCCCATAGGACTGTGAGAAAATAAGTGGGTGTTGTTTTAAGCCCCCGAGTTTCAGGGTAGTTTATAACACAGCCACAGAAGATGGATAAAAGAACACAGTAGAGATGTAGGATCAAGTAATAAATTCTGAAGTATATATAATTAGAGCCAGGAATAAAAGAAGAGAAAAATGTAGGTGAGGTAATATTTGAAAACATAATAGCTGAGAATTTCCCAGAACTGGAGAGGAATTTTCATGCATAAAAGATTCAGAAAGCACAGTGCATCACGAGCAAGGTAAAGTGAACAACTATATCTTCACACCTCCTACTGAAAGTATGTTACACCAAAGAGATCTGAAATCAGCCAGAGAAAATGGGCAGATCTTCTGCAAAGGAGGAACAATTAAAATGTTAACAAGAACCTTAATTTCATGATACAATCCAGGAAAAGGGAAATCTATTTTAGAAGTATTGAAATAAAGTAATTGTCAGTCTAGAGTTGTGTACTCATCAAACTAACCTTTAAGAATGGGAGCTTTTTACACCGTTTACAAATAAAGATTTATTTATTTAAGAGAGGGAGCGGGGGCGCCTGGGTGGCTCAGTTGGTTAAGCGACTGCCTTCGGCTCAGGTCATGATCCTGGAGTCCCCGCATCGAGTCCCCGCATCGAGTCCCGCATCGAGTCCCGCATCGGGCTCCCTGCTCGGCAGGGAGTCTGCTTCTCCCTCTCCCACTCCCCCCTCTTGTGCTCTTTCTCGCTCTCTCTCTCTCTCAAATAAATAAATAAAATCTTTAAAAAAAAAAAATAAGAGAGGGAGCGGGGTGGGAGGGGGAGGGGGAGAGAGAGAACTCCAAGCAGACTCTGCTCTGAGCAAGCAGAGCTGGGGTGGGGCTCGATCTCACAACCTGAAATCACACCCTGAGCTGAAATCAAGAGTTCGATGCTCAGCCAACTGAGCCACCAGGTGCCCTGACCACAGTTACGACTAAAAACCAGGAGTTGACAACCAAAAGACCCACATCAAACAAATTCTTTTAATTTGTATTATTAAAACATTCAAACTTGCACAGTTAGAATAGTATAATGAATGTCCACGTCCATCTCAGCCTGGTTCAACAATGATTAACACACACTATTCTTATTTCATTCATCCCTCCCCATTTTTTCTGAAGTATTTCAAGCTATTTTCAAGCATCATGCAGTTTGATCTTTAAATATTTCAGTATATACCTCTAATAAAGACATTAAAAAAGTAATTTCAATAACTTTATCACATCTAAAAAATTTAACTCAAATTCTTTTTTTTCTAATGTTTCTTTTTTTACGGAGGGGCAAAGGGAGAGAGAATCTCGGGCAGACTCCACACCCAGCTCGAAGCCCAATATGGGGCTCAATCTCACAACCCTGAGATCATGACATGAGCCAAATTCAAGAATCCAACACTTAACTAACTGAGCCACCCAGGCACCCCTAACTAAAATTCTTAATACTAATACTCAGTCCAAGTTCAATTTTCTCAGTTTTGTAAAAATGCCTTTTTATAGTTGATTTGATTCATAATCCAAATAAGGTCCACACATTGCTTATGGTTGATAAAATCTCTTTAAAATTCTCACCGTGTAACATTGCCTCTTTTATTTTTTTAATGCCATTCACTTGTTTATGTAACTGGGTGATCTGTCCTCTAGAATCTCTTATGTTCTAAGTTTGGTTGATTTTATCCTTGTGGTATCACTTAATGTGTTTTCTTACTCTCCGTATCTCTTATAAACTGGGGATTCACATTCAGTTGTTCTCAGCTAGAATTCATTATAAGTTTCACTATGTAAGGGGTGCCTGGGTGGCTCAGTTGGCTAAACATCTGCCCTTGGCTTGGGTCATGATCCTGGGGTCCTGGGCTTAAGTCATGACCTCAGCGTCCTGCTCCCTGCTCAGTGGAGAGTCTGCTTCTCCTTCTCCCCCTGCTCATGCTCACTCTCTCTCAAATAAAATCTTAAAAAAAAAGTTTCACTATGTATTTCCTCTAGTATCACATCAGGTGGCATATAACTTAGGTTTTTCCACTTCTAATTATGCTAAGATTGTTCACTGGGTTCAAATATTATCAGCTGGTCCACCCCTTTGCCTTCCACCCAGTGGTTTCTTCAACCACTGATTATTACTTCCTACATTCATTATGCGTTAACAGTTGTAAAATGATGATTTTTAAAAAAAGATTATTTATTTATTTATTTGACAGAGAGAGAGTTAGCAAGAGCAGGAACACAAGCAGGGGGAGTGGGAGAGGTAGAAGCAGGCTTCCCGCAGAGCAGGGAGCCTAATGCGGGACTCGATCCCAGGACCTTGGGATCATGACCTGAGCCGAAGGCAGATGCTTAACAGCTGAACCACCCAGGCGCCCCTAAAATGATGATTTTTAAAGCATTTCTTTTGCATTTCTATCTGTAACTATTCTACAAATGGTAACTTTTCTTAATCATTTATTGGATATCTTTACAAAGGCAAGGTAAATGATAGGTTAATTATTAAAATAACTTCTAAATGATGTACTTCTTGCAGATTTTTTTTTGTTTTTTTTGTTTTTTTTGTTTCAATTCAATTAATGTATAGTGTATTATTAGTTTCAGAGATAGAGTTCAGTGATTCATCAGTTGTATATAACATCCGGTGCTCATTATCATTACATGACGTGCCCTCCTTAATGCCCATCACCCAGTTACCCCACCACCCCACCTCCCCTCCAGCAACCCTCAGTTTGCTTCCTGTGATTAAGAGTCTCTTATGGTTTGTCTCCCTCTGTTTTTATCTTATTTTATTTTTCCTTCCCTTTCCCTATAATCCTCATTTTGTTTCTTAAATTCCACATATGAGTGAGATAATATGATAATTGTCTTTCTCTGATTGGCTTATTTCGCTTAACATAATACCCTCCAATTCCATCCACATGGATGGAATGATAAGTATTCATCTTTTCTGATGGCTGAGTAATATTCCATTGTATGTATGAACCACATCTTCTTTATCCATTCATCTGGTGATGGACATCTCGGCTCTTTCCATAGTTTGGCTATTGTGGACATTGCTGCTATAAACATTGGGGTGCAGGTGCCCCTTTGGATCACTACATCTGTATTTTTGGGGTAAATATCTAGTAGTGCAATTGCTAGGTTGTAGGGTAGCTCTATTTTTAACGTCTTGAGGAACCTCCATACTGTTTTCCAGAGTGGCTGCACCAGCTTGCATTCCCACCAACAGTGTAGGAGGGTTCCCCTTTCTCTGCATCCTCACCAACATCTGTCATTTCCTGACTTGTTAATTTTAGCCCTTCTGACTGGTGTGAGGAGGTGGTATCTCATTGAGGTTTTGATTTGGATTTCCCTGATGCCGAGCGATGTTGAGCACTTTTTCATGTGTCTGTTGGCCATTTGGATGTCTTCTTTGGAAAAATGTCTGTTCATGTCTTCTGCCCATTTCCTGACTGGATCATTTGTTCTTTGGGTGTTGAGTTTGATAAGTTCTTTTAGATCTTGGGTACTAGCCCTTTATCTGATATGTCATTTCTTGCAGGTATTTTTGATGTCAGTGCCCATCATGGTTTTTCAAAAGTTGTAAAAGGCCCAGGGCAATTTCCACTTTTTTTAGTCTTACAGCACATCAAAATAAATACAAAAGGAAGATTCTAAAAATTGGGATATATTTGAAATAATTATACTGAAAGATGAACTGTTAACACCAAATAAATATACAGTAACTGTATGTATAATGTACTTTGGAGGTATCAAGAAAGGTGTGAATTTGAGCCTTAATGCAATTGAGGCTGAGGCTAAATGGGCCTCACTGATATTATCTAAAACTCTTTATCGATCTACCTTCATATGTATTTAAAATAATAATAATAACAAGACTGTGCATACTACACTTGAACTTGCATCCCTCCCACCTCCACTTGATAGTTGGGTTTTAAGAAGGGAATAAGGATGGGTGGCCTTGTTCTCCACCTTTCTCTTCTTGTAGCTGAGGCCGCTCTGTTCTTGTCAGCCTATGGCCCGCAGTCTGCCTGAGACCGTGCACCATGCCTTCAATTAAGTTGCAGAGTTCCGATGGAGAGATATTTGAGGTTGATGTTGAAATTGCCAAACAGTCTGTGACTATCAAGACCATGTTGGAAGATTTGGGAATGGATGATGAGGGAGATGATGACCCAGTTCCTCTACCAAATGTTAACGCAGCAATATTAAAAAAGGTCATTCAGTGGTGCACCCACCACAAGGATGACCCCCCCTCCTCCCGAGGATGATGAGAACAAAGAAAAGCGGACAGATGATATCCCTGTTTGGGACCAAGAATTCCTGAAAGTTGACCAAGGAACACTTTTTTTTAACTTATTCTGGCTGTGAACTACTTAGATATCAAAGGTTTGCTTGATGTTACATGCAAGACTGTTGCCAATATGATCAAGGGGAAAACTCCTGAGGAGATCTGCAAGACCTTCAATATCAAAAATGACTTTACTGAAGAAGAGGAAGCCCAGGTACGCAAAGAGAACCAGTGGTGTGAAGAGAACTGAAATGTTATGCCTGACACTGTAACACTGTAAGGATTGTTCCAAATACTAGTTGCACTGCTCTGTTTATAATTGTTAATATTAGACAAACAGTAGACAAATGGCAGCAGCAAATCAGTTGTTTAAGCAGAATATTGTCCTCCTTGCATGTGTAGTTTGAGTACAGATTCCAAACTTATGGCTGAGTTTCTTCTAGTATGGATCAAAAGTTTCTTTTTTCTTTGCTCTAAATAAACCTGAACTGTGGGTTCTCTGTAGAAGGTGGCATCTTGGGCTTTCCGAAACTCTTTGTAAAGCGATTTCTGCCTAGTTTATTGTCTAGTTAACTTTAGTTTAATGACCTTTTAAAAGTTGGCATTGTAAATAAAACAAGTTGGAAAAAAAAAGGGAATAAGGATGTAAATTTTTAAATTTTAATAGGACTTAAAAAAGATTATCTTTTAATGTGTTTCTGCCAGTTTACATTTTCACCGCAGTATTTCAAAACACGCTTTCCAACATCTGGCCCAGATTTGTTATTATTAATTTTATAAATATTTGTCAATCTGATGGAAGGGAGAATTTATTACTATTTTAATTAGCTATCTTTAGATATACATGAAGTGGAGCTTCTTTTAGGACGTTTATTGTCTGGTTTTTTCCTACTTCTGTGGATTGCCTGCATATATTACTGGTTCATTTTTTTTTCTGCTGGTTCTCTTTTCTTAGGGATAATAATGATAATGCAGAGCTTTGTTAACCAATGGTGATTCCGAGGGTCAGGCATTTTAAAGCGCTTTGCATATTCATTCAATCCTTACAGCAGCCCTGCAGTGTTACTCATGAGCCCAACAAACTGAAATAATTGAAAACAGTCTCTCTGTGTACCTTGCTTTTTGATTTTAGTAGTTCTTTTATTAAAATATAGATTTGTTTCATTCATTCACTCAAGAATAGCTATTGTGTGTGTCTACTACTCGCCGGATGTGATGTGATGAATAATGAACTATGATCCCTGCCCTCTGGGGAGCATTGGAGGGAAAACAGTAAACAAACAAACAAACAAACAAACTGTGTTAATCTAACAGGGAAATTTCCGACTCAAAATTTGTATTGAGAAATAGTTCTGAAGTCACCGGTATAAATTGGGTTTCCTGGGAACTGTAAAGAGGGACACACAAGCAGTGAACCTAATCGATTTGAACAAAACAGGAGTCCTAACTCAAGGCTTAAGGAAAATCATAACACCGATAATATGGTTGTTTGACTCACTAAATGAACAAATCCTTAGTGCTTTTACCTACGGATTGTAGGTGAGTTTCCCATGATGGGTGGTGTATGCTGGAGGTGAGTTTATGAAATTCAGTAAAGGAACCTGACAGGGAGAGAAGAGGGTCCCCGGTGCCGAAGCTAAGAAGAGAGGTGGAGGCTCCATGGGAAGGAAAAAGCCTCTTGGCAAGTAAGAATCTCATCTTCCCATTTCTCTCCAGAATCCTGCGCGAAATACAGAAAAGCATAGGAGCCTGGTGAGTGAAAGGGGTTCTTGATGCTGGGTTTACCGACGCGTCAAGTGTCCCCTGGGAAGAAACACCAGGGAGGCGGGGAGAGCGCAGCAGAGCGCGCCGGCGAGGCGGCCTCCCGAAGCCCCCGGGAGCGCGACGGGGCCCGCCCCCGCCCCCGCCCCCGGGATCCCGATCCCGGGTCCCCGCCCCCGGCCGTGCCCGGCGCGGGGGCGGCCGCGCTGCGTCAGCCTCGCCGGGATTGCGGTCGCTCCGGCCCCGGCGCGGGCTCTCCGCGCGCTCGCGTTCGGGTTGCCGCCGCCGGCTTCCCCCGCGCAGGTGCCAAGCCCCGGAGAAGCGAACCGGAGGGACGGGCCGGCGCGGCGCGCAGGCTGGCGCGTTGCGGGCGCGTCCCGGGGGCCCAGCCCTGCCCGGAGCGGCGGGCACGCGGAGCCCCGGGCGCCGCGGCCGCAGGTGCGCGCACAGGCTCCGCTCAGCCCGCCGCGCGCCGGGAAGGGGCCTGAAAAGACCCGGCCGGGGGGACGGCCGGGGGACGGGGCCGGCACGAGGCCGGCGGAACGCGGTCTCGCGGGTCACGGCGGGTCACGGCGGGTCACGGCGGGACCGAGCGCGGGGTGAAGAGCCTGAGCGCGCCGGGGAGGCGCCCGACGAGGTGGCCGAGTGGTTAAGGCGATGGACTGCTAATCCGTTGTGCTCTGCACGCGTGGGTTCGAGTCCCGCCCTCGTCGACAGGTTTTCCTCGCCCTCCGGGCGGCCTGGCTGGGGGGGGGCCGCCTGCGTTCATCCCCGGTGCGCCCCCCACCCCCCGGCTCGGGGGCTGGCAGCGGCCGAGTTTCCCCCGCGGCACAGGCAGCGCGGTCGTCACGGTGGGTCACTCGTCTTTCCCTCCGACCTTCTTGAGGGCGGGAGAGAGACTCACGGCCACCGGGGGACCCGGGTCTTCGGAAGAAGCAGCTGGATAGTTAACTGGAGGGTGTAGGAAAGCAGTGCCTCCCTTAAGGGATAAAGTCACCCACAGAGATGGGTAAGCGAGTTGCTTATACTGTGCTTTGCACGATATTTTCAGCCGGATTTGAGCTGTTCCGCAATTTTCAACATGTTTGCTAATTTAAAGTGTCCCCTCGCCCCCAACACATGTGATGTTGAATGCGTTTATCTGTAAAACTGTAACATGTTTTTAGAAACGAGTTTGCTGCGTCCCAGCATATATGCATTTGAAATATTTAGACATAGTGCCAAATTGCCCACCAGAGGAATCTTATTAGTCTACGCTCCCAGCCAATAATGATGAAGTCCTTGTCCCCTCCCCCTCCCCAGTATGGTACGTAGTCAACTTTCAGTTGTCTGTTCGTTTAGTAGGTGGAAGTGATGTTACAGTACAATTTAACTTCCATTTCACTTATTACGTCAGAATACCGCTTACATTTATTAAAAAATAGAATTGTTTTTGTTTTAATTCATCTGAATTTTATTTATTTATGTATTTATTTGAGCTGAGAGCAGTATTTGAAGCATGATCTCTGGGCTGTTTCAGGTGCTTGCTGTGAATGGAGAATTCTGGGCCTCACTCTTAGCTATTAAGTTATGATCTCCGGGACTGTGCTTTCGAATCTGTGATTTAATAAAGCATTCAGACGTTTCTTCTGTTGACCTTAAAGCCTTGTGCCTGGCTTAGGTGTCTACCTGTTACATCTAACCACCCAGAATTCTATTTCTGTAAATGTTCAGCCCAGGAAAGCTGCTCCTATCTTCAGTCTTTCCAGCCACATCTCTCCTATTTTGTGCAGATTTTAAAAGCTGTTTTCATATCCTCAGATGATTGGCCACCATTAATTCACTCACTCTACTCTGGACACACCTCTACATAGCTGATTGCATCCTCCAATCCTGAGTTAGGTCTCTTCTCTGGAAAAGACATTTTCCCAGGATGTGTCTGTAAGTTCTTTGAGGGAATTATCAAAGAAAAATTGCACCAGATGGAGTTAAACAGGCTTAAGTTAAGACTATTGCAATAGAAGACAGAGATTGAACTCAACTTGGAATACAACTGGGGCAGCTAGGTTCTTAACAGCCAGTGGGCAGGGAAAGAGAGTCACTGGATGGAAAATTGCTAAAAAACAAAAAAACAAACACACACACAAACTTGATTAAATATTTAGTGGAGTAGAAGGAACTTGATTTGATATCAAGGGTAGGGGTTTCCCACCTAAACTGGTTTAGCAGGATTCTTGCCCAAACTGGACGGCATAGGATTCTTTCTTAACCTGGGCTTGACAGGCCCATAGGATTCTTTCTTAACCTGGGCTTGACAGGCCGAGGATGGAGCGAGCCTCTTTCAGAAGAAGGCTCAGAAGAACCTCACTTGTTTGGTCAAGGAGGGAGTCCTTGTCAACACCCCTAGAGGTTCCCTCAGCTTCCTAAAAGCACAGGAGAGCCACTGAACCTGTGAGGAACCAGCAGAAGTATCCACGTGCCCTCCCAGCCTCTCTCATGTGTCTGGCCGGTTCTGGCTCCCTGTGGCACCTTCTCTGGGGCCTTCTCCCCAGGCCTGGGTCACTCAGGCGCAGACACCCCTCCACCCAGGCCTTTTCCATTACCTTAATTTAGAGGATTGGAATAAAGTCTGAATTCGTGGATTTGAGCTAAGACAAGTGGGTCCGCGATGCTAGATATGATCACAATGATTATGTCATTAAATTCTCTTTCAATATTCAAGAAGTATTTCTTCCTTCTGTTCCTGTCACTCATAAAGTTCCAGGAAGGCAGTTGGAAGTCTGGGGTCTATTTGTGCTATTGAGTTTGTTTTGGTGAGGATGTTGGTGCTGCGTGGCTGAGAGACCACAGGCTGGCGGTGGTGCTGGTTCGGAGGACTGCAGGTACAGTCTTCCCAGACGGGGAAGGCCTTCGGGCCATTTCACAGGAGAGAAGACACTTTGGGGGAGGTCTCATCACACTAGCATCCACGAGGTGGAAAGAAGGCAGGACCACGCCTGCTGTGGCAACAGCCTGAGCAGAAGAGGTTATTTCCCTTTGTAATTAGCATTATCACAGGCCATGTAAGTGGAGGTACCATCAAGCACCCCCGGTGGGAACCAAAAGAATGTTCTCATAAACTTAGTAGACTTCATTTGTTATATAGTTTCTGTGTAACCAATGGTAATTCATAATAGGAGCTGATATTTGTAGTCTAAGGAATTACTGGAATTGAGGAGAGTAGGACTTGACTTTGTTATGAGAACATTAAAATGTTGAAATAAAAAGGAATCTGAAAATAAGTCACTGGATTTAAAGGTTGCCCCTTATGACATAGAAGAGATTCACCTGTACAAAACACAGAGACCTGTCTTTTCCTTTTTTTTTTTTTTTTAAAGATTTTATTTATTTATTTGACAGAGAGAGAGCGCGAGAGCAGGAACACAAGCAGGGGGAGTGGGAGAGGGAGAAGCAGGCTTCCTGCGGAGCCGGGAGCCCGAAGTGGGACTCGATCCCAAGACCCTGGGATCATGACCTGAGCCGAAGGCAGACGCTTAACGACTGAGCCACCCAGGCGCCCTCCTTTTTTTTTTTTTTCTTTTTTTTAATACCTATCTCTTCCTAATTTAGCTCCTGTCTTGTTGGAAGGGAATCTTTCCTTCCTGTGGCCTGTTTTTCTCTTCATTCTAAAGGTAAAATGAGTGTACGGACTTTCTAGGTTTGATCTTTACGTCCAACTCTATCCTGTCTACACAGTGAGAATAATATTCCTCGAGCAGACTTTTTGTCCCTGAGTCTCAGCTAGGGTGGTTCAGTTGTAACGTTTGTTGGTGTGAGGACACCCCACCCTGTGCTGCCTGTGTTGGACTGGGGCGCCAGTCAGGGAGCATCCTGCCACCTCCAGGCTGCCCTCCAGGAACTTGAGGTTCCTTGTGGTAGGAATGAGGAGGAAGCAGAGAGGGTGGATGAGTGTTCCTAGTTGCGAGAGTGAGAAATTCCCTGGGTGTGGGGCTTGGCGTCTCTGCCTCTGTGCAGGGCACAGACTGAGAGCTCCAGGGGACACCTTTGTACTTAGAGATGTTGAAGGTGCTGGGTGCCCCAGGAAGGTGAACTTTTGAAAATGGAATTTAATTCCCTGGTTCTTCTGTTTGATTCTAGTTGGGAAGTTGAATACTGCTGCGTGTTCGGATGCCATCCCACGAACTATAAAGTAATAAGAGGTGGCTTCGAGCCAGATCAAACCCAGCTTGAGGATTCCAAGTCCAGACACCTCTCCATAGTCGTGGTTAAGTATCTCCTCGGAGTAAATGCAGTAGCTCCAACCCAGAGGTGGGTCAGGCTTCCATGGGACCAAGCTGATAGTGAAATCTGACGCTGTGTTGTTGCTGAAGAGGTGATGAGCAAAATATAACTTAAGGCAGTTGGGGCACTCTCCACCCCGCTTCTGTTGCCATCCAGATTTTGTGAGGTCTGCAGCCTACACAACTTAGCTGGTCCTGTTTTAGAAAAAGAATAGACGTTATCAACACAAAATTAGATACAGCCACTCCAAGGTGTATATGATGTATCTGAGGATAAGCTGCCGTAGAAAGAGGCAGCAGTCTTTTTTTTTTTTCAAGGTATGGAAAAAAATTTATTTAGCTTTGTGAGGCTTTACTTTCACAATAATACATATCCTTGGCACTGTAAGACCCTATTAAAGTTTCATAAATTGCCTTAATAAGGTAATTATTTAGGTTGATTTTATGAGACTTTAGGACATTTAAGTTTGAGAAAGTTAGTGGTTTTCAGGATTTGCACAGATGATGACAATCAAAACAGTAAAATAAAGAATAAGACTTTCTTAACACCCCTAATAACACAGTAAGCTGCAATTTCTAATCAAACACCTATTCCTAGGTTATATTCATTTTGATGAAAGAGGCAGCAGTCTCAACTCATTTCCATTATAATATACTTTGGCACTTTTACAAAACATGTTTCACACAGGGCTACCCTCTCCAGGGTCTCGCGAAGAGCGTGTGCAAGCAAGTGAGGGGTCATGATAAATACTTCTCTGAGGGGCTGTTTGGCAATATCTTTCAAAATAATCTCCCTCAACAATTTTTTCCTTAAGCACAAAAAAATTAAAAATACTTGTTTAAGAATGTTCATTGTAACATTTTGCAGTATCAGAAATTTGACCATGTGCCCATCCACTTAACGGAAATAATAGCTGCTACTAAAAACACTGGGACAGAGGTAGGTACCCACATGTTGGCTTGGCAGTTTGGGGAGACGATTTACTTTAAAACAAACAAAACCCAGCAATTTCTCAATTGTAATACAGCATGATGTAATTTTTATAAATCTTAATTTGTGAGTTTATATATTCATTTAAAGGTAGATTTGAGAAATATACACCGACTCGGTATGAATTTTTCTGAGAAATGGAGTTGGGGAATAAAGGAGCTTTTCCTTTTTTTGCCTTGTGCACCTTTGTGATGTAATTTTTCTTCTGTTTACACGTGCTCACTTTTGATACTAAAAGTGACGATCTACCAAGAAATTAACACCCTTCCATAGGGCATTCAGAAGTCCCGTTTGCTCCACGTCGGCCGCGTCCTGTGCGCAGCATGGCCGTGATCCCAGCGCACAGAAAACGAACGGGATAGGAGGTGGGTCCGTGCCTGCAACGGAGGAGCCGCACGGAAGGTAAATGCCGCGCGTTCGCAGCGGCGCCTGGGAGGCTCCTTTGAAGATCCGTGACGAGAAGCCAACATTTTATACACAATTTCACTGGGTTTAGGGACTCACCCAAGACCATTTACAGAACCCAAGGGTAACAGCTTTTAATTAGAGATTTCCAGAAGAAATGTCCGGATTCTTCAAAGCCTCTAGAATCGGAAATGCCAAACGGGAGTCATCAGTAGGGACCGAAGCAGAAGGGCAGCGAGAACCGGGAGAGGGAGCCACGCAGCCGTGCAACAAACTGCCCTCGGGGGTGTGTCATTCGCCGAGGCTGTTGGCCAGGCCGGGCCGGCTGGGTGCGGGGGAGGAGGAGGAACCGGGGCGGGCACCGTGGCGCCGCCGGCGCTCCCGCGGCCCCGGACCTGGCGCCGCGCCGTCTCCAGCCCCGCCGTTGCGCGCACCTGCCGACGCCGTGGCCGCGGAGCGCGCGGCCCGAGGGAGCACGCGGCGGGCGGGGCGCCCCGCGCTCGGGGAGCGCGCACGGTGGCTCCGGCGTCGGCTCGGGGCGGAGCCGCCGCCGCCGCCGCCGCCGCCGGGGGAAGCGCCCTCTGTGGGTCGCGCTGCTTCCGCACCCGTAAAATGGAGCGATGACCCCGGATGTCACAGTGCCTTCTCAAGCCCGGCTTGCGGCGACCGGGGAGGGAGGCGGGGTGCAGCCCGCAAATTCGCGGCCGTGGCGTGCGCCGCAGGGGTGCCCTCGCACCCGCGTCCGACTGCCAAGAAAACCCGGAGCCGCCTGGAGCCGGTGGAACGCCCCGCGGACGGCGGCGCCGCCCGCTTTCCCGAGCGCTCGCTCCGGGGCGCAGCCGCCCGCGGCCACGACCACCGAGAGCTCGCACCGCCCGGCGTCCTAGAGCG